>NW_022900927.1:31152397-31182218 GCF_012274545.1 Fukomys damarensis | reverse complement strand
AAAAAAAAAAAAAAAAAAAAAAAAGATTTAATTTAAAAATTAGCAAAACACTACCTCCAAACTTTGTTGTGAATCATGTTCTTGAGTGTCAGGGCCTTCTGAGCAGTAGATACTGAACAGAAATTGCATTTTTTTTATTGCATCGCGCGTAAGTTCAGGCACTGAGTTCCTGAACTGTGTTGACAGCAGGATTTCTCCCATCTCAGATTTTGACAGGAAATTTAGACTGGCATTCCAAAACTAGTGCAGGGATGTGATAACTTCTTTGTCCCTTTTTTCTTCAAGATTAATAAATTGAAAAGGTTAGCGCAGTCCTTTAATCTTTTATATAAATAGCTATCTCTTAAAAATGTCATCTTTTTACTCGACTGATGTTATGCAGAGAATTACTGTAGAACCACCAGGGGGAGCTCAAGCCAAGCACCAAAGCATTTTTGGAATTATGTTGCGTTAAATGATATTAGGAATTAAATGTATTGTTTTGTGTTCAGAGAAACAAAAATTTAAATTAAAATTAAGAATACAGTGATTAAAATTGCTTAAAGTATTAATTCATTCACACCACCCAGCCATCCTTTGAATTGGTACAACCAAAGCACACAAATCATATCACTAAAGCCTGGAGATCTGGGATTCAAATTCAGGTAATCCAGTTCTTATCGTGTCATTCTGCCTCTCAAGGAGTTTCCAAGAGAAATGATAATTTGGGGATAGAACCAAAAGATAATGGTTTAACCCATGATGAATTAGGTTGATGCAAACTCAGGATCAAAGAATAGATTTTAGTAGAGAAATACTTTCTAGATCCCTCAAACCTCTAAGAATAAACCAGACTTGATTTTCTTAGGCAACATTGTTAAGAATGGGCTGGTCATTGGAAAGGAAAATGTGTAGCCCATGATCCTTAGTGTCAGGGACTAGTCGGAGATGTGAACTGTTGAAGCTCTAAGGTACAAATGAGTGGCAGCTTTCGCTCCATCTTTATCCTCTACTGTCATGTTAATGTAAATACACATCTCTTCCTACTAGATCACATGTTGCATAAAGTGCACTCTACTTTTGCTTAAGAAATTTGGATGTTTTCAAACTTTAGATCTGTATATTTGGGATATAATTTTTAAAGAGATAATAATTTATTGGCTATAGATGATTTGATTCAAACAACTGAAATGTTCTGGTGGTCACATTAAATTAGTGAAAATGCTAGCCACGGAATAAAATTGGAGGGACTAAAGAGATCTTAAAGACTTGCCAAATTTATAAATGCTACAACTGAAATGCAGATATTGGGCAGATGGCTAATTTTATTAGCTAAGTAACTAACTTCTGACAGCACCTCGCAGAGTGATTGAAATTTGTGCTAGGCACAAAAGACAATTCTTTTGTCCTATATTAGCCATCATATAATGACACCATTGAAACAGATACATGCCAGTTTTACAAGAAAATGTTTTGGGGTAAGAAGGGCCTGCTCCATATTTATACCATGCCAAAGACCACCTGACTGTCCCCAGGGGCCTGTTGGGCAGCCAGAATGTCCAAGACCAGGTTTGGGCTTGCTTACAAAGAGGAATTTATAATTTACATAGTTGAATACCAAAGGTCTTTTGTACCCATTTTAGAGTATGAAGGAAATACAATGTGATGTCAAATGAGACTCATTTGATAGAATAATAGTAAATATATCACAAAAGCCAACATTTAAAGAATATGTGTTCTGCTAAATGCTTTACGTATCTTATTGCATCTGTAAAAAGGAATGTTTTGAGGTCAATATTCTTATCCCTAGTTTCAAAAGAGGAAGCAGTTTAAAGAGGTAACACCCAAAATTGTGTAACTATTAAGTAGTGAGAAAGGTTATGTTGAGTAGAATTAATAAGCAAGTATCTAAAGAGGAACTTTCTAACCAAGATGCTGGGAGCTGGAACAGGCAGGATCTGGAGTAGCACCCACTCCAGCTCAGGCTGGCCTATTTAGCTGGACACTTTGTTGGAATGTAGCAGGACAGATTCAAACATCATGCTTGGAATTCATGTTGATAGCTGTTAAAGTCCTTTTCAGCCAAGCAATGCCCTGTAGAAAGTTACTGTATTTGAAATGTATTGTACTTATTTGGCTCGATCCAGTCTTTTGGCACTACATGATTGTAGACATAAATATCATTTTTTTGATGGAAATAACAAAATCTATAATCTTAATTTTGTTAATGTTACTAAATCTGGTATTCATTCACTAAGTTCCAAATTAAAGTATGGAAAAACGTTATAAACATCTGCTTTAAACAATGCAAGGGGTAAAGACTTTCAAATTTTAATTGAAAGAATGGCATAGCTTTAATATATTGTTTATAATATGCAGAATGTATTTTATTTCCTAAGTGATGAATTGTCTTGGCATTATGCTATCTTATGAAACACTTTCTCACTCTCACACTGTGTCTTTATAGTTTTCAATATCAGCACAACCTTTAAGTGGTCTTAGTTGGGTGTTGTGTATCATTGTACAGTAACCGCTCATACATATGGGATTTCTGATCCGTGTAATAAAGTACATTTGTCATGGATCTTGTGATCTGCATACCTTTTGGCCGTTACTTCATAAATCTGTTCCATTGGAGAACTGCTTTGCAAAGCAATGGCTGAAGCTGCTTTTAATAAACTAATATTTTGTGTCTCTTATATGTAATCAACAGGGAATATTATAGACTTGTGCCTCTGTGGAGAAACATTCCACTAAACTTCTTTTCTCTTGGCAATAATGGAAAAAAAATAGCTTGGGAAAAACACAGATGTTCAAGAACACATGTTATTTGGTCCTACAAGTCAGCTGAGGATCTTTTATATTGCTCCAGATTTTTAAAAAATGCTTTAGAGAAGAAAGTTGAGATGTGTGATGGGAGAAGACAGTTACAAATTTCATTGAGGGACCAACATTGGATGTTATTTGTCAAAATCTAAAATGCCTCTCCTTGCTCTCACAAAGAGGTGATATTTTTGCAGAGTTGTAGGCAGTTGGCCAAAGATTGGTGATTCCCACCTGCTTCCTTACTCAAACATAGCACTTTGTTCTCATTTTAGTCTTAATTCTGTTCCAAACCCCAAATTAGCAGTATCTTCACAAATGCAGATATTTAATAACTGCAGGGCAAAGCTACTGCCCTTATGCTCTCTTCTCCCATTGAATTATTGGATAGAGGCTGTTGCCTTTCTTGTGCTATAGAAATCTGCTCAATAAGTCTGATCTCTAGTCCCTGGAAGTTGGTATATGAATATATATATATATATATATATATATGAAATATATATGAATATTCTTGGAAAATGCTTAAAAAGGAAGTATTAGGTGATATTGGTATGAATGTCCTTTATAAGCCTATGAATCTTTAAGAAGAGTTGCTGTAGAGAAAATGGGAACCAGCTGTTCAAAATCTCCGCTGAGGAAATGGGTTTTAACTATAGCAGAAAGGATTTGGGTTAAATGTAAAGAAGAATTTTCCGAATTAAAAAGTCAGGTATGGATTGAAAAGAGGCTGCTGAACTGTCTCTGGAAGAGAAACAAAGTATAAGAGAAAGAAATGGAAGGAGGCAAGGAGGGAGATCAACACCCATTTAATTAAGATGGCTTAAATGTTATTCTACCCAACGGTCCTGAGTCATTTATTCTTTCTCCCACCCACATCTCAGGGTGTGGGGTTTAAAAGATCAGAACTGAAGAATCTGATTTACTTCTTAGAACCAAAGTGCTACGGGACTCCCCAGATCTGGAGATCTTTCCCATGTAATTCTTAACTGAAAAGAAACACTAACATGTGACCAATGGGTGAAGACACCAATCTATGGTTAATTTCCACACTTGTTATTAAAGATCAGTGTACACATTGAACTTACAGTGCCAGGGAGAAACTTGACACTGAACAATTTCTGGTACGGCAAGTGATTGGTAAGTTGAGACTACTTGTTTGGGATGAGTGAAAGATTGGAGAAAACATTTTTCTTTGCTGGGTAATTTCACCTATTCTGACCAGAAGCTCTGCAACAAGACCAAAGAGTTGCAAGTCAGACTTGGCATTGAGACTTCCAGGAGACAAAGACTTAAAGGGGAGAAAAATGGTCCTTTTTCTTGCTTGGTAGCTATTTCTGTCCATACCCGCCCCCATTTGGCTTTCTCTTTTCACCTCTTCTTTGTATTCCTATTTTAGTCTTTCCCTTATAGTCTGTTTTTCTTAGTTTTTTTTTTTTACTGTTTTTAAAAACAAAAATTAAAGGTATGAGTTAATAAAATAGGTCTCCTGCTTCTATGTTTTTTTAAAATCACTTTTTCTTTCTCTTCCTCAGCATTTCCTTTTCTTTTCCTTTCTTCTTGGCCTCTTCTGTGTATTTCATAATTCTTTCCTTGGGCTCAAATCACTACCCCTCTGCATTTTCTCCTTCCCCACTGCTCCCTTCCATCTCAGTCTGTCTACTGATTAGATGTTTCTTATTTTTCTCTTTCCCTTCATATCTTAACATTAACTGCATAAAATAAAAAAAGAAAATATACTTTCAGCAAGGGTGGACAAACACGCTGCTTTTCTAAATAAAGTTTTATTGGTACAGGTCTGTGGCTACTTCTGTGCTAAAAAGGCAGTTGGTTCAGAGACCTTGCTTTTTAAACTGCAAAGTTCAGGGGTTTAGGTGCTGTCTAGGTTTCAGTGGTGCTGTACCTGACTCTGAAGTGCAAGGTTCTGAGTTTAATCCCTGGTACTGGAGGCAGGGGGAAGATGCAGTAAACTGCAAACTTTAAATTACAATCTTGTTTTTTTTTAAATTGTTGCTTTAAAATAATTTCATTATTTATTAAATGACAGTTTTGTGCTTTATTTGGAAATTCAGATTAATTGAATCTGTTTTATTTCTCCATCTTACTGCATTTTTATTTGGAAGCTGCCCCAACTTGCTTCCTTCAAGGCAATTATATTAAAAAGTAAAAAAACCAATTAAACTCACCCTTATCAAAGCAAGGTATATGGTAACAAAAGTTTGTCAGTTGTGGTATATTTGTGTTTGAATATTTTATCTACCTGCCACCTCCAGTGGAGCTCCTTTTAGTCTTTGAATTAAACAATAAATGGTTCCATTGTGAGACTTTTCACAAATATCATAGCTTACTTTTCTGCAAGTTTACAAACCATTTTTGAAAATGTTAAATGTCGGAGAAAGGACTCTTTTAATTTAGTATGGCACCTCAAATACTGGCACATGTATTCCAATATAGTTTGATTTGGTGGGTGGTCTAGCTGAAAATGTTTTATACAGATGAACTTCCAGGTTGGTTTCATTAACATGAAATTAACATGGACTAAAATAGTCATAGCATGTGAGGCTTGACGACAATGTAGAGATCACCTATTTTAACCCTGTGCTTTTTTTTTTTACAGATGAGAAGATGGAGACCAATTTTCCCAAGATATTGGTAGTTTGTGGGAGAGTCCAGGGTCCCAGGTCTCTGTGTTTATTTATTTATTTTTTTCATTGATTTTATTGGTACATTTTAGGTATACAGTACAGTTACATTCATCATTGGGATCTTATACCTTTACATGACAGATCTTGGTTCTTATTTTTTCCCCTTACTCCTGCCCTTCCTTAGGTTTCTGTGTTTAGTCTAAAATTTTTCTAAATCATAGATTGGTGACAACCATCCACGTAAATGGTAACACTGTGGATAAGATCAAAATTGATTTATTTCTTTCTATAAATAAAAGGCTACTAAATAAAACTATGTTGTGTGACTAGTACTCGGGACCTTGCGCTTGCAAGACAGGCAGCAGAACCACTGAGCTAAATCCCCAGCACTATTAAAGTATTTCTCTGCAATAGTAATGACCCAACATGAAAGTCTAATCTTTATCTGTTTACATTCTTGTGGAAGATTTCTAGATGAGTAGGAACTTTTCTTTAAAAGGCCCTGATCCATGTTGCCAAATTGGTTTCCTGAAATACTGAAACAATTAATAATCCTTCCAGAAAGGCTTGAGTACTCATCTAGGGAATCCTTGAAGGCTGTACATGAAGCCTTTTAAAGCATTCTTTTCAATTTACCATACTACTGCTAGGAAACTTCCTGTGGCTGTAAGATCAAATCTAAGCTTCTTGGTATACCCTCTTTGGTTTCTTCGATTCTGGTTGATGTCTCTATCACCACATATTTCTGATTTATTTAAATTTCTTTTTTGATTGTTTTAGTTTTTGTTTTTTAGTTTTATGAGACCAACTCTTGCTTTGTAGTTCAGGCTGGTCTCAAAATCTCTATGTGGCCTGGGCTGGCCTTGAACTCATGGCAGTCCTCTGACTCAGCCTCCCAAGAGTGCTGGGTTTACAGTCCTGCACCACCATGCCTGGCTTCTGATTCCTTTTAGGCAATGGTAAAATTTCATTTCCCCACCTTGTGCATTGGGATGTGGTCACATGACTGAATTTGTTCAGTGTGGTTTGAGTGGAAGTGGTATGTGTCCTAAGGGGCCAAATCTTTTGCAAGGTGGGTCTTCAGTCTCTCTCTTGGCCTTCCTGCTGGTGAAGGTCAGTGCTACAGATGGTATTGATCATGAGCCTCTGTCCTAGGGAAAGAAACATCTACGTGGAGAGGAGTTCCCAGTCAAGAAGTCATGGAAATGGACCTTGAGCAGGAATTAAACCCAAAAGTAAGACCCTTGCCTCAGCTAGTCCTTCATAGCTCTTAATAGTCCTGAAGTCCCTGGAGGCCTCTTTTCCCTTGGCAGGGTGTTCTCCTCCACCTCTCAGTTCTTCTCTTCCATCTCCATTGTGCTCTCTTCTTTCATTTTCTACTTCAAGATGGATAGAAGATGTGTTTCTGACCTCATTGTTTCCTTTTGGTGGATGCTCACCATTGCTACCTTTGTTTACTCTCACAGCTTTAAATATTGTATCTCTGTGACCCCAAGTGTTAGAAGAAAGTATCCAGTTTGAGTATCCCTCGTCTCCCTTTCCCTGTCCTTCTCTTGCCTTCCCTCCCCTTTCCTTGCAGGCAAGGATTCTAGCCTGGCTCATCACTCACCTTGCTGTGAGACCTCACCTGTCTGCCTCTTTTTCTGTACCTGTAACATGGAAGTGACTGGAGCCTCCGCCTTACAGGTGGTAGTGAGGAATAAACCAAATAATCCACCCGGGACACTCCAGGGGTATAAAGTGGTTGTTGTAGTTTAGATATAAAACACCCCCGCAAAAAAAACCTCACATGCCCTGAGGATGGGCTTTTGGAAGGTGATTGGGTCATAAGGATTTTAATTTCATCAGTGGATTAATCGGATGGCATCACTGGAAGGTGATGGAGGTAGGAGGAGAGTCCTCAGTGAAGGGAGTGGATCAAGAGGATGTGTCCTTGGGGACTATGTCCAGTCCCAGGGCTCCTCCTCTCTGTCTCTCTCTCTCTCTCTTTCTTTACTTCTTGAGGTGAGCAGCTTTTCTTTGCCACACCCTGCCACCATTATGTTTGTGTCATGACAGGACTAAAAGCAATGGGGCCATGGTCTGAAACTTCGGAAACCTGGAGCCAAAATCTTTCCTCCTCTAAGTTGTTTTTTTCTCAACTGCTTGGTCACAGCAGTGAAAAACTAACACAATTGTTGTACATTTACATTTTCTTAGCTCCCTCTCTCCCTACATTGTACCACCATCTGCGGGTGGGACATGCTTGGAAGGAGATATCTCATAATAAATACAAACATAGGTCCAGCTCATATTGATGTTTAATAATAGGAGTGAAAAATTGGTGCCTTTGTCCTGAAAAGACTGCCCATCTAGAGCTTGCTTTGTTTTCTGGTTAGATTGTCACCATCAGGTGAGTCAAGCCTTTCTAAGTTCTCAGCTTTCCCACCCTCTTTGCCATACGCACAGTCACCGGTCTGAGAGTGAGGAAGCCTGCCTGAGGTAACTCTGCTCTCCTTACACTCAGTCTTAGATGTTCCGTGCTCTCTCCAGGGCCATCACTGCCAGGGCATTGCAGCTGCCCTGCTTTTTCCCTAGAATCTATTTTCTTTATTATGGTAAAATATATGTAGCATAAAGTTTACCATTTCATTCATTTTAAGAGTATTATTTAGTAGCAGTAAGTACATTTTTAATATTGTGCAACTATCACCCCTATTTCCTAATCTCAAACAGAAACCTTATACCCATTAACAATAATTCTCACCTCTTTTCCTCAACTCCCTCAGAAGCAACCAATCTACTTGCTGTCTCTGAATTTGCTCGGTCTAGGGACCTCATATAAGTGAAATTAAACAATAGTTGTCCTTCTGTGTCTGACTTCTTTCATTTAGCATGTTTTAAAAGTTCATCTATCTTGTGGCTTGTGTCAGTATTTCATTCCTTTTCAAGACTGGATAGTGGCCCATTGTATGTATATATTATTTTTTAAAGTTCATTTATCTGTGGAGGACTCTTGGGTTATTCCCTTGAGAATACCTTGAGGTGCTCAGTGCCGGCTCCTCCTAATTCTCTGTTCTGAGACAACCTTCCCTTCTCTCTTCCTGTCTACTCCTTGTCTACCTCAAAGTCATCTACTCAGGGATGGAAACCCATGGGGCAGGAGTTGGTAAGGAATAGAAGGAAAGTTCACAGACTATATGGATGTGATAGTGATGCATTTTTACTTCTTTCTGACAAGTGAATAATTTTTAAAAGTACTCTGGCTAAACAATTATAATCATGACATACGTTTTACATTTTTTTTGCTAGTTGATTTTCATGTGTTTTCAATACTTTCCAATTCCTACAAATAGCTTTTCTCCTTTGTGAAGGTGGTGGGAGATATGCAGAGACCCTCAATGCTGTACTTATGCTGACTTGTGGCATCTATTCTGTTGCTTGGTGATTTAACTTCTGAATTTTGAGAAATGGTGCATTTCTTATCTTTGGCATCGTATTTTAAGTTTCTTCAGAGAGGAGATGATTTGGTATATCCAACATTAAAATCAGATAAAGAACATACATTTCACAAAGGACTTGATACATATTTGGCACTTCTTGAACCATTTTCTATTAGTCTCTGTTTCTTCTAGCGTTACACAACAAAATATGCAGATAGACGTCATGCTACAGTTTAGCACTTAACAAGTTGGTTTATCTACTGATGCCAGCTTTCCTAAGGGCCTGCTATTTTTTATGTTTGGCACAGAATGTCTGAAATAGTCATCTTCCCTTAAGACCACTGACATTTTAATTATGCTGTATGTAGTGCTGGTCTTAAAGTATAACACAACTTTATTTCAACTCAGCTGATAGAAAAAATATTCGGGTCACAGTATAAAGTTTTCTTCCTAAATCTTACCTTTCTCTGCAGGCTTGTACTAGTTTTCACCCCTGGTTTATATCTTAAAGTATTTTAGTGTGTATTTATTATAATACATTAACTCCCTGAGATTTACTAAGGACAAATGTAATTTTAATATTATATTGTATTTCATTTCACAGGTTTGTTTCATAACCTCAATACTTATTTCTAGTTGCAATTCTGTTTCCTTTCTAAATGTGTTAATAAAATGCTTGCATTAAGATTGGCTTGACTCCAGAATCTGATATGGTCATGCTTTAAGTAAGTGATAAAACTTGTGACAATATAGCACTTGAAGATCTTTGGATGCATCCTAACTATCCAAATGGGGAAACTCAGAGTTCCTCATAGAGTTAAATTAAGGTCAAACCTGGTTTCCGACACGAAGTTCAGATGTATTGGCAGATCCTATGCTTGCATTCATTATACTGTAATTTGGGGCTTAAAGAGTTATATCCAGTCCATCCCCAACATCTGGATAGTGTTTATAACGATCACATTTGATCCTAATGTAATTTTGTTGGAGAATTCACTAGAATTCCTCTGTTGGCTACATTACAAGTGAACATGAGATCTGCTAAAATATTACCAAAAAACAAGTGACTATCCATAGAGAATATAAAAATAGATAGATTTCACTGCCGCCTTCTCTCCCTTCCCCTGCCTCTAGCCACAAACACATCATGTTCATCTATCTAGGCTTCCTTGTCTCCATTGATAAAATGGAGGTGACACTTTAACAGCAGCCAGTATTTGTCAAGGGTTTTCAAACCTGAAAAGCAGCACAAGCACAAAAATCTTTCAGAGATGATTATTGTATGTGTGCAATGACAGGGGTGGCATCCTAGACTGGATTGATGTGGATGACATGAGATCGATGGCAATTTTTCTCTTTCCTTTTCCTTTTGATTTAGATGCTATTCCTTAGGGTTAGGAAGACATTATTTACAAAGCAGAGCCAACAGATTGGTTCTAATCACCTTTCCCCCATCAATGGAAGCCCCAAATGAATCAAGCTAAAACTTTTAAGGGCTGTAAAGGGAGTCTTTAATTATGTGAGATTGACAGGAGGGGCATTTGGGAACTTTCAAAATGCAGTTCCAGGACCTCCCAGTCCTGCCAGCAGGAAGATTATTAGCATATTTCATGTGATTTGTGCATAGTAATGTGCCCTTGCCATGAAATAATTTTAACATTCACAAAGAGACATATGGGAAGGGAAAAAACAGACAGGGAAGGACAGAGAATGTAACAGTCTTTAGAGAGGGAAAATTATTCCATTAAATCTAAAGAGCATATGCTTTTCTGATGTATAGCATATGCAAGTCTATGCAAATTATTTAATAGCAGTGCACTCAGAGTAATTTCCATTTCCTCTCTAGCTTATGATGGAAATATTCCTTTTAATCAGATTAGATGACATCCTTCTCAAACTTTTGGGGGTTTCAATTTAATTTACCATGCTAAATAGTTAGGGTAATTTGAAATAAAGCAATCAGTGGGCTAAAAAGAATGAAGCCAAACCTCATTTCTTTCTCAGCCATGAGGGGCTGGTGGGCAATGGCAGCCTCACAGGACTCCCCCTCCCCAGATCGCTCACTGCTCCCCAGCACCCGAGACCTCAGCAGAGTTTCCAATAGCCAATTGTATTGTTTTGATGGCACCTACTCAAATCTGTTTCCCATCCGCTAGGCTTGCACGTGATGCTGCATTCCACGAGGCCTCCCCTGACTGTCACAATTTACGGTGCTGCCTCCAGCCATGATGGAAAGATGAATTCACACTCCTTAAAAACTTTTCACCTGTGGATGTCATGGACTCCTGCAATGGTCTTTGAAATGGGTCTCTGAAGAGGTACAGCAGATACTGCCTTTTAGAGTTTGGGAAAGACTGTCATTCAGCCTAGTACCACGGGTAGGCAAGAGTTACCAAGAAAAGTCATGCTAGGAAAAAAATTATGCTAGACACAGCCATGAAAGGGACAACCATGTATTCATGGAACCTATGCTGCAGGAGCAGTAGCCTTTGACAGAACTGGGAAGTTTTTTTTATTTGGTGGGGGCATTGCTTACAGCTGTGTAGGCTGTGCTCTACCTAGTCCCAGGGCAGGTCTCTCAAGTCATGGGGAATCTGTATGGTAATATCCAGTCTTCCAGAAGATGGCAGTAAGGAGTCTTAAATATGGAGTTTGTTTTTTTTTTTTAATTTGAATTTATTGGTACATTCTAGGTATACAGTACAGTTACATTAATTACTGGGATCTTGTACCTTCACATACAGGTCTTGGTTTTCATTTTTCCCCCTTGTCCCCACCCTCCCTTCACTCCTCCTCCCCTCCCCACCTACAAACACTTTAATTCCATTTTTACATTTTCTCACTTTCCCTTATTTCCCCTTCCCCTACCCTTTCCACTGTCCACTCCTCTTCAATATAGTTCTGGAAACATTAGCCATAGCAATTAGACAAGAAAAAGAAATTAAAGCAATAAAGATAGGAAAAGAAGAAGTTAAACTGTCATTATTTGCTGGTGATATGATATTCTACATTGAAGACCCAAAACACCCCACCAAAAGACTTCTAGACTTAATGGACACTTTTAGCAGAGTAGCAGGACACAAGGTCAACACACAAAAATAAATAGCCTTCTTGTACACAAACAACAGACTCACTGAGAGAGAAATTAGGGAAACAATTCCTTTCACAATAGCACCCCAAAAAATGAAGTTTCTAGGAATCAACCTAACAAAAGAAGCAAAAGACCTCTATACTGAAAACTACAGCACTCTGAAAAAAGAGATCAAAGAGGATACAAGAAAATGGAAAGATATCCCCTGCTCCTGGGTAGGAAGAATCAACATAGTGAAAATGGCCATACTTCTGAAATTGCTATACAGATTCAATGCAATGCCAATTGAAATTCCAACACTGTACTTCACAGAACTAGAAAGAAGAGAGCCAGGGATTTAGCTCAGCGATTTGGTGGCCTGCCTTGCAAGTGCAAAGACCCGAGTTCAAACCCCAGTACCAAAAAAAAAAAAAAAACATTTGGAACCATAAAAAACCTAGAATAGCAAAAGCCATCCTAGGCAACAAACACATGGCAGCGGGTAGAACAATTCCCAATTTGAAAATGTACTCCTAAGTGAATTACAAATGGAGTTCTAATACCACATCAAGTGACAGTTTAAGCTAGAATAGAGGCTTCTTGGCCTCCTCTCTCCCAGTCCTTTCTGTGGCTGGTGGTGGTGATGGTGGTGGTTGTGTGTGACCGTGAGTGTGTGTGTGTGTGTGTGTGTGTGTGTGTACGGGAGGTGGATTTTAATTGCTTAAACTAATTCCCCACAAAATGTAAGCAAATGAGATTTAAATATCATATTAAGACTGCTAGGGGTCCAGGGACTTAGCTCAGTGGTGCTACCGCCTGCCTCACAAGGACCTGAGTTCAATCCCCAGCACCAAAAACCAAACAAACAAACAAACTGCTAGGGATTTACTCCCATCAAGATATAAAAGATTGAAATTTAATGGTGAAATTTCATAAACCTAGACAGAGAGTTCACTTTTTTCTTTCCTTTTTTATTCAAACACAGTCCCCACCTCAGCCCCAAAGCAATGACTCAGTCAGGATCCCAGTTTAAAATGTGCTCCTGAGACCTGCTTCCTGTGACATAGAGACAGCTTCTTATCAAGGGATAGTTCACAACCTTGGAATATGACAGAAACAGAAAATAAAAGCTGTCATCAATTAACTCTTTAATAAATATTAAGCCTGTAAGTAATCAAGCAGGAAGGTTTTCTGAGTCTTTCTATTCACAGTTTTCATTATCCCCCAAGACAATCCTTTAAGGTGATTAGCATCTTCCCTTCCTCACAGAGAAAGAGATGGCTGGCCAGGTAAGTTAAAGGTCAATGGGAGGTTTCCAGTTAGCCCAGGGATTCCCATCCCAGCCTGTCTACCCTCAGGGCCCAACCTCATGTCAATAAAGTGCTCTTCTAAATTAGCACTAAAAATGAGACTAAAGTGGACTTATTATTTTGTTTGTTGTTAAGTAGGTAAAATATATACATGATAAATTCAGATACAAAATCACAAATAGGTTTCTCTTCTTTCATGCCTCATCTTTGGCCACCTTATCTAGTGCAGCCGGTTGTAGTTTCCTGTGTATTCTTTCAGAAATATTCTGTAGTTTGATAAATATATACGTATGTCTTGTTTTTTTCACCTCACATGAATGGCATATCAGGAAGACACTTGTGTCTTTCACTTTTTTAAAATAATGTTTTTCAGGGGAGTTAACTAATTATAACAGATTCCAAATACTTCCTATTATAAGCACCATAATTTTATTTAACTAAAAGTGATTTATTTAATTTATCTGCTTATTTAAATAAGAGTGATAAACTTTGGAGTATGCCAACCTTCAAAATCTTGATGGACAAGTACTCTAAAATTGAATTGACATATGACCTCTTCAAGTGACTTAATAATCAGGTACATTTTTAAAGGATTGTGTTGTTTTAAATACATATTATTATCACATCTCACATATATGCCTTTCATACATTTGAATTAGAATTAAAGATTACCAAAGGAAGATAGCAGTCTCAAGATGTTCAAGAAAAGTAACAGTGTAATGGGCTCTTTTATACTTTTTATGGTACTTAGACACATACCTGTGGCCTGTCCAAGCTTCAGTTTTCCTTGTTTAGAGTTGGATAAGTTAGATCAGTAAGCATAAAGTAGGAATAGACTCACCTTCCAGGGAGAAAGAAACAAATAACAAAAGAAGGAATTCTGCAATCTACAGAGAGAGGGAATTCCTTTTTGATCCAGTGAACTTCAAACTCTTGTTCCTTTGGGGCTGATGTGAATACTGGTCTGTTTTTTCTGTTGAAGTCTTTAAATGAATTTTAAGTTTAAAAGTACTCAGGAGTTACACAAAAAGATGGAATTTATATGCTATTAACTTTATATATTCCTTAGGAGTTATAGGGAAAGAGAGAGGGAGAAAGAAAAGGAGGAAGAGGAAAAGGAGGAGAAGAGAAGGAATAGGAGGTGGGGAAGGAGAAGAAAAAGGAGGAGGAAGAGAGGAAGAAGAAAGAAAAGAAGAGGGGAGGGGAGGGGAGAGGAGGAGAGGGAAGGGAAGAAAAGCAATTATTCTTTCACTAACCACTAACACGTAAGGTCAGATTCTGTCTAGGAATTTCCAAGATATTAGTGTGTCATCCATGATGATGAGGTTTTCGAATGTTCCACCTAGTTTCATTTTCTCCTTCTATTATAAGCTTTCCATTCAAACGGCAAATGTGTCAGGTACTTATTGCGAAGACTATCAAATTTTTCTAACTTGGTACTTTTATTTCTACATTTGCTCTAATCACTATATTTTGCCCTATTTCCGTCTCCTATACAATCTTATGAAAGCATTCATTTGATCTGGAAGTTGCGGGATCCACAGGCCAGCACATCGCCACCACAGCCTTCACTGCTGTTCCCCACGTGTGCTGCTCTTCCTAGCACATCCTGTGCCATCTCTACACTCATTTCTGCTCTGATTCTTAAGGACATGATGTAATCCTTTGGAAGTGGGGATCTCAGGACCTCAGAAACAATGATGCTAAGACGTAGGAGCAGAGGGGTGACCTCCAACGACTTGAAGTAGAAATGGCCAAAGTGTGCATATATAAAGCAATGAATAAATAGCATGGAGTGGCTTATATAGAATCTTTAAGTTTTAGATTTGGAAGAAATCTTACAAGCATCTAATCTAGTGGTTTTAAAGCCTTACCATGGCATAAATGAATATTGGAACACAGAATGCACACACACACACACACACACACACACACACACACTCATGCGAGCATGTGAATGAATCTTTACCACCGCAAGAAATGTTACATTATTGATTGAAATCAAATGAAGATAGTTCTGACTCCTTCTGTTTAGGTTATATAAGTGTTCCTGGGGACTTTTATGTGGTTATAATGGTCAGCTATTGCCACAAGGACGTTGTTATGACAAGCTCAGTGGTTCATAGCAATGACAGTGGGCTTATATTGTTAGAAAAATAAGCCAAAATCTAGTGGCTTATCACAGTAAACATTTCTTTCTTATGCTCACAGTTCTGTGGGTTAGATGGGGTAATGTGCTTAGGTTATGAGTTCAGGTGTGTTCCGTGAGTCTTTCATTCTTTTTCAACAAGCAGCTACCCAGAATATGTATTTCCCAGGTAAAATGCCAGTAATGCAAGAGGTAAGTAAAACAAAAATAAAATCCAACTAAGTCCACTTAAATCTAATTCAGGTCTCTGCTTTTTGTACCCACCAAAGAAGTCCCATGCCCAAGCCCAGAGGGAGTGGGCATAGGAAAATATCTTCACCCACCGGGGAAAGTATTGTAGAGTTACAAGACAAATGGTATGGATTCATAGCTTTGTTACAGGTAAGTGAATGTCTTACTCCATTTGTGCCGCTAGGAAACGACGCTTGGAATTTGCTAACTTACAAAGATCAGAAATTTATTTCTCACAGTTCTGGAGGCTGGTTAGTCCCATATCAAGGCACCAGCATCTGGCATCTGGTGAGGGTTGGGTACTCTAAAGTGCAAGAGCTCTGTGTTCTCACATTGTAAAGGCTGACAGGAAAGAGAGAATGAACTCCCTCGCAGAAGCCCCTGTGTAAGGGCACCTAGTCTTGTTGGAGGAGACATATGTACACTGTAACAGTGGAATACCAGATCCTGTCTTCATTTGTGTTTTAGGATACCACCATTCATGGTTCCTTTCTATATTACTGGATATTCTTCCTAGCGTCCACAGATCAAATTCAATGTATTAGATAAAGTTTAAAAATAAAAAGGAAATTAGTATTTACTAATCACCTAATAAATGTAAGATATTTTCCTACATGCCATCTCATCTATCATCAAAACAAAACTATCAAATTTTTTCTCATGTTACAGAACTAAAAACAGAGAACTGCCATAATTAGTCATGAATAAAGTAATTTTAAAAACTATATATTTTTATTTGACAAGTTTCAAACTTAATAAAAAATTGCATGAATGATGCCCAGAACTCTATATACTTTACCCAGATACTCCATTTACATTTTTTCCAGTTTTCCTAATAATTTAATTCAAGGACATACACTGTAGTCATTAGTGTCACCCTTCTGGAACAGATCCTCAGTCTTTTCATGACCTTGACACTCTCGAACATTGTACATCTGTAACTTTATAGACTGTCTCTTAATTTGTGTTTTTGTAATGATTTCTCATGATTAGACTCTGGCATGCATTTTTGGATAAGGTATCAGAGATGTGTTCTTTTCATTATTTCTTATGGATGGGCATGTGATGTCTGCTTGTCTTATTATTGTTGATGTTCACTTTGACCTTTTCATTAAGACTGGTGTGCCAGCTTGATCTATTCTGTTATTAATAAATATTTTGTAAAGAAAATCTTATTCCACTTTCACCCATTAATTTTAGCATACATTAATGTTTCTTGCTATAATTGCTACAAGGGTTGCCAAATGTTAGTTGTCCATACTATTCTTTCTGTACTTTTGTCTGGCTTTCTAATTTAAGGTAGAACTTTCTCTCCTCATTTATTCATTTGTTCATTCATATCAGTGTAGACTCAAGAATTCTTGTTTATTCAGTTATAAGCCATTACTATTATTACTTTTTTGGATGCTCACAGTGTCCATACTCCAACAGTTAGGAGCCTCTTCAAATTGATTTTAAATCCATGTCGTACAAATGTGGAATTTATTTTGTTAAGTCATTTACGCTGCTGTAATAGAGACAAAGGAACAAATTAATGAAAAATTAGAAAAGCATTGAGTGGGTGTGGTTTCCGGCATAGATTCAGAGCTCAGGCTTTAATATCATCAAATTCTTGGTTAAAATTCTGGCTGTGTAGTCCTAGTTGAAGGACACTAGGCAAGATATACGGGGCATTGTTCTCTCATGTACTTACTTGTAAAAGGTCAAGGATAAAGTGTATCTTTCCAGATTGCAAGTGTTACAAGAGATAATGTGCGTTATTTAAAAGACACAACAATAAATGCAATAAATGACAGCTGTTGAAAACTATTAATAATTATGAGGCACACATTCCTCATCTCTAAAATGGGACAAACGTCTCTTCCAGAGAATCATTAAAAACACTAAATGAGACAGCATCTGTTAAACCATTTAGCACATGTAAGTACTCAAAAAATGTAACTATTATGAGGATTGATGTTATTGTTTTCTGAGCTTCACTTTCATCATTGTTAAAAGGGCAACACTATCTACATTACAGATTTGTTGTGAAGATTAAATGAAATTACATATGTAAAACTCCCAGACCAGCGCCTGGCATTTGGGAAGTGCACCATAAATAGGAATTATTACTATTGCAAAGCAGATCTAAAACATCTGGAGAAGTTTTACAGATGCAAAATACTGCTTCACCTGAGGAGAATCAGGCGTGCACTTGTCTCTCTCCCCTGCCCCGCTCTCCACATGAATGCGAGTATGTGAAAAGCCAGTGAGTCGGTGTTTACCACTCTCAGAGGTTAAGTCTTTTTTCTTGGATCTCTACTCACTGCTCTGGCTTAAAGGAGAAGGTACACTTAAATGTAATTGGAAGGCAGCTATGCTCACCACTATACCACCAACGCCGGTACTTAAATGTAATTGGTTTGGTCAAGTGCAGTGATTTAAGGATGCACTCACGTTCCCTAATCTCATTTTTATCCACTTGCCTCTAACAGGGATTCTAATCAGCCTCCCCACTGTTTTACTTCACTTCCTGTAATAAAAGAACACTCAGAAGTGACATGAAAGCCATCAAAGCAGGTCACAGAGGGAGCAGCACCTCTGCTGAAATAGGTCGAAGGCCACTTTTAATAGTAAAAGCAACAGATCAGCATTTGTGTTTGTAAGTTAGTAAGTCCTGTCTTAGTTTAAATTTTCTGTTTTTTAATCTCAAAGCAAATAGCACTCGGTTGGTCTGCAGCCAAGCAAGCCCAACTTCACATTAAGTTTATCCTTCCTAAGACTGATGACTTTGGACATTTAGGTCTCAAGAATAGGTCAACAGTGCTTGGAAAACTTCACTGAATGGCTGTCTCAGAGAGAGGCTTAAGTGTCTTGATGCCAGCCTAATACCATCCTTTCTCATCTTCATAACAAATGGCAAAGTCATTTCATAGTTGAGCACTTTAGGAAACCAGAATCATCAGTTCAACGCTTTAACCAAGTTGGGGTGATGCTATTGCACCAGTGGTCCGACAGGGAACCCAGAAACTTCTGTTTATATTTGGTATGCCAGGTACTGTACTTAACACACTGTGCTGATTATTTTATTTAATTCTCCAAAGAGTATTGGGTGCTAAATACTCTTCTGATTTCAGTTTACAGACTAGGAAACTGAAATACAGAACATGCTTTTTTGCAAGGTCATCCGGCCAGTGGTTCATAAGGTTTCCCACTGAGGCAGCCTGACCCCAGAGTTCAAGCTCTCATTCTTCTCTAAATACCAGAGGGATTAGATTTTTGTTATTACTGCTCTTTTGTTTTTGATACTTCTATTTGATTATGAAGCTGTCAGCTGCACTGGGAACTCACTTCAAGCCAAGTAATGACATCAGTCAATGCTGAACGATAATCGCTTCCGAATTCTTTCTGGATGTAGACTGTTTTCCGGTACCCTGCACACTGGTGCGCACAGCACCAGTCTAAGGCATGAGGTTGCTGGTCTAGCATCTCACTTTTAAAAAGCTCCCCTTAAGTGCCTCCTTGGTTTGTTACTATACATTTGTTTCAATTATAGCACCTAGTTGTGTGGCTTTCTTTAGTTATTCAACCTCCCTGGACCTCTATTTCTGAATTCGTACTCCGAAGGGTTGGATGAGTTTTATACTATTCCAGTTCTGACCTGCTGGGTTTCTAAATGGTAGAGAACTATTTTATTATTTCTGTTTTTCAGCCTCTCCAGGTACCTCTTCATAACCCCTGGCTTGCCCTTGGTGCTTTCTTTTTGCCCCCTTCCCTGGCATTGCCTTCCTTTCTCCCTTTTTCTAACTTTGTCTCTCTCGTGCTCTATTCGCTCTTTCTTCCCTTTCTCCATCTTTTATTTCCCTTTCTCTGTTCCTTTTGCTCTCTTGCCTTCACCTTTCTCCCCCCCCCCCTCTCTCTCTCTCTCTCTCTCTCTCTCTCTCTCTCTCTCTCTCTCTCTCTCTCTCTCTCTCTCTCTCTCTCTCTTTCGGGGCCCAGGGATTGAACTCGGGACCTTGCTCTTGTGAGGCAGGTGGCAGAACCATTGAGCTAAATCCCCGGATCCATCTCCTTTTGTCTCATTTCTCCTCTGTCATCTGTATCACTCTGCTCTGGACTTGTCCCCTCCCCTTCCTCATCATTCCCTTATCTTTCTTCCATGAAGCTCACCATGCATTATGCCTTTTGTTTGCTGCACTTTTGAAATACAAATAGATCGCTGGTATATAATAGGAGAATCAATCAAAGAAAATTCAGATTGGGTGGTGCTTTTCTTTCAAAAGAAAGCAATGAACACCGGAATAATGGAAAATTTGGACATGAAAATAAATTGTCCTGGTTTATCTGTGCAGCACAAATAATATCTTTAGTGCGATTGCAAATATGACTGAAGTTATTATTCAAGATAATTGATTTTTTTGGGGGGGGTCTAGCATATTTCTGGTGCTCTTCTGGATAAAACTAGGCTCTTTCCTGTAGAAAAAATAGCCCTTAAAATTGTTAGTGTTGTGTAGGAAATCTGAAACAAGACGACCCTTGAAAATGTCAGACCCAACCTACCACCCTTCGATTCTGTTGGTAGATCAAGTTGAAAAGATATAAACATCAGTTGTGCTTGGGTCTGAATCGACACAGTTGGAGAAATCAAATATTTTATCTTGTGTCTTTCTCCATGCTTCACAAATCTGTTTTGTATCTTGTCGTTTTTGGGAAAATTATTGAAGCACTTTTTCTAATAAGGCTTTTATTGCCTAGATATCTTAAGCAGAAAGGAACTATTTTGTTATGGGTATCGGATCCTCCATTTACCTGTTGATCCATACGAGTCTAATATTAGGTTGTATTAGAATGTTTTTAACATCATAAAATCTTGCAGAAAAAAATTCACTTTTTTCCATGCTCCTCCATGCCAAAGGATTTAAGATTGACTTTTAAAAATAAATCTATGCTTGCTAACAACCTCTATTTTTAAAATCACTTGTGTGTATAGAACTTGTTTAAAATTCATATTGGACTTCTGACTTTGTACTGTGTGCTTCTGAAGACACCTTTGTTTTCAAGGTGAAAATACTTAAAACTTTCCAAGTTTCCATTCTTATTTTTCAGAGGGAGAGACTGATTGCTAAAATTATTGATATGCTTCTGATACTGTATAATTAATATGAATATTTTAAGGAAATGTGTATAGACCTGTGTTTCATACAAAAGAGGAAATGAATTATCTTTTATTCCTAATTTTTGTCCGGTTCTTTTACAGCCTTATTTTTTAAAGATCTCAGATAATCACAACATTTTAAAGGGGCTCTGTTGAGATTTGGTTCAGAGACAGTTCTTCCCTCTCAGCACCTTGGATTCTAGCCCCTCTGGTTTGGAATTTGATTTAATGCTGGGGAAATAGTTTCTTTTATAGATTTTTTTAAAATGAAAAAGTAATTTCAAAAATACAATCAGTCGGTCTCCACACAGAAACTTACAGGACACTTCCTGATTCGTGGACAATCCCCTTGTGTAAAAGGACACGGCTGTTCAGTCCCTGGCATAAGTAACGCTGAGGCAGCTCTGAAGAACACCCACTGTTGCAGAGCTGGGCTTACCTAAGAAAGTGTCAGGCCCCTGGGAGCTCTAAACTCGAAGTGGCTTCACAGGGAGCCGGGTGAGTGATAATAGGACACTGTGATGATGTGTGGCATATACACCAAGGCCTTTTTTTTTTTTTTTTTTCTTTTTTGCACCTGAGACAGAACCCAAACTCGGGTCTCTCAATCAAGAGTCATTTAACAAATGACCAGTAGATGGCAGCATGAGCATCTGGTAGAAGATCAAGACTGAATATTTATCTTCACAAAACTCTTCTCGAAGCATTAAGCAAAACTTTGACCAAAACGCAACCGTATTTGGACAAGCAGGCTTACTTCAGTGTTTTGTTATTAGAAACATACATATGTGTGTATATATTTTACTGTCAAACCCTAAAGTTAAGGAAAATATTCTTGGTGGTAAGGATGGACTGTAAACTTTTACAGTGTTATTTGTAGGCTGAATTTTCAATTTCTTATTGAAGCTAACTTTTTCTTAATATGAGGTTTAGTGGTCATACACTATACTGTTGCTTAGTAAAACTCATGAGAAATATTTTGATTATCTATATATAACCCTAGAATAGAAACACATATAGAAAAAAACATAATTTCAGTGTGTTTATTTTATTTTAGTCTATTGTGTTTTATTTTATTGTGGTACTGGGGATTGAACCCATGGCCTTCACAGTGAGCTTCATCTCCTGACCTTTTTATTTATATGTTTATTTTTAAAATTTTGAAACAGGGTCTATTTAAGTCACTGAGTTGCTCAGGCTGAGCTCAAACTTGAAATCCTCCTGCGTCAGCTTGCCTCAGTGCCTGGGATTATAGGCAAGTGCTACTACAGTGGGCTTAAAGTGTGCGTATATTCAAAGAACAGTGCAGATCAATATTTTAAGTCAATATATGCATCTTTATGGAGATATACACATAAACACATAGAGCTTCTTATTAAGATTAGCAAACCTGTGTATATAGTTTAGTGTAAGAAAGCTACTCCATGTCAGATTTCACTCTACCTTTAAACCAGCAGGTTTCAGAGTAGAAAATGGCTCTTCGAACTTAGTGGTAGATACAGCCCCTGGAGGAGAAGCTACCCTGGGATTAATAAGCCCTTTCCTTAGGTGAGAAGTCTGAGAAGTTGAACTTTTTGCAAAAATCCCCTCCCCAATAAGCAGTGAGACAGGACATGGTGGAGTAGGAATAAAAACTAAAGGACTGATTGGAGGATAAGAGGTTCAGGTAAAATACTCCAAATTGTATTTGGGACAGAAGCAAAATTAGGAGCCGGTAATCAGAGTGTTATTAATGAGACACACCCAGGTCCCAAAGGCACATGTAAGAGGAGAGAGGGTGGGAGTATTCAGGCCTCAGAAGGAAAGGCACATGTAGTGTAGTTACTCCAGCTCGTGAGAGTGAGCAGTGTTAGTTATCAGGGATGAAAGTAGGTTGCTGGCAATTTTGTTCCATTTGAAGACACAAGAACTTGCCTTCAAGGAAATCTCTGCTCTCCTAGAGCCTCTCAGTTCTTTGTTGTTGTTTTGTCTTGTTTTTATGTGCCCCACATGACCTCCTTTGAATTCCAAGTATTGACTTTAATCATTAAGATTTTTTTTTCCAGTGCTGGAGATCGAACTCAGGACCTTGTGCTTTCAAGGCAGGCGCCACTGAGTTAAATCCTCGGCCCAATAATTAAGAATTTAACTCCTAGGGCCGGGGATTTAGCTTAGCGGTTCCACCGCCTTCCTTGCAAATGCAAGGACCTGAGTTCAATCCCCAGTACCAAAAACAAAACAAAACAAAAGAATTTAACTCCTAGCTTTGGCACAGAGTTATATCTTGCAGAAAATAAAATAATCATCTTTTGAGGCCACCTAAGATCTAAGGAGAGAAAGAGTTCTAAGAATATCCAAAGAAGGCGAGTTGGTGTTGGGCGTCCGTGGGAACTCTAGTTATTTGGATTACAGATTGGTTTGGAGAAATCTCTCAGGAAGATGAGTGGGAGAGGGAGACAGACTGGAGCCACAGAAGGTCAGGGATTCTATCAATAGCAGCCACACCTAAGGTCCTCTGTTAACAGTGATGGAAATCTCTAGTGTCACCAAGAGCACTGATCTGTTGAGGGGAAATTCCTTTGCACTGGGGAGCATATTAAAATGCAGTCACCGTGATCTGAATATAAAATTGTGAGTACAAGAGATTGGGAAAGATAGGGGAGGGGACCTGGAAGGTAGACAGTGGTTACCAAAACGCAGGTGGAATGGACCAGGGATATAGCTCAGCAGCACAGTACCTGCCTGGCAAGCACCAGATTCTGAGTTCTATCTGAGATATCAAAAACAAACAAAAAATGACAACAACAAAATGGAATAAGATCTACAGCAGTATAGTGTGATTAATTCACCATAACCTACTATATATTTTATAAAGAACTAGAAGGGAGGAATTCAAAGGCTCTATGCATAAAAATATGATAAAGATATGGAGATGCTAATTACTCTGATTTGATCAGTGTATGCCATATACATGCTTAAAGATACTGCACAGTACCATGTAAGTATGTACAAATATTACAGGTTAATAAAAATAGAAAGCAATAAGCTTTAGGAGCTTTTGAACAACTCTCCTAAGGCAGACACGTTTCACGAACTCACTGGCTTTCATACACAAGGATGAAAGTAGTAAAAAGGGCATCCAAAATAGTCATGTGTCCTGCAGCTGAATTCAGAATATGAGAAGAAAGAAATTTAGAGTTTTCTGAATGGAACTAGGAAGTAGTCTGTGAGAAAACCAGTTTTATTTTCAGTCTTCCAAATGGATATTCAAATGGCAGACCATAAAAAGGTAAATATGGAAGACTACCAAGGAATTGTCTGAAATATGGAAAGAAGGAACAGATTGTTGTTCTAGTTAAGAGTTAATTGTAAGAGCAATATATTGCAATAGTGACAACAGGAAGATTCAAGACTTTTAAGCAGCCCTGTAATTCCAGCATTCTGGAAGGCTGAGGCAGGAGGATCACAAGTTCCGCCCATCCCACTTGGACAAATTGGCAATTTAGCAAGTCTTTGTCTCAAAATTCAAAAAAATAAAAAGAGCAAGGATGTATCTCAGTGTGCAGGCCTGGGATTTGATCCTCAGTATTGAGAAAAACTTTTAAGGAGGGAAAGCCCAGATAGAAAACACATGTCATTGCTTCTAAATGACAAAAATAAGCTAAGTCTGATTCTTTTACCTCATAGGGAAGGTAAAGATGTTGGAAAGTCTGACAGTTGATTCAAGTCATTAAAAAAAGATTTCTGTAGTGTGCTAGCTTTGGTATCAAATATGGCTTTGAATAGATGTTCAATATATATTAACTGTATTGATTTTCAGCAAGTTACCTTGGTTTGGCAATCATAATTGTCTCTAATACTTAATTAAAACATGTGAGTAATGAATTATAGAAATATTATTAAAACTAATAAATATTGGGGCCGGGGATTTAGCTCAGCGGTTCGGTGGCCTGCCTTGCAAGCGCAAGAACCCGAGTTCAATCCCTGGTACCAAAAAACAAAACAAAACAAAAAACCTAATAAATATTTATCGAATGCATACTACATTCAAAACACAGCTCCTCATTTAAAAATTTTTATAATTATCTATGTTATAGTTCAAGGCTTTGTGCTAATAGCAGAGAAGCTATTTTTCCTAAAGACTGAGGACATCAACATCCCAGAGCTAACTTTCAAGGTCTCCTGAAGATAGAGCCTATCTTCCCTTCATGAAAATATGGAAAAGTAGAGGATTGTTATTATTATTATTACTATCATTATTATTATTATTAAGAGAAAGAAAGATGAAAGGGAGAGAGAAACTCTTAGGTTTCCTTGTGTGTTTCCATTATTATTTTTGCTGAATATTTTTCTCGATCCATTTGTGCTACATTTTAAAATTGTCTTAGAGACACAAGTAATTGATGGGGACTGTGGCCTAACAATTTATAATGGAAATGCTCCTTAAAATGACTATGCATTTGGAGGCTTTACTTGTCCACCCTGCCTCAAATCACAACACAGCTCAGTGGTGTGGACTTGGCTTTTTACTGTGAGAAAGAGAGAGAAATAGAGAGATTGAGATATGAGCAAGAGGGGAATCCAAAGTAGAACAAAGGTCAGGTGAAATTCCACTGCTACTTAATAGTGCACGTAGGCAGTTTTCTCTCTGTGGTTTGTATTGAGCACCAACTTTCATTAGAAATAGATAGAAAAATTAAAAGATAAGTGCAAATGGGCTGGGAATGTGGCTCAGTGGTTCCACTGCCTGACTCTGCAAGCCCAAGGGCCCGAATTCAATCCCAGGTAACAAAAACAAACAAACAAAAAAAGGTGAGTGAATTCTTTCTTTGTAAGTACTGTTGCTATAGAAATCTGTCATCCTTGAACAAAGATAATACTCACATCAGTCCCGCATCTGAGATGAAGAGTTCCTTATATTTGTCCAGTATCTTGATGCTTGTAATTTTATGATTGTATTTTGAATTTCTAGAATTTCTGTTTGGTCCCTTTTCAAATCTGCTCAGCCCTTGTCAATAATTTCTAGCTCCCCAGACTTGACTTTTACTTTTATTCTCAGACTTGACTTTTACTTTTTAAAAAATAAGCATAATTATTTTGTGACCTTCATCTGGTTTTATTTTTCAAGTATTTATGGGTCTGTCATTTATTATTTCTTTCAGTTGTCACTTGTGGTATCTTGTTTTCTTGTGTAGCTGGTATTATTTGTCTATGTGTAGGACATCACATTTAGAAAAACTTACTCCTAAGACTACTTGGAGGCCTGAAAAAAAATCTATCTTCCTCCAGACTAAGCATATTATTTTGCTTTGACCAAGAGCCTGGGAACACTACCAACCTTGGACCATCTTAAGCCACATTTAAGGCTTGAAATTTCCTGAACAAAGCAGACATGCTTGTGTGAATCCAGGTGAAGACTGGGTTACTTCCGCTTCATATTTACCTTGATCCTAAAGCATGAGGCAGGTGATCAGAGTCTTTGCTTAAGTAGGCCCTAGATCATTACTTTTATCCTCTCAATCTTTTGAAACTTACTCAAAGCACGGTTTATTTCAAAATGGTTTCTTGCGGATTGGCACACACCCTCTGGACAAAGCAGATTGAATGCTAGGCTTCCTTCTCTGGGTTATTCTCTTCACCTGATCTGCTTCAATAATTCTTCACTACTTTGTTAAATTTTTCGAGATGCTCTTTAAGAGGGTACTTCTGCTCTTTGAGTTTGCTCCATTGGGAAAGTTGATCTAAATGACTTAGTTCTGCCATGTTTGGAAGATTTCTAATTCTCTGGTTTGTTAGTAATTGGATTTTGAAAATGAGTTGGAGCATGTCCTCAATTAAAAAAACAAATGGAGGGCCAGGGATTTAGCTCAATGTATCTGCCACCTGCCTCACAAGCACAAGTACCTGAGTTTGATCCCTGCTACCAAAACAAACAAACGAACAAAACAACAAAAAACAAATGGACCTATAAAGTAAAAAGTCAGCACAAATAAATGAGGAGCAATATGATGCTTACTGTAGAAGTATGAAGTTTGATTTTTCTTCTGTATTTTCTACATTGTATGGTACTTTAGAGGGCTTTTACAAACATAATTTGGAAGTACTCATTTTAAATAACCTATGTTAAATATGCAAGTGTGTTAGTTTTCCTGTATAATAGCTAACCACAATACATCAGTGGGTTACACAATAAGCAGGTATGTTTTTAACATATGTCTGTGATTGGCTAGGGTACCGGTAGGATTCAGGTCTTCTCACATCTCATTGTAGTGCCCATGCTGGCGGGCAGCAGTTCACTGGGGTATTTTTTCCCCTATGGTAGAAATCAGGAAATTCAAGAAGTGTGAGAGAAAACAAATTATGTCTTTCAAAACCTGAACTGGAAACTGGTGCTCTTACTTTAGTCCTCATTCTATTGACCCAGAGGAATCTAATGTCATGGCCTACTTCAGTGAGGTTGGAAGGGGATCTGAAAAAAATCTAATCTGTAAGTGGGTATTCAAATAAATTGCCAAGTTAGTGGTAATTGCAAATTATCAAGTGTTCGTTACCGATTAGGCCATATAAAGTCATTGTTTCCAGTGCTAGAATTCAAAGAACTTGTTTTCGTTAGTCTTCTTGAAGTCCTACATACTGATAATCACTGGATGTTTTTCCACACCAACTTTTACTAGCGAAGTATCTCAGAATGATCAGAAGATTGATTAAGGAACATTTTAAGGTGTTCCACATCTTAACAGACATGACAAGCAATAAATATGTTTTTAGTAACATATACATTTAAAAAACAATCTAATTTCAATTCAGTTTTTATTTCTACTATTATATATTTAAATCTCTCTCTCTCTCCTTCCCTCCCTCCCTTCCTCTCTCTCTCTCTTCTTCATGTTTTCTTCTCTTTGCTTGGGGCCCTATATTATATATTAGAGGGTTTTTTCAAACTCTTGATGATCCCTAATATCTGCTCATATATAATATTTTAAGTTTTAAAAGCTGAGGTGAGAGAGGGTTGAATTATGAAGACTGTTGGCTGGCTGGGCCATTTTGTTGGGGGGATTTTTCCTTTAGGCTGATCACGTGACCTAGAGAAAGACTTTTCCAGTCTTTTGGCTGGATATCAGAGTTCTGGAATCTCAATGGGCGAAGGTTTATGTTCTTAAAATAAATAGTGTCACTTCTTACTTAATCCTCACGTTTTCAGCATGGTAACCTTCCTGCCAGTAGGGCCTGGTTTTATCCTGTCTAGCTACCCCTTGTTTTATTAATGGTTGATCCTTTGTTTTCTGCTGGGAGGTAAGAAGGATGGCTGATTAACTGCATGGAGTGCAATAGAAAACTCTGGTAAGGGTTAACTGCTTCTCAGCCAGACTGCCAATAGATCCTTCCATATTTAGTCTGCTTTCATCTCTGCTACCAGAGATGTTATGCCCACTTTTTGTGCTTTTTGTGGGTCCTCAGTGTAATTGAACTTACTTATCATTTGTAGATACTGTTTCAGGATTTAGTTCCCAAACCTGATACATCCATTTCCATTTGTCCATCAGCTTTTTAGCTTCCAAAGTTTGTTGTTATTTTTCTTTTCCTCTTTACACTTGTGGGTATATGCTTTAAATTTTTCTCTTTGTTGTTGTATCGGTAAGGTTTTGAGAGACAACAGAGGTTATTGCCATCTTTAACCGAAATCCTACTTTACTTTTCTGATTGAAATTCACTTTGCTTCAACCAGTAACCCATTTGACTAGCCATGAATTTGTTCTCAATCATTCAGGAGGCTGCTGTTTTGATGCTATATTATCAGACAGGAATGTTGATCTTAAGTAATAATAATAAAAAGTAGGAATAACAGGCAACATTCTGGGAGCATTCTATCTTTCTGGTCACTGCTCAAAGCAATTGCTTCTTTTTGTCCCTGCCCCATGCTAAAGCCTGGCTTAGAGATGATTCTCTCAAGAAGCTGCAACCAGGTAAGAAATCCTGGGCTCCCCAGTCTTGGAAACTCAAACACTTCAAAGGTCTCAACACCATCACTTTCTTCTCAGCGGTTGCTCAGTTCAGTCTTTGTTGTTCATAAACTACATAAACTACACTAATTCTCCATCCTGAATAAAGCTTGGGGGTAGAAATGTTGGGAAGTTGGTATGACAAGCCAACTGGATTTAGAAATTAAATGTAGGCTTCTCTTTCCAGGAAGAGGATAGCAAAAAAGGAACTAACACTGTCTAATCTTTTGTTATTAACTCACTTTGTTATACTTTGCCTAGAAGCCCTGTGCTTTTTCCTTCCCCTGGGCTTCTTTTCATCTATGTCCTCTCTCTCTCTGCTTTCTTTTTACAGGGGATTAAACCCAGGGCCTTCATACTAGCTATATTCCTAGCCCTTTTTTATTTTTTATTTTGAGACAAACTTTCACTAGTCATTAAATTGCCCAAGCTGGGCTCAAACTTGTGATCTCCCTACCTTACCTTCCTTGAGTGCTGGCGTTACAGGTATGTGCACCACACCCACTACTATGCTGTGTTTCACTGGGTTTTTCATGTTTGTGAACTCTCCCCTCTGTCCTACCTGGGCCCCACCCACTGCCTTCATGATCCTATGTGGTTTTAACCCATCCCTGTCACCAGGTATGTCAAGGGTGGGGAAGCCAGTAATTCTGTCAGCAGATGTTCGTGAGCTTCTCTCCATCATGACACCAAATCACCATCCTCGCTATCATCCCAGTGCCTACACATTTGCAGTGACTCTTACAGACGCAGAGGTAGGGGGTAAATGAATCTTTCGCAGCTGAGAAGTAGAGCACATAAATATATCATTGAGGTTTCATCTGAAGCGGGGAGCTAGTCCATATATATTTACCCCCTACCTTATTGCTCAGTCCTCTAATCTTACAGATTGTACAACCTCACATTCACAGATAGGAAAACAAGAATAAAGAAGAGTCGTGGATATTAACGTGTTAGATCTTTGATATAATTAAATGCATATGTTTATCTAGATTGCCTATTGTGAACTGCTTGAATTGAGTCACCTGAGAGATTTAATCCAATCATGTCTTTTGGAATTTCTGTCTTTTTTTTTTTTTTTT
>NW_022900927.1:31127090-31152280 GCF_012274545.1 Fukomys damarensis | reverse complement strand
AATTTTTTTTTTTTTTTTTTTTTTTTGTACAGGGGATTGAACTCAGGGCCTTGTGCTTGCGAAGCAGGTGGCAGAACCACTGAGCTAAATCCCCGGCCCTCTTTTGAATTCTGAACGGCCCCCAAGGAATAGGATCCTCAGGTAGCAAAATGCTGTCATAAAACATCATTGTTACCGATGAGGTACATTGTCTTCCTCACGTATTTCAGGTTAGAAAAAATCTGGAGAATCACTAATTCTAAGAGCCCCACATACTGAGGTTTGAGTGGATACTGTCTTTTTAGTTCAGAACAATTCTGTTTTAAAAAGCATGGGAAAGTTTTATTTATTTAAGTGCTCAGAAAATTTCTAATTAAAATAGCATTGCTATGTAATTTTAAATTGGCAAATTGTAAAATTGACAGATATGTATTTTACAATGGAGTAAAACTGGATAGATTCCTGTGCATGTTGGTAAGATTTTCTAGGAAAGAGAATATAATACTATATCATCAAGAGTCACAGGACAGTAGGCACAGTAGTGAATGCTTGTAATCCAGGCTACTTGGAAGGCTGGGGCAGAAAGATCACAAGCTTGAGGCTACCTTGGGAAACAGCAAGACTGTCTCAAAGAAGAAGTGGTGGGATGGTAGTGGCGGAGATGTATGTTAACACTCCCTGGGTTCGGTCTCCACTTCTGGAAAAAAAGTGGCAGGTAAGAGTACAAATCTAATGGTAACTATAATTTTGGCGGTATTTACTATGTGCCAGACACTACGATACACACTTTACATAAAGTATTCAATACGAGTCTCGCAATAACCCTCAGATAATACATATCTTTATTTCTATTTCCTAACTAGGAAATGAGAAGTCAGAAAAACTGGTGGGCAACATGTCTCAGGTCACATAATAGTGACAGAGTTGGGAATGAAACTCAGAGATATCTGATTTCATAGCCCATGTTTTTATTTCCCTTTGTATGCTTTAAATTTTTATTTCAGTAATCCTAGTCTAGGAACTGTAATTTAAGGAAACAATTCTTTAGGAACAAACCACATATGCACAAATGTTTATAATAGTGGATTGTATAAGAGAACAAATAGCTATAAATAGTTGGAAACCACCTACATGTCACACAATTGGAAAACGGTTAAGGAATTTATAGGGGATTTATTCAATGGAATATTATGCAGTCACTGAACCACATCACTGGGCTGTTTTTGTAAAAATATAGAAAGATGTTTATAATTAAGTAACTTTTAAAAGACTGAGTACAAAATGTTATTTTTCACCAGGGTTTTCACTATGAAATGCACACACACACACACACACACACACACACGAGCATAAAATTACAAAAAACAGTTATCAAGCTTGGCATTATGTATATTCCCCCACCCCCAAATTATAAGAATTTCTTATTATTGAATTGGACACAAAGGAATTAGTTTTAGTATTTTTGCCTCAAAACAGCAGGAATTCATAAAAATAGCAGTGAAGTGAAATATGCTCTTGACAGTAATAATTGTACAGAAGTATTTATTTGGGAAATATTGAGAACTGCAGGGTTGCAAGAATGGTAGTTGTGTGTTCATGTGTATATCCCTGTCATGAGATTTTCGGCTTCTGGGAAAAGGAAGACCCTATCTTTGTAGTGCACACTTGTTATTGTTTTACTTCCTTCAACTTCCTTTCTCTTTTTTCCTGATAACAGTGCTCTGCTTTCCTATCTCTATTTTTTACCCTACTTAGTTTGTGGGGGAGTTGACTGCACTCCTAGCCTCAGAAGTGGGCAAGTGGGCCAGATCTAACTGAGCAGAACACTGCATTACTTTGGTCATACTGAGTGATTTAGGTAGGGACACGGAACCTAATCAGATCCATAAGCCTCACTTTCAGAAATTGTGTGTGTGTGTGGTGCTGGTGACTGAACCTAGGGCTTTTTCCCTGAGTTACATCCCACCCATTTTTATTTTGAGACAGTCTTGCTAAGTTGCCCAGCCTAGGCACAAATTTACCACTCTACTGCCTCAGCCTCTCTGAGTGCTGGGATTACAGATGCGCACCACTATACCCAGCAATTTCAGAACTTTTGACAAAATAGCTCTAAGAAAATATTCTCCCTTTCTACTGAGGTTGTCAAGAAGATGGGTATGTACCACCAAGCCTAGCTAGGCTGGGACTATTCATAACATAGCTATTAGCCCCAGAGGGTTTCTTGGAATTCTCTCTTGTGCTTCCTTGTAATTCAATTATCTTGAATTATCTAGTTTTGATTATCTTTGAACTTTTGCCTTATATTTGATTCGAAGAGATAATCATGCAGTCACTAATAGGATACTTTGAAGGTTATCCTAATGAAAAGCCTGTAGGCTCTGGGCAGAGAGTACAAAAACAGCCGCTCATTTGATTCCAACCTTGTGAAAGAAAGGCACGGGTATCCATATTGCAAAGACAGAGGTAGAAGAAACTCAGGGGAAGATATAACAATCACTCAGAGTAAAGATTCCTGCTTCCTTGTGAAAAAAATTATTTTTTGTCTTTTGGGATACATTCTGTTATAGCATATACTCAAGATATTTAAAGAAATTATTTATTGTTTTCTAAGGAAAAAATGAGTTTTATCCTTCCTTCATTCATATTTGTGTTAGTTACTTTTCTCTCATTGCTGAGACAAAATACCTGACACCCAAATTTAGAAGGGAAGGGGTTTATCTGGCTTAGTGTTCATAGAGGTTTCAGTCCATAATCAGCTGGCTCTGAGGCTGGGGTGACAAACAGGCCTGGCAGAGGAGAAACAACATGGTACACACACAAGGCAGCAAAGGTAACAAGAGAGTTAACAGTATCTCCCGGGTAGCACTCATACCCTCAATCCTAGTGCCCTTGAGCCTAGCATTGCATCATGAATCAGTCCCAGCTTCTCACATTCTAGATCAAGCCTCTGACCACATGAGGCTTTGGGGGGTCATCTAGACCCAAACCATAACAAATACCCTATGAATTTTGTCTCCCTTTGGATGAGGTGACTTGGTACTACTGACTACAGATGCTTAAAAAAACAACAGCTAAAGTATCTGAGAAAAGATTTTAAAATATTCAACATTTTTATTTAAACACAAGATGTATTCAATATTTATCTCAACTCATGCATAAGACATCTGTCTCCCTCTGACCCACTGTCCCACTGTCCCATAAATTGTATTTCAGAAATTCTGCATGCTTTGAGGTTTTGGATTCACTTCATTCTTCCCTTAATGAAGAAATGGAATTATCCCATTTTTTAAACATGGATTTTAGAATGAGTGGCAGTTCAAGTTTATGATCCACAAAGCAGCAACAGTGTGGCCTCAGTTTTGTCATCTGTGAACTGAGGCTAATACTACTTGTCTCAGGGATTGCTGGACAATCACATGAAACATCATTATTAAATTTAACATGAGCACTAAGCAAATAATAGCATACAAAATAAAAGGTCAGATTTTCCTGTAGATTCTTTCATTAATTGCAAGAACTCTAAAAATAGGCAGCCTAATTTTTGAAGCTCAGAAGATGCTTTGGGCTTTTCAGTGCTCAATGTGAAATATGATACCTATGTTCAAAAGAGAATTGGTCTAGGCTGGGGATTTAGTTCAGTGGTTCTGGTGCCTGCCTTGCAAGTGCAAGTCCTGAGTTTGATTCCTAGTAGAAAAAAAAAAGAGAGAGAGAGATAATTGTTGTAATCATAAAAATTGTTTTAGACAAATTGAATATGAATTAAATTTCTTTAGTTATAAAAACATATTTTAAGTATGCTTATGGCCACTTGTCCAAAAATTCTCATGCTAATTCCTTTGAAAACAGCAGAATAATGGGCTCTCTGTGGTCAATATACATCTCTTTGCCATCACTTCTTAGTCTCTACCAGATCACATTTCCCAGAATCCTTTTCTCCATTTGAGTCTGGACTTCAGATGTCCAGGACAAGGCTGTTGAGAGAGATAAGGAGAAGTAAGAGAAGAGACTACTACTTTCCAGAGGTGGTTTCAAGTTTCAGCTGGCTCACAAAAGTCCATAGCTATAGCTATTACCTGGTGCCTGGTGAGCTGTAGCTTGCTGCCCATACTGTGAGTGGCTACAGTCATTACTGGTGCCTTTTGAGTTCCTTGCTTTAGTACAGACTGAGACAATTTAGGAGGTTCCCCAGGAGAGATCTTGGGAATCAACAACAGAGAGCTGCAGACCAAGATATTGTGACAGCTTCATTGACTTTGTTCCCAGCCCTGCCACTAGTTGTAAAAGCCTCTACTTGCCAGTATTAAAGCCCTTCCTATGTGGATGACATAAAGTGACTTCTGTGTTCCTGATCAATCCGTGACTAAAATGAACAACATAGTATATTGAGTACATAACCTGCAATCAAAAGACTTTCTATATTATGATCATTCCCTATCTGGCCACATTGTCCTGGATCATTCTTTGTTTTATGAAGAATGTTTTACAAAGAACGATTTAGGTCAATTGGGCAGCTAGGGAATGACCATGGAAAATTGATTTTCCATTTTATCAAAGTATCGTAATTGACTCAGTCAACTCTGTTCAAGGACACTCTTGTTTCTGATTTTTGTTTGTTACAATGTCAGTGAACATCCATGTACATGTATTTGTCACACTCATGTGAGAAGATCTCTAGGGTCCTCAAATAGCAGTATCAATCCCCAAAACAGTGTATAGTTTTTATTTTTGTCCTTTAGAAGCTATCTGTGATTAGGTAACTAAATTAATTAACTAGGGTTTCATTTTAACTTTTTCTAGTCCTCTTTTTCCATGAAAGATGTTATTTATATTTAAGGCAATAGTAGTAATAGAGATAGTACAAACATTAAAACCTATTTATTTTCAGAAAACTCAAAACGTAATAAAATGTTTTCTATATTTTATATTTTAGAAATATATATCATTTAATGATGGTTGATTTAATTTTCAATAAATTGTATCAGAAATGGTCCCGTACAATATGTTAGCTGAGACACAAAGAGGTCATGAAGTAAGATCTTGTTTCCTTCTTCCTTCCCACTGTAATCCCAAAACTATGTGGGAGAACAGGGCTTATGTTTGTGGCTGGATATGTATTTGTGTGGGAAGAAAGGCTTGAGGCATTATTTTAAGTTCATATGTGTTGCTCTTCTTTGCAACTGAGGACTTGGCTTCACAATAAAACTTATTCCTTTTTATTCATTTGTTTTATTTTTTGGTACCAGGATCGAACTTGGGTCCTTGTGCTTGCGAGGCAGGCAGTGGAACCACTGAGCCAAATCCCCGGCCCCCTTTTTATTCTTTTTTAAGAAAAAGCTAACTAGTGATTTACATCAGTGAGTAGAAGTGTTCACTTTTATACTGTAATCCTATTTCAATTATTGAGGTAAATGTCCCTAAACCTTTGTTTATGTCAGATTTTAGGAGGCTAGATTGCAAGTTTGATGGCGTCTGATCCGTATTACATATCCAGTATTTTTTTGAAAGAGTAAATGATGTATTCATACAGAGTGCTTTACAACGTGTATACTACCTTGAACACAGAAGAGATTCCTGATTTCCTTGTCATTTGTGTCATTTCTCAATTAAAAAGAAGAGTCGCTTCCTATAATCAAGCACAAGGAGACTTACAGAATTTCTGAGAACTTCTTTTTCAAAAATATGAGAAGATATATTAGCCGTTTTTTAAAAGAAATATTATTGTACCTCCATTTTTAGGCAGGAAAAAAATACTGTTGTGGTCAAATAAATGAAGAAAAAAGAGCTTTGAGCTAGTGGGGAAAGGTGATATTGAATGGATTTCTCTCAGCCCACCTCTCCCTCATCCTTGGATCTGATTTATGGGTCATCTTGTTTGGAGAATGGCTCGGTGATCCAGAGATTGGAAGAAATGAGAGGGGTTAACAGCATCAGATGATGAGCCATGTACAGACCCACACAGGCTTTAGGGTATGAGCCATTTCTATTACAGAACTTATAATTGGAAGTCCAACATGTAAATCCAGGTTTTGTGAGAAGTCCACATTGAAAAAAGCTATATTGTGTCTTAAAATATTAGGTTTGAAAGCTAGATACATCTCACTTTCATGTTTTACAAAGGTGTAATACTAACCTCACGGGAATTTGAAGAGACTGGAATAAGACAAGACAACTTACAAAGACAAATTCTTGATATTTTTCTCCTTTTGTTATCACTGAATAATTTTGCCTACTGAAGGATCCAGGAAAGGAAAGAATGTTTACATACTGATCCCTCTTACACTAGAATGTGTAATTAGATCCACAAAACATAGGTTCAGTGGACCAACCTTTAAGACTATAGAAGTTGTGGAGTAACTAACCTATCCGTACAAATGTATTTCTTGCAACTGAGTTTAAGAAAATCTGTTTCATGTTCCTCAATTATATAGTGAAGATATAAGAATAAAAGAATCATTCAAGCTTCCCACAACTCTCTACAGAGGCTTACCCTGGGCATGTGTGAATGTTGGGATAAGATTGATTACAACTTTGGAATCTTTTCCCTTTTGGTCCTGAACTTGCCTGGAAACAGCCTTATTCTATGTCGCCAGCCCTCTCTTATCTTGATAAAACACTTAGTCAGACTGTATCTTGGGACTGTCTATAATCTCCTCTGAACAGGGGAGCTGCAAAAATGCATTCCCAGAATTTAGGGATAGCAATTTGTCAAATTGTTGGAACAAGTCACAGTTTATGCCAAAAAAGGTAGAAAATGTGTTGATTTCATTCAGGTTTAAAAAATATTATACTCACATCTTTCCCTCAGTATTGGAGGTGAAATATAAAGACTGTGAGACTAGCAAAATGTTGGGGATTATATTTAAGACAAAATACACTGTGGGATTCTTAAAGTACCATAAATAGGGAAATTCATATTTATCCTTCGGGATGTGTAGACCATACTATTTGAAAAAAAAAAAAAATCTCTGGGCCCAAGAGAAGCATGAAATGAAGAAAATGGGATCCCCCACCATGCAGTGATTTGTAATTCCTTGTGTATTCTAGGCTCCAACAGTCTCCAAGGATCTGCTAATCACGTTCCTTTCTCACCAGATTCCTTGAGGAAGAGGTCCTAGGAATGCCTCATAGCTGGGGTCTTCCACACAGGAAAGAGAACATGCGAACATTCCCACCACTTTGGAGCTAGGCCTAGCAACTGAGCAGCGAACCCATTTCCACCAGGGAATACCTTACCCTTATTTGGATGAAATTTCTCAGCGATTAATCTGAGCTTCTGCTACAGGGTATAAAGGCAGAGAAATAAATGGATTTTCAAGACTTGGTGAGGGTGAGGCTTATAATCCTTAACCTCTTCCACTGGGTATAGCACATTGTTAACTTGTGGGATTAAGGACGGATAGGTAGCAGGGGAAAGGAGTCAGGGAAAGCCCTGTGACTTACAGAAAGTCAGGGTGGTGACACAGCATGGGGGTATAGAACAGCAGACACCCCATCTTCTGCATTACAGCATACTCCTGGATTGGATCTGTCATCGCAATAGTCCAATCCATCTAATAATAGCCCTGCCATACTGACATCTTGGAGCATAAGTCTCATCTTAGTACTTTTCTTTTCAAACCAAAATAAAACTTTCAGTAGCCAACTGTTATATGCTGAGTTAAGTAGTAATCTCAGAGCCCTCCAAAAAATATTTCCAACTGGCCTTTCCTTTTGCTTCCTGAGCCTCATCTTAACTATGTCTCTTATTTTAAGAAATATCTTTACATATTTCTTAGAAGTTACTCCATGTTTTTCTACTTCCAGGCCTTTGTTTTTAAGATTCTTTCCCTTAAATCTCTCCCCTTTACACTGTGGCCTATGAAAAAATATTCTTTCTTCATAAAAAAGTTTTTTGAACCTTCCAATTTGTTGGATTCCTTTCTTTTCTTTTTAAACATGTATATATTTCAGGTTGAACCATAAAGCATGAGTAACTACAGTCATTCATAGGAAAATGGATGCACATTGAGGACATACTCTTAAGTGAAATAAATAGGACACACATGTGTAAGTACCAAATAGTTTCTCTGGTGTGAAAAACTAAAAGTGTAAATAAGATCCAAATTGTATAACTGATAATGTGGAATAGGAAGAAAAAGGCTAAAGGGGTAGGGAAAGTGGGAAGGGTAGGGGAAAGGAAATAAGGGAAAAGAAAAAATATGAAAAAAGAAAAAATGGAAACAAAGTCTGTAAATAGGGAAGGGTAGAGGGGGTGAGGGGAGAACAGGGGTATGAGGAAAAATGAAAACCAAGACCTGTCATGTAGAGGTACAAGATCCCAATGATGAATGTAACTGTACTGTGTACCTAAAATGTACCAATAAACTCAATTAAAAAAATGTATTACAGGTTGAATATCCTTAACCTGAAAAATATGAATCCAGAAAGCTCTAAAAGCCAAAACATTTTAAGCACCAAAATGATGACTTAAATTTGATGGTTTAATGTACACAAATTTTGTCATGCATAAAATTATTTAAAATATTGTACAAAGTTACTGTCAGGCTATGTGCGTAAGGTATGTAGGAAGCATAAAATAATTTTGTGTTTAGGCTTGGGTCCCATCCCCAAGATATGCAAATATTCCAAAATTTGAATAAAAACAACACCCTGAAATCTGAAATACTTCTGGTCCCAAGAAATGGGATAAAGAATATTCACCAAATATTTTGTAATTTGTAGCATACAGTCAGAGTCACTTTTCTTTGTTTTTTGAGACAGGGCCTTGCTATGTAGTTCAGGCTGGCCTTGAACTCTCTATATACCCCGGGCTGACCTCAGACTCATGGCAATCCTCTTCCTTCAGCTTCCCAAGTGCTAAGATTACAGGCGTGTACCACCACACCTGGCAGAGACACTTTTTCTTCATTGAGTTCATTGGTACATTTTAGGTATACAGTACAGTTACATTCATCACTGGGATCTTGTACCTATACATGACAGGTCTTGATTCTCATTTTTTCCCCTTGTCCCTGCCCTCCCTTCACCCCCTCCTCCCCTCCCCATTTACAAACACTTTATTTCCCTTTTTTCAATTTCTCATATTTTTTCCTCTCCCTTATTGCCTTTCCCCCACCCTTTTCACTTCTCCTACACCTTTAGAGTCATTTTTGATGGTAGTTTGTCTTGTTCATTTTTGTATGCTCAGCATACATGATACAGGCTCTTAATAAATAGCTGTTTCAAAGTACTGGGCTGAGTCATCTTTGCTTAGCAGTACTGCCGATACTGAGAAGTACAATGCACAGGTCCTTCTCTGGTAAAGCTCAGTGACATGTTGATGAGCTATAAGACATTCAGAATGAATGAGGTATCCACTGAGAGCTAGCGGTAAGGGCGACAGCCGTGCTATAGGCAGTAGGGATTGAGTGGGTACATGGGAAATGAATTTCCTCTGATGATGGACTTGCATTTAGCTTTGGTGACTAGATGAGTTGAACTGATGCACTAGGGTAGTAAATAGATATTTTCTAGGCCAAAGCTGGGAGGAAAGGATTCCTTTTGCCTCTCTGTAACTTCTAATCACTAGGTCTGGTTTTGCTGTGGAGGCTGTAAAGTATGTTTTTAGCTTGCTTACCTGCTTGTTTGCTTGATTCTCTTTCTTTTCTTTCCTCATCTCTCCTTCTTTACTGTGTTTCCTTCCTTCCTTCCTTTGCTTCCTAAACACCCCAAGGTCCTTTAACCATCGTTCATATGACATCTTTCCTAATCCTATCTCATTCTGGTGGCCTTGGAGGATGTGTTCTACTGAGATTAGGTGCCTCCTTTAAATGCATCTCTTGAGTTGAACACCCTGACTCAGACAGTTTCTATGTCAGAGGGCAGTGGGACTCTACCCCGACTTCCCTTGTCCTGAGTTTAACTTCCATTAAAGCAGTCTAACAGCACACTCGCTGCTGTTCCTGCAGATAAATGGACATGTGTACATTCCTTCCACTTGGCATACTGTGAGCCCCTTTAAAAACTGAGTGCACATGCTTTTACGAGCACTAATGTATGAAGCGTTGGTACACTTTGGTGAGGACCAGGCTCCCAGGCTGTTCCTGCGGCTCAGGCAATGCTGACCACCAGGCCTGGCCCCGCCAGAGACAAGGCCTGAGACTATCAGATTCAATTGAAACTGCAGGGGGAGTTTTAAGGAGGCAGAATGTAATTACTTGAGTTGGACTGGGGCCAGGATTCTGGAGTTAACACAACTGCTCTTAGAAAGTCTGCCATAAGATCTCTGGTGACCACAAATGGTTAGGTCTGTGGTTTTAAGTTTCATCTGAAAGGTAAACAACTCAGCGCAGCCCAGTGCCCCCAACACCATGCAGGGCACCGATTCACAGGAACCTGGAGAGGAGAGGCCACCTACTGAATGAGAAACACCATTTCCTGAAGTACCTACTTGTTCCTGGGAGGTCTCTCATCCTTGCCCAAAGCTGGCCAGCCCTTCCTTAGCTAGTAAGGACTGACAGGCTTACAGCACTGAGTGGTATGGCTGCCAGACTGAATTATGTGCTTGTCATTGCTCTCTATGTTGTCCAAGATTCCAGCAACAAATTCTCAGAGTTAAACACAACTGGAATTTCCCTATAAGTCAAAAACAATATTAATTCTGAGACCACATATTTTTCTTCTTGTAGGGTATGTACACATTTAAACACAGTACAAGTTGCAGACAATCTGTAAATGGTTAAAAAAAAAAAAAGGCTCAGGAGGAACAAACGAAAAAGGAGAAATGTGAGGAAACATATTTTTAACAAGAGAGCGGAGGTTTGGTGGGGTGTCTGACCCAGCAATGAGAATGTTCCTCTGTGGTCTGTTGAAAGAAGAGCACAGGCTGGCATTATGCCATGGATTGACGGTTGGCAGTTTCTGTACCATACAAATCTTCAATGAGGATACTGCTCTGTGGGAAGCAAGGAGATTCTTGCCGACTATGAGCCCAGCACTCAGCTGAACCAATGGGTGTCTGACTCTGCTTGAAGAGGAGACATTGAAATCTCTGTTTATCTGAAGTCTTGAGATTACCATAGTCATCTTTTTCAAATTAAAACAGCAATATAAAGTTTTACAAATGTTAGCGCTTCTGACAGTGGCTTGTATAATTGAAATAAGTCACTAATATTTTCTCTCGTTTTCTTTTTTATCACCAAAAGTTCATTTTTCACTAACTCAGACAAGGTCTCCGTTTTTATGAAGACCCAAGCTGACCCCTAAATATCTGATTTTTTTTCAGTTAAGGTTTGTGCCCATCTGGTTTGAATTTAGCATTCTTATGAGTCATTTCATTGTGATAGGAACACTCTGCTATAGAAAACTTCTGTTAATATTTTAACATTTTAAATCAAACACTGCATAGAGCATTACCTAAGTCTCCTTGCAATTATGGAAAACCATGCCCTCTATTTGTTCATGGTTCCTGCCTTCACATTTGTTTTCTTTAAATGGAACATAGTATATGGTAAATAAGTGTAGATGCCACTGTGTGTTCAAACACTTTACCATCTTGGGCTGACATAGCCTCTTGCAACTTATGGGCCTTTTGGAAGTAGCATTTGCCTGAGGAAGGGTGAATAATTCTATAGGAAGTTGGATGCTCTTTGCTTTTCATGGCTGACACTTAACCCATTTAAAAGAGCTCGATTTATTTTTTGCTCAGCATTAATTTTATAACATACATTTTACTACCCAAATTTCCTGATTTTGAAGCTTGAACTCATTTTCCTTTTACTGCTGGGCAACATTTCTCAAGGTAGTCTTTAAGCTGAAACGAAGGAGGAAAAAATGCCAGGAATCTCTTTAAGAAAATACAGCAGTGTCTCCTCTACTTTCTTAAGCAAATGGATGGTTCCCAGAAAGGCTAGACTCGGCTGTGTACTTAGTCAGTAAATTGAATCCGCACATGGGATGGACATAATTTAACTTAACAAAAAACCAACAAAAAGTGGATTTTGAAGTATTATTTGTCTATATTAAAAGTGAAGTTAAGTATGCCTTAACAAGCCAAACCATTTTGTCCTTTGGTTGCTGTATGTAAAAATATTTCATTTTAATTTTGGAAGGAAAAAATATCAGTGCTTTAAATCAAGTGCTTCAGCAAGGAGCAGGCCATTTGTAAGGTATGTATGAGTTCCACACTTGAAGGGAGATACAAATGAGCTTCTACTCTGAATGAATAATAGGGTTTCACTCCCTTATCCCCTCATTAAGGTTTCTTGAGTTTATTTCCTAATCTTCAGGAGTAAAGCTTAACAAAACAAAGCACCTTACCTGGGCTCTGAGCACCCATTCCTTAAGACAACTTTATCCTAATTCTCATTACATTTTAGTTCACTGATGGCGCTTGGAGAGGTTTAAATCAAAATGGGAAAAATAATAACCGTTGACTCACAGAGGCGAGGCCAGTTCCTTAGTCTTTGTTCAGGCAAAACATGTGTTGGAGGCTATGAAAGCTTTGCAAAATCCAAATCTGGGGATTTTAGCAACCACATGCCATAACTGCAGATCCTGGGCTCTGGGCATGACGAATACGTTTGTACTTCCCATTAGCCATATTGTTGTGACTGAATAAAAAATGTAGTCTTTTTCACACAATTTAATTAGAAGCACCAGATGTGGTGTTGTATGACTGATGTCAAAATATGACACTTTTATGTAAACACTTTAACTTAATCAATCAAGTAAGTAGCTTTCACTTTTTTAAAGCATTTCAAATCTGCTTGGTACAAATACATTATTTTCATGTTATGCTAAATAGATCATGGCCAGCTGCAGCATTATTAAGAGATTAGGGGAATAAAGTTAGATTTTACTACATTATTTTTCAAGGGCTGGCCTTTGCAATCTCCTCCTCTGGGAAAGACGAAAAGAAGACAGGGCTACAAAATCCTTTAATTTTGTGGTGCTGAAGAAAGTTCTCCTTGGGAAAAAAAATGCCCTTTCTCCATCCCATGAAATATTATTTTAAACTGTAACTTTGCATTCTCTACTGCTCCCAGGGAAAATTGTTTCTTTCTTGTTCCCTATCTAGTAAACAGTCCATTGCTGAGGTGGTGCACCTTCACCAGCATATTAAGTGTCCTAGAAGTTTGATACCCCCGGGAGTATAGCCTGGGAACAGAGAATTGAAAAGCTAAGCCATTAGTTTCCAAGCACCTTTCCTTATCCTGCTTAGTTTGAATTCCTTGTCAGTTCAAATTGCCCTGTGTTTCTGGGGCCGACTTAATTTTATCAGTAAAAGTAGTGCTGTGGCTCAGAGATGTCCCTTTTTGAAGAGCAAAAGGTTGGAGAGAAAGGCAGGGTACTAAGTTGAGGCAAGAAGCTCAAGGTTTCAATTGTGCAATGAAATAGTTACTCCTTATAAGAGTTGTGGGAATATCTGTGTAATGTGCACAGGGAGGAAAGTACTTCCATTTAAGAAGACACACAAAAAAGAATAGATTTAAAACATTTGTATTTATTGATTTATTTTTGAGCATATTAACCGTGCATACTAGTTGTACATAGAATAGTGGGTTTCGTTTCGGCAGATTCATACTATGTATGGCATACTTTGATGATATCCACCTTTCTTCAGGACAGTAGTGGCTCAGAAAGATGATTGTGTGTTTCTCATCAACTTGTTTCTCACCTGGCCCTGCTTCCCTTAGTTGGCTTTGTTCTCCCTTGCTCAGGGCATTTGAAGAGAAAGAGTTATTGTGGAGAGAGTGGTTGGGAGAAACACTGTATAACTGTAGAAATGAATGTATATCAGACCAGTGTTCTAGAATATTCTACAGCCTCTAATCTTGCTATACTTTAAAATTTTTCTCTACCTGTACCATTCACACTATGGTTCCCCTCAAAAATGGTGTTTTCTGCTGTTGGACAACACAGTGGTTTGCCCTTGTGGAAACTAAGAGGACAACATGAAAAGGAGGATATTACCCTGAGGTTCCACTTTTCCTGTTTCAAGAATTGTTGACAGAGGAAATCTTCCAAAGAAGGCATTGTGTGTGTGTGTGTGTGTGTGTGTGTGTGTGTGTGTGTGTCCTTTCAGGTACTATTTATTTATTTTGCTGAAGTGAAAACTTTATTGTTTAAAACAATGGGATTTTAAAACTCAAAACAGAAGGAAGGATAAGCTTCACCAGTTCCTGATTTCTTCAGAATTCACTTTGAAAAGCCAGTTATAAATGGTGAGGGTGAGTGACTGGCTGGAGAGTGGGCAAGATTAAATCTCCACCTGGCCTCTTGAAAAAGGCTGGGAGCCTGTTGAAAAGACCATGTGTGCTGGGAGGCACTTCGCCCTATTTCCAGGCCAGATTGGGACTGTTTTCTCAGTGCTGTTTCTGGAGAGTCAAAATTAGGAAAATGTTGACTGACCTGTGATTTGTTTTTATAACAATTTCTGGGTAAACATTTAATAATTCTTGGCTTTTTGCAACATGCTCCGTGCTTTGCAAGCACCCTTCAACATCAGGAGGTTCTGATAAGACTCATCCTAGAGGCCCAGGTAGCAGACTCTTGCACACAGTGTCAGCTCCTCCCTCAGCCTCCTCCGTCCTCTTAACATTTCCTGTACTTTATCAAGGGCTGCTTACTTTCCTGATGCTACTTAGGTTGCAGGCATTACCTGGAGAAAACAATAAGTAAGGAAACCAAATGAATTTGCAAGGAAGACGTGTGGGCTTTGTCCTCCAAATGGATTGATTTACTGGACCACACACTTTGAATGCAATCAGTTGGTGGGGGTGCTTTTTATGCCACTTAAGCTGGGTGATGGGATGGTTGTATGCTTTGAAAAGCTGCAGGAGTCAGGGTGGCATTCAGATAATTTTGCCATGTGAATCCCAAAGTGCAAGTAGTGCTGGAGGGATTTGTTTTCTCCTTTCTCACCCTTTCTGCCCCCCCACCCCCTTTTCTTTGTCTCTTTTTAAGGCATCTTTGTTTCCTTTGGCAAATTCTTAAGTCTAACTTAAAGGTGGGTGGAGGCATTCAGGGGAGGAAGTGTGTAGGGGGGAAAATGCAAATGTAATTAGCTGGCCACTACCCTGTTTTTCTGGGAGACCTGAATAATTATCACATGAGTATTTTGGAAGAGATTTGCCTTTTATGTCACAGACTACAGAATTCTTTCTCTTTCAGCTCCTCTCCCTCTGTCCTCTCTTTCTACATGGTGGAGAGGGGCAGGGAAAGCCTAACAAAAACCATAAGGGTCCTCTTGGTAGATTCATGAACATTTCAGAGGTTGCTCTTAGAGTGAATAATTCCAAAGACTTTTTCCTACAACACAGCCAAATGGTGTGATTGTTCCAGGTTTGAATACCTTTTTGGGGACTGTCTTGCAGCATTTTATTTTCTAGTGCTCAGCTTTCATGGCAGTTTCTAGAAGATACCACTCTATAGCCAATCAAAGAAAAGCTGACAATTTAATAATTAAAATTAATGCCCAAACTTCGTCGAGCTCATTCTTGCTCCAGGGTATTTGCACATGCTCTTCCCTCTGTCTAGAACACTTACTTTTCCCCGCCTTCTTCCCAGCAAATGTCCATTTGTTTTCCTGCTTTCAGGCTTCAGCTTAAACGTTATGTTAATGATGTCTTTTCTGGTCTTCCCAAGCTGGGCTGATATCACTTTTATGTTTTTTATGTATAATATATATCTTCTTGGTGGCGTGAATCTCAACTGTAATTCATTAACTCATGGGCAATTGCTATTTCACCACTAGGCTTCCTTGCTAGACTGTAATATCCAGAAAGTGAGACTATATCTTGTTCATCACCATCTTCCCAGTGCTTTGTATTTCATAGATATTCCACAAACATTTTTAAAATGAATAAATGAACAAGTGAACATTTGAATTAATACTAGGCAGCTGCTACTGTGAAGGAGGCGATACCAATTTTTTGGAGACCAATGAACTGCCGGCTCCAAACAAAACAGTAGTCATGATGATAGTTATTCAGAATATTTAAAGCCAGTTAAAAAGTATTAATGGGAAATTCAGTGACAGCAAAAATGATTACAGGAAGAGGAAGGTGTCTGGTGATCACTGTCTTGCCACACTATGCAATCAGTACTTCTCCATTGTGTGAAGCCATCCTAGTAAATTTCAAGATCTTTACCTTGTGTGTGGTGTCCTTTTCTTTCAGCTTTAGAAATATATGAATAACTTAGTGAATTTATGTGTTAAAACTAAGCTAACTTAAAATGAATTTATTTATTCAAGTGAATAAATCCAAACACGTGTTGACACAGTGAGTTTTGATTATGTAATGTCTCAATCACCTACAGGTGATTCTAGTCACTTAACCCTCACATGCCTCCATTTTCTTAAGTGTAAGATAGCGTTCTTGGGATTCAATTAGATATTATTTGTAGTAAAACACAGTGCCTGGCATACAGTGAACTTTCAATGATGTTAGTGATCTTTTTTTTTTTGTAATGTTAAACTCTTGCCATTGAAAGATTGAAAAGAGATGATCTTGGCTGATCCTGAGTTCATGGCTGTGAATTATTTGCAATGCAATACCCAAGAGTATATTTCCTCTTCTACAATCATCTGGTTTATAAAGCAACCATCAACGGGAGTTTCTCATTGCACTCGCTGTGCGTGATGGCTCCCAGCTTTTCTAATGTTTTGGCAGAGCCTCAGTTTATTAAGGTTGTTCTACTCCCAGCAGCATTTGTTTTTCTGCCTCTACAGGCAAGTGCCACATGGAGTCCTCTCCTCCATACCCTGGGGCATTGGAATGGCAGGACAGATGGTGTGTTGGCCAGTTGCTGTTGTGCTTAGATTAAATTGAGTTTGGGTGCTGCTGGATACAAGGCTGAAGGTTTATAGAAAAATTGTTCACAATCTGTGAAGCATGTGAATTATATTCCTGTGACATTTAAAAAATTCTTGGCCCTGGGAGAAGTGTTGAGTGAAAGGTAATAATCCACTGTTACCTTCCCCTTCTTTTGACTGCTGTAATGACTGTTGGAAAGGCCTCTGAAAAATGTGGTGAATTAGACTCTTGTCATTGTGTTTCCCAGTCATTAGATGGCCTCCTTATTCTTCTGTGCCATTTCCCACTAGGGATCTGTGATCAAGAAATATTTTAGAATGCACAGCAATAGATATTTGATTCCAGGGTGATTCACTTCTTAACATGGATGGATTCTAAGTGAAATTGGGAACAAGTTTTGGCCATTACTTTTGTTCTGCTTTTTGCTTTTTGAGACAGGGTCTCACTATGTAGTTGAGACTGACCTGGAACTCACTATGTAGCCCAGGCTGGTCTCGAGCTCACAGTGATTGGCCATTACTTTTAAAGGTAAATATGTTTCATAAGTGCCTACTGTTTCTTTAAAAAATGCTCTCAACCTTGTGGGAGATTGTTTTTGTTTTGGGGAAAGATAATATAAGAGTCCCCATTCAGATTTTCTGGAAACTTAACCAAAATGAAGAGAAGAGAAAAGTCCAAAACTACTTAACTTAGAACCATGCGTGTGTTTTGTAATTTTTCTACAATAATTTTCCCTATACTAGTTGGCAATTGTTCTTTCTCCCATCCTTGCTTTTCCAATGTCTTCACACTGATTGTATTCATGAGTATAATACTTACAATTTACTATGTATCTTGCTTTAAGAGCTTCACATAGATTGACTTCACTGACACTTTATAACAACTGTATGATATAATCATATTATTATCTTTATCTACAGGCAAGGAAATAGAGGCAGAAGGAACTAAATCAACCAAAGCTGATAAGTAGGGGATTTGAGATTTGAACACACACAGTCTGGCTCCAGAGTAGTTCCAGTCTTTCCCACAATGCTTCCTTACCATTTTCATCCTAATTTATGTAAAGTAGACCACGGGGAGGACCTAGCTCCAACCAAGGGACAGTGCCCTTTGTCGGCAAACTTGGCAGGGGATGATGGGGTAGGTGTGGGAGGGGGGGTGTGTGTTGCAGTGAGTGTTGGAAAACACTCCACCTATGTGCCCTTTGTGCCACTTGAAGATTGATTCAATTTTTTTTTTTTTTTTTGGTACTGGGGATCAAACACGGGTCCTTGTGCTTACAAGGTAGGCAGCGGCACCACTGAACTAAATCCTGGCCCGATTGCTTCAACTTTATTTAAAAAGTTGTTAATGGAATAAAACATGACAAAAGTTTTCCCCCTGAAGAAGAAAAGTAACTTTTATTGTATTTAAGACATAAACTCAGCCTTGCCAATATGGATCCTGTGAATTAAAACAGACTGATATAGGCATCTCCTTTTTCTGATTAGAATATTTTATAGTATTGTTTGTCTTAAATTGTGTTTTTTATATTAATGATTACATTTCAGTGGAAACAGAAATTCTATGATAAGTCCACTCAGGCTAAGCCTAGGATTGGCCAATTCTATCATTTATCGTTTTGTGTGTTTGTTTTTGTATTTCCCCGTTCATGTTTATTTTAATGAGTTCAAATTCTTAAACTCCTTTTGATTCAGTAGGGTGGTGTGTTGCAAGATATACACTAAGTTTACTGACTTTGGCATCTGTTTTTTAGAAATCACAGCACTTCTCACCTTGAGTTGGAAGCTGCTAAGTTCTACGCCTAGAACGAGGTACACTTTGAGCAGTGAAGGTGAAGATTGTACCAGGCCCTCTTAAACATTCATGCCTTTTATGTCTTCCTCAACAGAGCTCTGGGGACAGAGCAATGTGGTCTCAGCTATTAAAGATAGTGGACCAGGCACACCTGGTCACAATAAATATGGGCTCCTTCTTTCAGCCTTCTCTGTGGTCTTAAAATGAATCTACAAATTTTAAAATTGTCTTTTCCAGGATTATGATAATCTTAGATAATGAGACATTTTCACAAGCCCCACATTGTAAATGTGGTGGTTGCCTGTTTAAAAGGCCATATCCAAAAGAGATTGAATTGTGCTAATAGTATAGTTTCTTGGGTTCAATTTATCCCATCATCAAAGAGATTTAGAAATCAAGAATATTTACAAGATGCCTAATTATAAAATCATTAAAATAAATGAAATCGTTGATTTTTTTTTTTTTTTTTTGTACTGGGGATTGAACTCAGGACCTTACACTTGTAAAGCAGGCAGTGGAACCACTGAGCTAAATCCCTGGCCCCAATCATTGAATTTTTAAAAGAACTTGTCTACCATAATGAAACCAGTCGGGCAAATTCCTGAAGTGTACAAGTAAATTAGGGTAAAGCTGAAATATCTGTGGGCTTCAGTGAGTCCAAAATATTCTTTCCAAATAATAACGTTTATTGGTATGTTTTTAATTATAAAAGTTATTCAAGCTTATTTTAGAAAAGTTAGGGGGGAAAAGAAAAAAACAAAACCATCTTCAGCCTTACTCATGCCTGAAATTTTGACATCCAAGGAAAAGCAATTGTGTATTCTGCTGAGGGTCCTTTTTCAAAGAAACTACTTTATTAAACTTAAGATACATTTAAATTTAAAATATAAATAAGAATATATGATAATTATACCAATTACAGTGACTCTATACTGTATTTTCTAATATTAGGGCAACCCAAGTTAAGATAAATTATTCTTTATTTTTCTTTTTTAAGTTACTTTTTTCAGTTATAAAAATTACATTTTAATTTTAGAGCATTTGGAGGGAATATGAAAAACACCACACCTAATTATCATACTTCTCCTCAAGACAATTATATTGGTCTGTTCTCATCCAGCTCCAGAACTTTTCTTGACTTCAGCAGACAGCTTCTTAGAAATGGATGGACTCTGGTCTTAGAGAGGCAAAACTGCAAATGTGTGCTATAGACCAAGAGACTGGCAGGCTATGTAAGGCAGGAATTTCCAATAGCTGTGCTGGGAAGGAAGACCACGTGGGAAGGGAAATCAAACTGATTAGTTTCATAACAGCACTCAGAGGTGTTAGAATCACCGGATCTCTTTCTCTTTCCATAGCTCAGATTTGCTATCTGTGCTTCCTTGGTCGAAAGAAGAGCCACCTTGTCTTCATTTCAACCCACGCCTCACCACAAAATGGTTTTTATTCCCTTATCAGCTGTGAAAATAACCAACCTATCCTAACTGCACTGGGTACATAGTAGGTCCTACATAAATGCTTACTGAGATCAACTGAAGAAAACCACATTTATAATCTGGATGGCAGTCTTACCCAACGACATCAAATAGTTTTCATGAAAGATCTATAATTGAACTTAATTAAGGGTAAAGCTTTTAAGCAAATGCAGGTATAACTGGGTATGTACTAAATGAGATGATGATGGTGACAATAGAAAAGGAGAAAAAGGAAGAAAATGTGAAGGCCAGGAGGTGTTACTCATTTAGCAAAGAACTGTATGTAACTCGATGAATATATACATGCGTGTATATGTGTCATATATATACATACATGTCACTGCACATAGGTGCAAATGAAATATTTCTACAAAAATGTGCTGGACTATGGTGCTGATGAGCTTATTTTTACAGAGAACTGAAACAGTGACTGAAAATGCCAAAAAGTTGAAAATGTCAGATACTAAGAATATGCTAAAGAAATGGAAAATCATAATGAGAAAAATGTTACATTTATACATTATTTTTTACTTTCATGAATTTTAAAGTTGCCTTGATTTGACAAAACAAATCTCATTAGCATATCATCTGTGCTTAGGACTTTTAATGATATGCTAATGATCTATCTGAAATGAAGGCCAGCAACCCACATGTTTGGAGAATTTTTTATTCCTTGGAAAATTCTTCTAATGTTTGGAAAGTGTCAGCTGTGGATACCATTTACTTAGCATAGAAACGGAATCAGTGAGCATTCCTCTGCTTCAGCAGATGCTCTTTATAATCTGTGAGGTCCTGAGGCTCAGAGGTTGTGCATTTTGGAAAGGTTGACTTAGGTGCAAGAATCACCTAGGTGCTCATTATATACAGATTCTGCAGAAAAACATAGATTCCCAGGCTTAACCCCAGACCTACTAAAAGAGAATATTCGAGTATAGCATGATAAATCCAGTGACATTTATGCATACTGGAGTTTGAAAACATGGTGTAGCATAAATGGTAGGAAATATTTGTTTAAAACTCTCAGGCTATGCAGAGAGAAAAGACTGATGTTTACTAGGTCTTAAACCAACAGGAGTCACTTACCCTTAAGCCTCAAATTTGTTATAATTGGCAAACAGGAGGCAAAACCACAGAAGGAGAAATAAACTAAAATCAAGAAGAGAAAACCAGAAAGTTTTGTCTCCAGTAGGTGCAACAGCTTTTGGGTCATTGTCATAGTAGTGACAAATGCCAATTTTTGATGATTACTTTGTGTTCAGCATTTCCCCACTTACAACCATGGGGAGTCCTCTCACACGATTTTCTCAACAACCCAATAAGATTGATGCACCTTTATTTTATAATTGGGTCCACTGGGGTTCAGAGAAATTAAATAATTTGGACCAGGTCTCTCAGGTATTGAGTTGTGGGCATAGTATCTCTTCAATCCCAGAACTTTGGATCTTTACCTCAAGCTGCGGTGCATTCACTACTTCTGTAAACCACAATTTTGAGTGAACCTCCCAGGGAAGTCTTGAAGTAGTTTCTCTGCTCTGCATGTCTGTATCCAGCTCAAGCAGATGGTATCATACATGTCACGTCAGTACCCAGGAGCCTGGTCAAAACCACAAGCACAGAGAACTCCACACTGGCTGTTGTTCCCCATTCATCTCCATATACAGGCTTCCCTGTTCCTTTCTGTCATCCATAGAACTAGATCTCATGTTCACTGAGAGTATTAAACATTGCTAAGCTTAACAATGTAAGCGTGCTGATAATGTTTCATTTTATAGTCTAAGTGCTGGTGATATGGATAGATTCCATTTGTGAAAACTTCAGCAAGCTGTGTAGTCATGAAATATCCACTATTCTTTTTGTACTATATGTAATTTGTATATGATAAAATTGAAAACTAAAATAAACTTACAGTCTTTGAATTACGTATTTTAGCTACGGAAGCTCACCTCACTGTGCCGTCTCCCACTGCTTCCAGCTCTCCCTTGCATTTTCAAATCAACAAGCACTTTTCTGGGGAAAGATGGCTGGGTAATTGTTCTAACAACTGCATATACGAGTATTGGTTAGACCAAAGGCTCTGAGTCCAAGTTAACCCTGGTAACAGAAATGGGCTGCTTCCCTGTTAAACTCTTTTCATCTCTTGACTGTGCTCATCTTAAAAGTTTAGCAGTGTTATGTTAACACACTGTGTCTTAAACCGGCCAACAAAAAGCATCTTGAATGTGCTTTAAAATTTTTGCTTAAATAACCTTGTAAGATTCCCATATTCTTTAGTTTTGCCTGTATTGAGAATCAGCAGTTAGCTTTAAGTTTTAATAAGTTTCACATGTTTTGTAGTGAAACTGTGTTTGGTTAATTCCAACCTTTAATTAGTAGCCTCTGGATTGGTGTATACCAGACACAGGGATGTTATTAGTGTGAACTGAAAGCTATGTGTGTTACTCCATAACAGATCAAAACAAACCCTCTGTGCTCTGACAGCATTAAACCCCACTGAGACCTGACCAGGATATGGTTTTCAGTTGTAAGAGAAAATTCTAATTTCCATCTTTGCCAGATGTTGTACCCCAATATCTCAACTTCATTACACTTAGCCAAAGGTACCTGCTTTGGTTTTTAATCATTTAAAAATTAGAATCACTCAAAATATGAAAAGTGGGCAAGTTGATGCATCTTGCTTTTTTATTTTTTTAAAAAATATTACAAATGTTAAATTTGGGGGCATCTTCAAAATTTTCTCATATAATGTACATTTTCTGACAATATTAAATCTAGAAGAAAATCTTTTATCTATAAAATGTAAAAATGCTAAGATCAAATAACTAAATATAAGAAAATTTTAATGAGAACACAGACTTGGGAACTCGTGTCTGTTTCAAGCAGTAAACAAAAGAATTCTAAGAGCTTGTTTCAACTCTATATCACACCGTGGATACTACCAAGTACAAATTACAAAAATTTAGCTAGACTAACCAAGAAAGAAAAAAGACTAATGTATTCTCAAAAATAGTTTGATTGACAATGACCTCTAAAGTGTTGAAAGGTATTAAAGTTCAAATGCCAATGTGCATCATCGTGCAATTACAAGTGATTCATGTGGGCACTTTAAGATGGTGAGAAGATTTTACCCAACTTAGAGTTAAACAAACAACTATGAACTCCTGGACTTGTAGGCAATTTACTTGCTCTTTCCCTGGTCATTCTGTTACAGGGCTCTAACAAAATATGCATTTTGTACCTTACTTTTCTCATATCCTTTCTTAAACTATTGGGTTTGTGAGTGTTTTCTTTGGTTAGACAGTTGCTCTTATTCTAATACATACTTCAATTTAACCTCAATATAATTTCCCAGTAATATGTAATACAGATGGTAGGATATAGTAGTAGCTTTCACCTTACAGGCAAACGTATTTTATCTGGCTGTAACCATAGAAAGTTATTCCTAAGGGAAAATTGTAGCAAGATTTCCCCCCCAACTGGATTTTACTGTAGTAATGATCAATGTAAAAACCAAGTGATTTAAAATGTAAATTATTATATTATTTTTTCCTACAAAGGAGTAACTATGGAAAGTAACTGCACGGTATTCTGGCTATGTACACAATTTCATGCTAACTTTTCTGATGACTAATTTAAAAGATACCGCAATGTTTCTAAGCTTCCAGAAGCCTCTGCTTGCCAGTAATTGATAAAAGAGCGACATTTAAAAATATGATAAAAGGGAGTGCTTTCAAAAGAAACTTCTTTCTCTCTTTTTCCACACCTTGAACTTGTGAGAAACCAAATATTTAAGAAAAAGGATTTCAGCTGAACACCAGGAGCAAAAGATTATTGTTGTTTTGTTAAACTGGCTTTTAGGCTCTCCAGTGTTAATTTGTGTATGTGAACTCAGGTTCACACAGGTGAGCATAAATTAGGCTGTGAGGTTGGAGAATAAATTTGAATGTTTTGGGAAAGTTCCCTTTTGACTTGTTTTATCTCTACATAAAAATCACAGAGGTGGAATTTGTTACTCTTCATACTTTGCATTAATTGTTGCCAAAACTGTATTTTTTGAATAATATTATCCCCTGAACATTTTTCAGAGAAGTAAATTTTTTACTCTTTCCTCTCCACTTTAAATTTAAAAATTTAAACTTCAGGAACTAACAAAGCCCAGTGATCTCTTCTTGGTTCACTTTCTTCTCAGACTTGTCATTAACAAGTTTTTTCAGAAATTTCCCCTTTTCAGATCGAAGCAGGACATAATGAGTTACTCCTTTTTTCTCCCTACAGTGAAAATGATTGAAAATTATTATTTATAATTCTAAAAATTCATAATCAGTACAACATTAGAATTTTATGCAGATTTATAAATAGGATTGTTTGACCTTTATTGTCAGGCTTGTTAACACTTTAATGGCTGCTAAGTTTTTTGTTTTTGTTTTTTTTTACACCTAGGAGGACTGAACTCAGGTTTGTATGCTTGTGAGGCGCTGGAAACACTGAGCTAAATCCCCAGCCCCTAAGTGTCTAAACAGTTTAAATCAATGTTTTAGTTTGAGTTGTTTTATTGGCATGAAGAGATATAGTAGTATCTCCTTATTTCGGGAGTGTTTGTGCATATGTTTATGTAGGGTAAACTCTTTTCTTTTTTCCTAATTATATGGATTACAAATTGATGTGTGACACTAGCAGAGGATTTGGAATCAGGAAGCCTGACTTCTGTTTTTTGTTCTGCTTCTCACTGGTTGTATGACTTGGGTAAGTTCCTTAATAATTGTTCACTCTACAGGAACACAGTAGTATAAGGATTTTATCTCTGTCAATGGTGATCACTCTCAATTTCTTCTATGTAATGAAAATCACTGTTTCTTTTAAAACTATTGTATCAAGCATTTGTGTTTGATGGTGTCCATGCACATGAAGTAACTCAGTTTCACCAGTATGAAATTTAAAAAATGTACTTTGCATTACCTAACATCTTCAGTCTTTTAAAAATATTTGCACAGGCCTGATGTGGTAGCGCATGCCCAGCACTCGGGAGGCTGAGGCAGGAGGATCACTGTGAGTTCGAGACCAGCCTAGTCTGCATAGTGAGTTCTAGGTCAGTCTCAACTACATAGTGAGACCCTGTTTCAAAAAAAAAAAAAAATTTCAAACA
>NW_022900927.1:31097044-31127068 GCF_012274545.1 Fukomys damarensis | reverse complement strand
CTCAACTACATAGTGAGACCCTGTTTAAAAAAAAAAAAAAAAAAATTTGCACAAGACAGTTACCAATCAAGAAAGTTTTATCAATATAAGCTTCGAATGATTTTTTTCACTGTAAAACTTTAGACAAATACAGAATTTTTCTTTGTTCAAGAATTTTAACCTAAAGTTGTTCTTCAGCCATGATGTAGATATCATTTCACAGCATTTTCTCTTGCAAATGATGTTAAAATACCATATTGGTTGCTATAGGGCTTCTCTTACTATTCAAGAAACTCAGAAGCACAATAACCACTTAACAGTTGTAGGGACTTGTTAAACAAAGGACATTTTGACAGTAATGCTAAGTTTCCATAAAATAAAATTAACTTCAATTTTCTGTGAAATGGGTCCAATTCAAAAGAGAGAGTCCGCAGGTCTTCTCACATCCATCCATGGTAATTTTTGTTGCCACAGGAAGTAACAACGGAGAGTGGAATCACACAACTGAGTTGTACATAAACAAACCATGGGAAAGCCAGATGGTGAAGACAGAGGAAGAGGTGTCAGAGGCCTGGCCAATGCACACATTAAACAACTAAACACTGGAATTTTAATTACCGTGTATTGTTCAAGGCTTATACTTTTGTGAGTCCAACAAAGACACCACCACCTCCACAGATGACATGTTGCTGCTTATCTATTTATCTCACTGATGGAGCGCAAGGTCTTTTTTGTGCGTGTGCTGGAGAAGTTAGAAGCAACCACTACAGTGCAGTGTCAGAGGAAGGCAGTCATTGACTGCAGGTCGCTAGAGGCCGTGCTGGGGCTGTTTCCGTTAATGGAGGTAGTCTGGTGTCTAACTCAGCTTTCTGTGCCAAACCTTCTGTAGACGCCGCCCCACTTTCCAGGCTTCTCAGGAGGTTTTCTCGTGATAGCTAGATCCCCACGAGACTCTCAAATCATGCCATTTTGCCTGTGCACATGTTGCTGCTTTTGCCTGGAAAAGTCCTCATCCTCCTGTCTCCTCGGGACAGAAGCACTCAAACTTGACTTCCTCCATAAAAGCTTAGTGCGCTCAGCACAGCCTGTGCACCCCACGTGGTAGCAGGGCTGTCTCTAGGTACGGGTCATATATTGTAGATACGGATGTCAACCTGCGCTCATCTTGCTGTACTTCAGGGCTTCATTTGTTTACGTCTTTCTTTCACTGCACTGTAAGAGAGGCCTTGTGTTCGATTCCTTTTCATGCACTTAGCATACAGCATAGAACCTGGCATATTGGAGGCTCAAATTTAACAATTTGGGACTATAACTGTAAATTAAGCACTCTTTTAATGCATTTTGATGATGTAAGTGTTTTATTAGGGCGCTAAAGTACAACTACTTAGAAAATTCTAAATCTGAAAATTGATTGAGAAATTAAGAAAGTAATTTTTTTTTTGTACCAGGGATTGAACTCAGGACCTCATACTTGCCAGGTAGGTGTTGTGCCACTGAGCTACATCACCAGCAAAAAAGTAATTTTTAAATGCGAAGAACAAATTATATTTAGCGTTATTAGGTGCTTCTTGAAAATTTTCGGAAATGTGAGCAAAATTAAAAAAAAATTAAATAACATTTATATGACATATATTTAAACTCTAGATTTTATCAGAACCTGATATATGTGTGTGTGGGGGGAGTGGGGGTTGTATTTTATATTCTTATCTAAATTCTAAATTCTTTATGAGGAAAGGAGAACACTTTTACTTCTATTTCCAGATAAATAGGCAAAGCAATTGACACGCAATTAATACTCCAGTGTCTAATTGACAGTATACACACACACACACACACACACACACACACTTCATCACCACACACCAGCACCCCACATCTTGAGAATCAACAGGAAGTCTTATGGTATTTTTGGCCAACACACATGTGATTGAGACATTAGCTTTAACTAAATGTCATTTTTTTATAAAGTTAAAGTTAATAAAAAAGAGAGTAGATGTCATCATCTGTGAATGATTTAGGGTCTCCCCAAATTTCTGGCTGCTCAGTGACTACAATTAGAGAATATAACTTCAAGTGTGTTTTCCCACAATGGGTATTACATTCACTCTTATTTTAAATTTTTAGAAATTCTACAGCTGTTACTGTATCCAAAAACTAATGTCTTGTGAACACTCTTGTAGTTGTAGGAATGATTTCAGCTGTGAGAACTTCACCAGAAAACCTGTTTTCTCTATTTGCGCAAGGAAGAGAGTACAAATACAAGAATTTCTCCCATGTAGTACCGACTTCCTCTGTGGCCCCAGAGAAGCCGTTTGAACTCTCTTTTTTAGTTCCCTCAGCTATGAAATGGAACTAATAATCACTAATAATGTATTTCACAAGGTAACTCTGAAGACTGAAGCAGCCATGTTTCAAGGTGGTAAGGCACAAGTATGGAATAGCTGTATAACATGAAACTCCATAAACCAGTGGTCTTCTAGCTGAGTGTGAATGTTTTCTCTTAGATTGGGTTTTCAAATCCCCTCAGTTCATTTAAATACCCAAGTCAAGTGACTTGCAAGCAAGGTGCTTCATTTCTATATCAATAATTCCATTTTTTGACAAATAATTTTTTAGAAAACATTAACATTTGCCATTAATGTAATGTGAATTCTTATCTAGCTGTATTACAACTGTGGATAGGTTGCAAAATTTCTTCGTTCCTGTTTCCTGTCAGGTCCTAAAGCAATATATCTGTGCCCAACTCTTATATGATTGTGGAGTAAAGAGACAATATATGGTAAAATGCTTGAACTCTGTGGTAAAGATGCCAGAGATGATATTCTACAGATGGGAAAACTGAGTCCCAGAGGAGCAAATAGTCTTATTTTAAATCATGTGACAAGTGGACCTCAGGAAAAACACTTGATGAGCTAGATTATAACCAGTTAATTCTGTCTTCTGGCTTTATAAGAAAATATGGATAGAATTTTCTGTTAGAGGAACCACCCTTCCTACTTTCATAGGCAGTTTTTTTTTTTTTTTTACCAGTAATTAGCATTTGCCTCATTCTAAAGATGGAGTGTAGTCTCTGCTGAGTTGTTCCTGCCTGTGGAATGGAACAGGAGGTGGGTACCACTTGTTGCAAAGAAATGAACTAGATTGGAGTATCCAATTGAAGACTTATTATTGGCTGATGAGAACACTGTATATTGCTCATTGCATTGTGACATAGAAATTGCTATCTGGAGAGAGGAGTCAAAAAATACTGATAAATTTCCAGCCCTGTATGATGCAGCATAAATAAAAGGAAAATATAAATTGAGTTGTAATTCCAAAAAAGTCAACACAGCAGTGATGGTATAAACACATGCAGAAAGGCTGCAGGATCCCAAATGTTATTCACTCTGGCTGCTACCCAGTTACCCTTGCTGCTGAAATCAAAGAAATCTGTATTTTTGCGGAGACAAAGTCTTAAAGCAGCAGAATATCTTGACTAATAGTTTTTAAGGATATATTGTCTTCAGTCCGAAATCTACTTAAGAGAGGGTGAGCAGGCTTTGGAAGTAAACAGGTTTTGTAGAATGATGAATTTTCTGTAATACCTAACATATTCTTGGCACTCAATGGCCTTAACATTATTTTTTCAAGTATTAGTTCTACAGTATAAGAGTACAAGAACACAGGATGCCTGGGTAGGGAAGAAAAGAAACTAGAAAAGCTTCTTCATGTCTTCCCCAATGGTCCCATCTCTTAGGGTTTGGACCAAAAAAGTGGGAAAAGCAAAAAATACTAGCTGGCATTTTTGATTGTTTATTCTATCCCAGACCTTCAGCTAAGTACATATGCATTGTCTCATAACACCATAATTCCATGAGGCTTGTATGCTTTCTTTTTTAAGATGAGAAAACAGGGGCTGAGGTAGGTCAGAGAGTAAAATTGTTTTTGTTTGTTTGTTTGTATGTTTGAGACAGGGTTTCACTGTGTAGTTGAGACTGCCCTGGAACTCACTATGTAGCCCAGGTTGGTCTCGAACTAACAGTGATCCTCCTGCCTCAGCCTGCCGAGTGCTGGGATTACAGGCGTGAGCCACCACGCCAGGCTAAAGAGTATAATTGTTAAAAACCTGTGCTCTACAACCCGACTGTTTGGGTGTGAATCCCAGGTCCTCCATTTCTGAGCTATATAGCACTGAGCAAGGGATTTAATCGCTGACCCATGTAATAACAGGGTGTGAAACTGGTACCTATTACCATTGTGATGATTAACTAAAGCAGTGCACACAAAGCATTGAGAAGAGTATCCTATGCTTAGTAAGTATTTAATACATGTTACTGATTTTTTATTACACCCAAGGTTATTACCACAACTATAAACAGTGGTGAAAGAGATCCAAGTATTTCCCTTACCAACATCAGCCTACTGTCTGAGAGAGAGCGAGAGAGAGACAGACAGAGAGAGAATATGACATGTGACTAGGAAAAGCAGAAGTGATGTTACAGATTAATTTCTTGCTGCTGAATGGTAGGAAAGTACCAGAAAGAGAACTGGTTCAGAACTTTGCCCCTGACCCACTCTTACCAACAACAGCTGCATTTAGTTTAATTTTGTTAATTCTGATTGCTGATAGTGACAGCCAAAATAAAATGAAACAGCACAACATCTTGTATTTACTTTTGTGTTGTCTCAATACTATTGTCTGCTAGCAGTATATCTTGCCTACTGATGGTGACCTCTCCTGTGTAGCCATTGTTTCTTGAAAATGAGAGAAAAGAAACATGTTTTTCCTGGTATTCTGTATGAACAAATAGCTTCATAGTGGCGGGTGTGTATGGGGGGATCATCAATTCCATTCAGGATTTTAAAGGAATGAACACTTGTATGTTGAAAGGGGACTGTTTAATGTGATTTCCTGGGCATAACTCTTTGGATTTAGCTTCAGTTTTGATGAAATGTACAGGAAAGCTCTCAACAGCCTCGTGGACACATATCGCTTCCCTCCCAGCCTGTGTTGTCTGCACAAGAAAAGGAGGGTGGATTGTGTTTTCTTAGGCTTGCAGCTGTTAGCTGTTGGGCTTTGGTGGCAGCAAAATCCTAGACTTGCTGCAGGTCTTAGTGATACAGGGGGAAGAGATGTAACTCCCAAACCTGTTAGGTATCCAAAACGTGAGTTTGTGTTCTCTAAAATCAAAGAATGAATTCCAGTAGCAACAGAGGCTAAGAGTAGGGAAAATTTATTGAGAGAAAGAAAGCTTCTATCTATGAGAGCTAGAAGGGGAACCGGAAGATGGGCTGCTCACCCTCCTAACTCCTCAAATGTGTGTCATGGGACAAAGCCACGAGGTGAAGCTGGTTCAAGGTAGAACAACACTGTAGTCAATTAGTAAGATTACAAGTACAGTCACTTAGGTAATATTGATCAAATGGGGATCCAGTGGGGAAACAAGTCACATAGGAAGCATATAAGGAATGAGCAAGGATTTTCGGTGGTAAGGGGTGGGTCAGGGATCTTTCCTGGAAGATCTTGGTCCCCCACCTAGGTGACTGATATCAGTATCAATCACTGCTATTTACCCTACATGGGTGTGGTAGTTTCTCTCCTTTTACGATGCTGGCCTGCAGTGAATGTGTCTTGATTGTCCTCCATGTTGGCTCCTGGAGGGTGGCCCTGTCCAACTGCCTACAAGATACCTAATTAACTCACCTATCTGTAATATTAGGTGGCTTTCAAGTAGAATTTAGAAGTCTCACGTTTATTAAAGGAGTGAGTTGTAAAATTCATGCTACCTATTGAGAATCTATGGCAGCTATTCACACTTTAATTTTAAAGTTTTTAAAAAATAAATGTTTGTGTGACTGTATTAAGAGACTCAAGTTTTAATGGAGGTAATTTTTTTTTTCTTGTGGGTAATTTGAATCAATTTAGTTCTATTGGCAAGCCTTGGCTGAGAGCAGCTCCTCTGATGTTCCAGTAGGGGCTCAGTGTATGGGAATCTGGCTGTGAAAGTGGTAAAGGCAGGCAAGGGGCCTGCCCAGCAATTACTAGGGCCTCTTTGGGCCAGAGGCATCATGGTGTTTTGTGGCAGTCAGAAAACACTTTTCTTTGGACTCACTCCAACAAAGGATTCTTACCTGTTGAGTAGGAAATCTGGATTTAAAGTTGTGTGTTGCTAGAGGGATGCCAATCCAGGCACACTGTGATTGTGACCCATACCAGGCTCACTGTGATGTGACCTTTACTATACCTCAACCACTACAGGGGCTGGAGGGTGGGTAAAGTTTTAATTTTCCAGAAAAGGATGCATTCAAGAATGACCTCCTCATCCACCTTCTTAGTTCAGCAAATGGTTAGTTGTGTCACCTTGTCTTTGTACTTTTTTGCAACAGTAGATTGACTGAAAAGATATAATATTTATTAATGTTGCAGCAAATTGAGCCCACTTTTAAGCATGAGTCCCTGAACTTGGCCTCTTATGGCAGACCACAAAGAACACGAAGAAGATGCAACACAGTCTTGGGGGACTGGTTAGGACCTCGTTCTCCTTCTGTCCCCCAGCAAGTAGTAAATATTCACTAGAACATTCTGATGAGTGAGACTACAGAGTGTTATCAGTTCAGAAACTGTCAGAAGTGTTTCAGTGGCCCTATGTCAGGTCCTCTGTCCTTGGAGACTTGTTCATCTATAAACTCAACATCTTCTACTCAGAATCTAGACCCATTTAGTTCAAAGTCCTGTGCAGTGAGGAAATCCCTTCCACAATATATATATTTATGTATTTTTTGGTACTGGGGATCGAACTCTGGTCCTTGCACTTGTGAGGCAGGCGGCAGAACCATTGAGCTAAATCCCCAGCCCTCTTCTGCAATAATTCTGATATTGATTATTTCCTAGTGTAGTACTCACCACTTTCAAGGGTTGAGAGCATAAATAATCTTTAGATTTGGGTTAAGTCTTAAAAGAAAAATGATAAAAATGTAAGCTTAAGCCACTATTAATTATGGGCTAATTCAAATTTATTATTATGTTGGACCCGGCTTTCTTTTCTGCTGTTTTTGTTAGTTCTTTTATCTTGGAGGTGTACGTATACATGGAATATTTATGTTAATTTTCATGTTTTCATAGTAAGCTTGAGCAAACAGGTTTTTGCTTTGTTTGAGGGAAGTTGAAACAACATAATAATCTATGCATTTTTGTTATGCATGTTATTATCACTACCAACTTTGCTGAAGGAAAAGAAAATCTGAGCTTGAAGCCTACTAGGAAAGATTTCCTAAGAAGCAAGCTACATCTTCCCCTCCCTTTTTCTCTTAGAAATGTGAAATCATTTCCCATGCTGGTGGAGGAGTATGTATTTGTCCCACTGAGACATTCCCCCACACCTGCTACCTTCAAGATAAGGTCTATCCAAAGTGAAATTGCCTTCCACAAAATAATTTATTTTATATCAGAAACCTATGCACTGAGACACCCTTATGTTCATTGGGCTGAGAGTTTCCAGGAAGTTTGAATGGAGACTTCTATGCTATGATCTAAATTTTGGTTAGGTTGGCTTCTCATCTCCCTAGATCTTTTAAGTACTCCTCTTTGATTTAGACATTGGTGATTCTCATATCTAAAGAAAATAGTTTAAAATTGTCTTTCTTATCAAGGGGGCAATACATCATGGAACCCATTTAGCCATAAAAACAAAGCTGCTAGTCAAAGTTTCTCTTTGTTCCTGTCTTTTCATGTTAACATGGTCTGAGTAGTAAAATCATTACTAGTGAAGGGAAAGCCAGATTTGTGGCATGACCCCTAATACGTGTACATTACTGAGACTACACACAGATCAAAATGATAAAGGTGGGCATTGCTTTTGAGCAATGACCTGTGTGCCAAAAATGAGAATTAACCTATAAGAGACTGAAAGAATTTAAGTGTGTTGGTTTCGGGGAATCAAGAGTTCCCTTCTCTGTTTTAGTCTACCTTTTTTTTTTTTTTAAAAAAAAGAAATTTTATTTTGAGAAAAGGCCTTGCTGAGTTGCTAAATTGCCCAGATTGAACTTGTGATCCTCCTTCCTTAGCCTTCCAGCTCGGTGCTGGAATTGCAGGCCTGTACTGCCACACCTGGCTTTCTTTCCTTCCCTCTCTCTCTCTCTCTCTCTCTCTCTCTCTCTCTCTCTCTCTCTCTCTTTCTTCTTTCTTTTTGTACCAGGGATCGAACTCCAGACCTTGAGCTTGCAAGGCAGGCAGTGGAACTCCTCTAAATCTCCAGCTAGTCTACCTTTTTATAAGAATAATAGGATAACACTTTTTAGAGTTAATAATTGTCCATGTTTCACTATTCACAGTGGAAAAAAGACATACCCTTCCTTCTCCTCCACGAGCCACTGTAAGAAAAAATAGTCGCATGAAGAAGTGGGAACTTCAGCTCATCAGCTAGATGGCCTAGGCTCATTCCCAGATTCTCTGTTGTATAACTGTAGGTGGCAGTATTTGTAAAACAGACATGAGGACCATACCTATTTCATGAGGTTATTATAGAAATTAATAAAGATAATAAGAGTAAAATGCTCATCATAGAACATGGATCCTAGTAAGGTTTCAGCTATGATTACAATAAAATCTTAACTGTACTGACATCAATGTACTTGCAAAGTTTAATTGCATAAAATATGGTATCAATTTACCCCAACATTAATAAATGCCAACATATTTCCAGTTAATTTCTACCATTGCAAAAAAGCACATAGCAGACAGTACAATTGACCATTTGTTGAACTAAAAAGATTGCCTTTTGAACTCATCCTTTTCAAGAAAAGGGAGAGGTGGCAAGTTTTTTTTCATTTCATGTATTGTCTCTTCATTCTGCTGTTTGTTTCCTTTACTGTGCAGAAGGTTTTTAATTAGATATCATCCCACTGGTTGATTCTTCATATTATTTCTTGTGTCATTGGAGTTCCATTCAGCAAGTTCTTGCTTATGCTGATGTCTTCAAAAGTTCTACAAAGTAGAGGCCGAGGATTTAGCTCAGTGTTTCCCCTGCTGCCTGCTTCGCAAGCACAAGGATCCAAGTTTGATCCCCGGTACCACACACACACACATACACACACACACACACACACACACACGTTCTACAAAACTGCCTTCTGGCATATTAAATGTCTCTTTTAACATTTAGAGCTTTGATCCATTTTGATTTTAGTTAACACATGGTGAGATGCATGAGTTTAGACTAATTCTTCTGCATGTGCATATTCAATTTTCCCAGAACCCTTTAATCAAAGAGGCTGAATTTTCAACTGATGTTTTGGGCCCCTTTGTCAAAGGTCAAATAGCTGAATGCCTGGGGTTGTTCCGTTTTTCTATTCTGTTCCATTTATCCACATATCTGTTTTTGTGCCAGTACCATGCTGGTTTTTATCACTCTAGCTTTATAATATAACTTCAAATCTGGGATTGTGATACTTCTTGCTAGGCTTTTGATACTCAGAAATACTTCTATTCTGGGTCTTTTCTTGTTTCATATGAATTTTATGATTGTTTTTTCTAGTTCTGTGAGAAATGCTGTTGGTATTTTGTTTGGAATTACATTAAATCTATATATCAGTTTTGGAAGAATGGCTAGTTTGACTATATTGGTTATGCTTATCCAGAAACATGGGATATCTTTCCATTTTTCTGATGTTCTCTTCAATCTATTTTTTTCAGAGTCATGTAATTTTCATTGTAGAAGCCTATATGCCTGTTCACAGATGAATAAAGAAAACAAAGTATTTATACACAATGGAGAAGTACTATGCTGTACAGAAGGATAAACTTGAGGTGTTTATAGTTAAATGCATGTATTTAGAGACCATGATATTAAGTGAAATAAATTAGACATACATGCTTAAATATGGAATGGTTTCTCTTGTATGACAAACCCAAAATATAGATGAGCTAAATAAAGTACAGATAATAGGAAGTAGATCGATCTTTTTCACATGAGAAGAGGAATAAGAGGGGAGGGGAGGGAAGGGGTGAGAAAGGGGATAACAAATGGGAAAAAAGAAATAGAGATTTCCTTTTGAAAAATGGAAATAGAGATTTTGTAAATGGGAAAAGGGATCAAGAATTGGAAGGAACAGGCAGGGTTGGGAGGGTGTGGGAGAAAAAAAAAGAATTAAGGTGTGTTATGTACCCAATGCCCCACAATGAATGTAATGATTATATACTTCGAACATATACTAATAAAAAATAAAAATAACTTTCAAAGGTAGACAGAGGAGCACTGTTGAAAGCGTTACTTGTTACTATTAAGGTGGAAACGCAAACCAGCTTTTAACTTTTCTGATTGGTGACTTGCCACTGGATGAACATTTGAGTTACCCAAGAAGCTTTAAAGACATTTTGAGGCCTGGTCCCAATATAGAATCAGCAAAATGTGGTCAACAAGATATAGTAGACTTGGGTTCAGGTCCTGGCTTCATCAGTTTTAGCTTGATAAACTTTTATTAACCACTCTGTTTCCCAGTGAGATGCAAGATATTATAAGGATTAAAGATAATGTATATATAGCTCTAAGTGCAAATCTTGGTGTGCAGTAGGAGAACAATACGTGGCATTAATAACCTATTTTTCTCTAGAGATTTCAGCCAGATGTGTGGGGTCCACAAGCAAGTACAGAAATTTAGCCTTGAAACATTGTCCTGGATAGGAATTGGGGAAAGTCTCTTATTCTCAAGTGAGAAAACTAAAGCACAAAAAAGTCTTTCAAGATTCCATAGCCAAAAATAGACTAGAATTTAAACCAATGTCTCCCAACTCCTTGCCCACTGTTTTTTCTCTCTATTCCTTAGTTCTAATCTCATGTCTCCAGAAACCCCAGATTCTGACCCTGGATCCTAGCACCAGCTTCACATTTTACCTTCTAGCATAGATAACCCTTAAATCTTCTAGTGCTTAGTTTTATGTTCTAGCAACACTAAACTGCTGTTTCCTGATAACTCATGGTTGCTGTTTTTCATCTGTTTGTTTTGGCTTATGTGATCATCCCTACCTGAATCGTTCTCTTTGCTCTCATTTTCTGACAACTACACAACTCTTGCTTCTGCCCATGAATACTTAACTGTTACTGTAATTGCCTTCCCTTTGTAAATAGTATTAAGACAAAATGTCAGTCCTGGAAAACAAAATTTTAATACCTGTGAGGAAGTAGAAAAACGATTGAGGTGAGCTCTATAGTCACCACAGGTTGCCCTTGAAAGCAGTTTTCAGCACACTGCCCAGGATGTGGTAAGAAAAGCAGAGCCCCTTGCACAAGTTAGGGGATAGGAATAAAGGTCTAGGGAGAGGGCGGAGGCCAGGATTTGCAGACTGCCACAAAAAGGGGTGGGGTGGGGGGAGACTTCCTAGAAAGGCAGCTCCAGAAATCAGAGAGTTCACCGTCTTTGACAAAGCCTTATCGATCTGCATGTGTGTATAAAGAAGCTATCAAGAGTAGGAAAAGAACTTCCAGAAATCACTAGGCAGAACAAAGAGGCTTGGGTTACTACCAGTCTGAGTGAAGAAACTTCAAAATACACGAGGCATTTGGAGACGTTCTTACAAGGGTTACGCCTTAGTAGTGGGGTAACGTTCGTTAGTCCTAGAATAAAAACTTTTCTGGAACTACTACACAAAGTTGAAAAGCAAGCTTCTTGTGGATCAAACTGATCTGCCACAAATTCAACACTTTTTAAGGAAGATGATACAATCCAGTACCTAATAAAATAAAATTCACAATACCTATGCAATAATTTAAAAAGTAACTATTAGATATGCCAAGACATGTAAAAATATGATTTATAATAACAAAAATTAATAGAAACAAGAAAATAATAGAGATAATGGAGTGAATAGATAAGGACATTGCCAATTTTATACTTAAAAATGTAAAAGAAAACATAAATGTGATAAACAAAATAGAAGATTTAAAAAGACTCCCATAGAACTTATAGAGATGAAAATATATGAAATAAAAATAGCGTCCAGTGTGGTAGTGCACTTTTGTAATCAGCATCACTTGACAGGCTGAGGCAGAGGATTGCAACAAGTTTAAGGACAGTCTGTTCTACATAGTGAGTTCAAAACCAGCCTGTTTGAGACCAGCCTGGGCTACATAGTGAGTTCCAGGTCAGTCTCAACTACATAGTGAGACCCTATCTCAACCCCCCCACCAAAAAAAAAACCCAAAAACAAAAAACAAAAAACCCCACACACAAACAAAACAAACAAACAAACAAAAACCCCACCAAAAACCAGCCTGAACTACAAAGTAAGATCCTATTTATAAAAAAAAAAGGCTGGATAGGATTACCAGTATTTAGAAAATCACATAGCAATAGAAACTATTCAAAATGAGACATAAGTTAAAAAGAAAAACTACAAAACTAACCAAAGACACATACACATAGACCTCCCAGTGAACTCTGAGGCCATATTAAGTCATGCAACATATGTATAATTAGAGTCCCAGAAATGTGACATGGAGAGAAACAGAAACACTATTTGAGGAAGTAATGGTTAAAAATTATCTAAATTTTATGGAAAATGTAAACCCAAAGATCTAAGAAGCTCAACAAACTCCAAAAAGAAGTAACATAAAGAAAACCATAGCCAGACACATCATAATTAAATTTCTAAGACCAATGCTGAAGAGAAAATCTAAATAGCAGCCAGAGGGAAAAAGATACATTATGTGCAGAAGAACAAAGAATTACAGCAGGCAGACGAAAGATAATAGGAGGTCATTTTTTAAAGCACTGAAACAAAACAAAACAAAATCCAAACCACCAACCTAGAATTCTATACCCAATGAAGACATTTTTCAAAGATGAAGACAAAAAAATAAAACCTTTTTCAGGTCAATAAAAGGTAAGAGAGTGTTACTGCAAGAAATATTAAAAGAAGTTCCTTCAGCAGGAGGAAAATGATACCAGATGGGAATTTTGACCTACAGAAAGAGATAAAAAGCACTCTAAATGGTAAATATATGGGTGAACATAAAAAATACGGTTTTCCTCTCCTTTTCCATTTCTTTCCCACCTATCCATCTTCAAGAAAGAATCCTATGTTTCTCTACTACCTCTTCATAAGTCAGGACTAAAAAATGGAACTCTTAAATGGACACAGACTGATGAAGTGAGTGAGCAGTACCTGTGTATGCTTATAAGTGATACAGGGGATAGCAGTAAACTGGAAAATGTATCTCTCATTTAAAAGGAGAATCCATTATGTGACTTCAGCTGATTGTTATCGGGAGGAAATTGAGCACAACACTTTCTTTCAATGTGAACGATTAATTCAACCAAAATAAAAATTTCCAGCACATACATATCACATGCTTTATTCAGCCTTTAAATCACCTGGAGCAAAGACTATTTTAAGTATTCTTCACTTACGTTTTCATAATGCAAAGTGGTTTTCTCTGTCACAGTTACTAAAATGTATTCCAATTCTTTTGTTAGTATGTAGGTCTTCTTGACTACATTTGTACTGTTTGTAGGCAAGGATAATGTTTTATTTATTTTTGCTATATTCCATGGCCCAGTATGGAAAGCACTCAGTAAGTGCTTATTAAGTTGGAAGTCATTTTAATATGTTATTTTTAGAAGTGAGCTCATTCTGTCTATAGTTCAAGGAGGTAAGGAAAAGTTTAAGAGTTAAGCATTAGAATTAAATTTTGGTGGAGTACTCTGAAGATATGTAAAAATCATTTGGTGCCCTTTCACTTATTCAGACAATAAGTCTGTGTTATCCCCACAGGGGTAATATTCTGTGAGAATCACAAGTATGAGGGTAAATCCATGTGGAGTTCTGGTAGCGGCAGTCTTTCTTCAATGCCTTTAGTTTTGGAATAAAAAAGAAAGAAACCACAAAGCGTGCCCCTCATCTTCTCCAGGAAATACCTCTCTTAATACAATTTCACAGATTTGCATCTGTCACTGTGCTAGTTTGTCTCTGAACATGAATAAAAGAATAGGTGGTTATCTCTCTTTTTATTCTTTCCAGTTTAGTTTTTCTTTTCATCTCCCCCACCCACCTCTGCTTCCACATGCTTCACCTCATCCTGCACACATTAATCTCACCATTAAAAAAACCAAGTTAACAAAAGGCAACAGTTTTTGGAAAGTTGCCCCAGTGCTCAAAGCAATATGGCCAATATGTGGAGCCTGTATCCGCCAGGTAAATGACATGACATCATTTATGCTCACAACAATGTGACATGAGAGTACTTAATCTCTGTTTCAGGGATAACTCTAAAGCCCAAATGTCCAAAGCTCCTATGTTCTGACTTGGGACTTTATGCTCTTTCTACAGCTTTGCTGATGAAAAACACCATTACCTGAAAGTTTTTTTTTTTATAGGCAGTACCTCAGCATGCCCCATCCCCAAATCTACTGGGTCAGAATCGATATGTTGGCATGATCCCCAGTGACTCACACAAATTGAAGTTTGAGAAGCCCTATTCTAGATTATACCATCTCTTGTTGGTCATATGCGTCCCCAGAATGCCCCTACTTTCTATGGCTTGGAAACCTCAGCACATTTCCCAGGGTCCCCAACTTTCTTTTCAAGAGTAAATGAAGCGGCAGGGTCTTGCCAGTGGAATTCTATTACGCTGACATGGGTCCTCCTCCTTTTCTCCTACTCACAGTTCTCCATGATGTCTCATCTTCCACTTCTAAATACAGAACATGCACAAGGAGGTCCGGGATGTCTGCAGGGAGGCAAAACAGCCATGGGGCTTGCCCTGAACTGTACATGAGGGGGCCCTGCTTCTGAAATGACTCTGAGAGACCCATAATTTCTCCAAGTGGCTGCTTCTGCCCTTGTGGAAGCCCATATAGTAGTACTGTGGGTGTCGTGGCAGAGTCCTCTCAGGAAATATCCATTGTGCAAAAGTCTTGGCAGAACCGTAGCCATAGAATTAGCTCTGGGTACAAAGGTGCCTGGATGGTGGGAACTTTACTAAAGCTCATTTCTGCACTGATATCACCCATAAGCAAAAGGCTAACCACTTCATAGACTTTTTTTATTAAGTTCAAAGTACTGTGGACCTGAGTTATTATGAAAGTGCACTCTCAAAAGTGGACTCTCAAAGGTCTGAGTTGTTGGATTGTTGGTGAAAAAGATTTTTTCCAGATGAAATGTTTTGTGTACATTTGCTTTGGTATAGCAGTGGCGAGAAAGAATGCCTTTATGATGTTCTTCTAAGACCCATTAGGATGTTAATAAATAATTCCGCTTTTTTTCTTCTTTTCAAGAGGTAGGACATCTCCAGGCTTTCTGTTTGCCAGTCTCTTTGGAAACTTTTTTTTTTTATTCCTCACCGCCCTCTGTGGGGGTCTGAGTTAAGCAGAGAGAGATGGGAGGAATTCTTTCCTCCTGAGACATGGCCAGTTGGGGCAGAATTCTGGGACAGAGGCCAAGTTTTCTGCCAACAGTACAGAACATGAAACTGTAGCATAGTCTTTAATGTTGTTATAACTTTATTTTCCACATTAAATTAATGGAAATACTTCATAGGAGTAGAGTTGCTTGTGGAGGCAGTGCGGCATAGCCGACCATATCTCTGGGCACTTATCCACTGGGGAGCCAAGGGGCAAACTTCACAAGGCTCCTGCAGCCACAAGATGAAAAAGTTTCATCCTCCAATCAAAGAACTCAAAGGGGGCGCTATAAGATCATTTTATATGCTTTCTTCTTCAAAGAGAGGCAGACATCCAGATTTTTAGAGATGAGAGGCAATGAGATCATAAAAAGAACAAGACTTTAGTGGATGCAAATGTTGGAACAAATCTTGGTTCTATTATTTATTAACATGACTGGAGGAAATTGTTCAACCTTTCTGATTTTTAAATTTCTCATATTTCAAAAGTAGGAAATAGGAACTTTTGTATCTTTGATCTTGAACACTGGCTCAGAAGTTGATTATTAGATAGTAAAACAATGGATTTAATCCTAAAGGTGAGGGATGGCAAAGGGGAATTCTGTTGCTATACAAATTTTACTTTTTAGACACATTAAATGGAAGATCTAATATTTAGCATTTCATGTATGTTCTGTAATTTTATTTTTCTTTGCAACTGAACATATAGACCGCCTATTTATGTGAGAATCTGACTTCAGTTAAAGATTTATCACTTTTAATTTGACTAATAATTTTCATCTTTTTCTGGATTGTATTAAGTTTATGATACTCTTGTCACTAGTTCATTTACCTTTATTTTGTGTTTTCCACCACTTTAGTAGAAAATAATGTCAAATTACAATGACATATTCAAATAATTACACAAATATTGATTTGTTTTTGGATCACTCTTTCCTGGAAGTTATTTGTTGGGTGTTATTAATTACCACTATTATGAACAATGTCCAAATGTCAGAGATTTAACTATTTTGTTTACATAGTGATGAAGCTGGTCTTGCTTGGGCAACCCTTCTTTAAGATGGAACTCAGGGTTCCTGTCAATTCCTCTACAGCTCTGTCACACATTAGGACCTACCTGGGAGGCCTATGCTAAATCTGTTATATTCAGCAGCCAATGAGCAAAGAGAGAGAGAATGGGGACAATCTCACAGGTCTTTTTAAGGGTCAAGGCTAACAGTGCATATATCACATCTGCTCAGATCCATTGGCCATCAGTTGTCACAACATGCCATCCAGATGAAAGAAGTCTGGGAGATGGAGGTTTTCCATCGTGCTCAGGGGAAAGACTAAATGTTTTTGTGAAACCATAGTATTGTCTGCCTGACAGCATTTCTGCAAAACTACATTGTTAGCTGGCAAGATGCCACCAGAGGGTCTTTCAAAAAGGTTGTTTTGTCAACAACCTTTGGTGGATAATAAGTAGTTTATATGTTTATATCCACATATGATAAGAAAGTTGAACACATGACAGCTGAGGACTATGCATATATCAAGCCCTCAAGGTTATATCTGTTGCTGAATTGTTGCAAGAAGAGTAAGATATTTATGTGAAAATGCCTAGCACATTGTTTGCATTGACCAGTGGATGTCAGAGTTTGAAGACTATGGCCATCTTTTCAAAGAAAATAAATCTTCCCATCGTTTCTTTTAGTAAACTTCTCTAGTGATGAATAGGTTCCAGCTAGAGCCTGACATTTTTTATATATTACTAAAATTGATTTGTCTACAGTGCAATCGTATCCATTTTGAACTGGACTCATAGAAATACTAAAACATCTGATTATCATCTTCCTATACTTCTCTATCAATGCCAAAGCATTTGGCCATCTGTAAGACTTTCCTACCTTTGATTCACTTAAAACCTTCTTGATATGTCTACTCTTCACCCATGACTCAAAGCATATCATCTGCTATATTCTTTTGGGTTTGTTTTTGTGTGTGAGAACTGTAGCATTGGGATAATCCTATATCTAAGAAACTCTACTGACTTTTCATTAAAAAATGAATATTCATTTCTCCATTGCTTTTTGTCAAGTAAGAACATGTTTGACGTGAGAGTAGCTCAGGAAAATGAAGAATTCTCCGCAAAATTCAGTATTTAAATTTATCCAAATAAGCTACTATTATTTGAAATTTACCAGCCAAACCATCTCAATGAAAGGTTTAAAGGAATTAATTTTCAATCAAGAACATATGAGTGATTCCTTATCCCTTTCTTTAATCTTGTCTGCATCACAAAAGTAGAATTTCTAAAACCTAGGTCCCCCATGATTCAGATTCTCATGGGTAACAGCTGCCTCATGTGGACACTCAAGAATGGAACAATATTCTGACTGTCCTGACTTGAGTTTGGGAGAGCTAACTTGCTCAATTTCAGAGGTATCTGACCAAGAGGGACGGGGGCCACGTTTCCTTGCTTCCTACCAAGCCTCTTATCAGTTTCCTGTGCAACTCCCTTTTTTGCTTAATAGGTTTCTGGATATTCTCATTCATTAATGTTAAAAATTCTTCTTCAGATGAACCACTCATTTATATGTTCATATTAAGATTTTCACTTCTCAGTTTATCACAGCTGGCATAATTAACAATGTCAAGTTTTAAAACTATATTGTGACAACATTTAAACTTGTTTTGTTTGCCTATGGATGTAATTAAGACAGTGTGTTTGGTATCAGTTTATTCTTAAAAAGCAAAGTAAAAGCAGATGAGGTGTATTTATAGACTCATCAGCCAATGAATGGATGAAAGAGAAAAAGAAATTAATGGGTAAATGTCAGCCAGAATGGAGGAGGGACCCACTGCCAAGTTCATTTCCAGACCAACTATTTGGAATTTATTCCAAAGACAGCTGTCCCTTGATTTACAGTAGGGGAAAAAATGACATTATAAGACTATCAGGCTTGAAGTTAGGAAGCAGGCAAAGAGTAACATACTTCAAATAAACTTCTGCTGTCGGGGTGGGGGCCCAGGCACAGTACTTATAGTCAGAACCCCACCTGGAGGTGCATGCACTCCTACAAAGACTGAGGTATAAAAAATCTGGGAAAGAAGGAAAATCTATGGGAAACATAGGAGCTTTGGAACCTGGTCCTGGCCACTTGAAAGCTGTTTTGATTTGGAGCCAAAGACTCTGGAGGGGTTGGGAGGAGTTGGTGCTGCTGGTGGTGGGGGTAAGGGGGAGGGGAGAGAGAGAGAGAGAGAGAGAGGGAGGGAGGGAGAGAGAGAGAGAGAGAGAGAGAGAGAGAGAGAGAGAGAGAGAGAGAGAGAGAGAGAGAGAGAGAGAGAGAGAGAGAGAGAGAGAGAGAGAGAGAGAGAGAGAGAGAGAGAGAGAGAGAGAGAGAGAGAGAGAGAGAGAGAGAGAGAGAGAGAGAGAGAGAGAGAGAGAGAGAGAGAGAGAGAGAGAGAGAGAGAGAGAGAGAGAGAGAGAGAGAGAGAGAGAGAGAGAGAGAGAGAGAGAGAGAGAGAGAGAGAGAGAGAGAGAGAGAGAGAGAGAGAGAGAGAGAGGAGAAAAAACCAGAGAAGAGAAAATTGTAGTGTAAAACCCCAACCCACGGAATTCAGTTCTCAGAACAGACAAAGAAGGAAAATGAATTGCAGAGCTTAAGGGGTAGATTCATTTCTCTGTGTTTTCTCATGAGCTTGGCCAGTACATTTTCTTGGTTGTGAAATGAAACACAAAAGATGTCAGAGATTCTTGGGCATGTGTCTAACATTAGACACAGGTGAGGCAGAACAAATCTGCATTGTCTTGAGTGTGCATAAAAGGGCAGCATGGTGGAGAGGAAATATGGTTGTTTTGGAGTCCTATTTTTAGCCACCCATATTTCACAGTCTGTGAGAAATGACTTGTGCCCAGTGAAAGTCATGAGATGTTCAATAGTTCAGTTAGGGTCAGGGGGACAAGAGGGGAAATGATCTGACCAGTTCTCTTTCCAAAAATGTCTAAAAGAATGTTCACTAATGACTTTAGAAGAAAATTCTTTGGATTTTCATGGGTGAACAACCAAGAAGAATTCTTTCTTTTCCAGATGATAAAAACATATTGATAAAAGTTTCGGAAAGATGTCCCCTTGAAATCACGAAGGAATGTTTCTTCTGTTTGTTGTAGACAGTTGTCGCTTGATCCTAATATACTTGCATTTCCAAGTCATAGTTCTTTCTCTTTCTCCAGGTACCTGTAAACTCTTTTCCTCCTTCTTTTGCCTCAGTGAATTTTACTGATATGTTTTATTGATGCATATGAATGCTTTTCTTGGTTTAACTTCAAAGGGAGAGAAGATGATTCTGTCCCTAGACTGAAAAAAAAAGAGAAGGAAGGAGGATGAGAGGGAGGGAAGGTGGGAAGAAAGAACTAAGCCTAACAAATCCATTTGCTTCAATCCTTTAATGAAACAATACCTATTCCTGAACAATCTCCTCAGCTGGGACACATCTGGAGAGACCGAGGAAATGAGTTCACTGAGCTTTGAGCTGTTTGTGCTGAGTTGGATGTTCTGCTATGTAGATAACTAACGTCTGTGTGTGTGTGTGCACGTGTGTGAGCATATGTGTGGGTACAGGTGAGTGTAAGTAGGTATACAATCTAAATTTAATTCACAAAGCAGTTACCCCAGTATCCAGATCACTTTGTTACTTGGACCAGAGCTTCTCAAACTATCTGTGGCAAATGCCCCCTTTTTAGAACTTTAATCAATAAGATATATCAAAAATGCAAAATGCATTTCTAGAAAAATTAAAGCTAAAAACACTCCAAATCAGGCAAAATGCGAGCCTTTAATGGTTATTATTAGATTTAACAGACAAAAAGAAATTATTTGTGAAATTACTACAAATGTTTTAAATGCTCACTCTCAGTTCCTGAGCTAATATCATAGCAGTGCAATGACAATCAATTTTGAGGCCAGTGTTGTCCATAGAATGCATTCTAAGCAAAGAAAAAGGACAAAAGGTAAGGTTTTTCAAGCTCAGAGTCACTAACTTACTATAAAACTAGGCAGCAAGATCCATTCTGGTATTCAAATAACTTTGTTTCCTTATATAATTATGTAATTATAATTATATATTGTATATTATATAATTATAATTTGTTTTGAAAGAAAGGGTTAAAAATCACTGAATTATTTGCTTAAGTAAAATAAACTATATACAAAGAGTATCTGTTATCATATTGGCTCTGTTTCTATTCAGATACTGAAAGAATGAACCTATTTTAACACTGAAATGGTTTTAAGAATGAACAAGTTTCTAAAATGTAAATAAGGGCATGGTATTCTGAAATACATCTACAGATGACTGACATAATATACACATTTTTGCATACCATGTTATTTTTTGTATTGACCTTTTTTATCCAAATATAATGAATTAATGTGAGCCGTTGCCTAGTCTAGTGTTGACTGAACTAGTTATGGATTCACATATTGGGTTGAAATGATCAGGGAGATTGCAGAGAGCTGAAAAGCTTCGACAGTGAATTGTACATTTTCCTCTTAAACTATGTGACATTTACCAATTCCTGCTGATTCCGAGTTGCCCTAACAAACTTTCCTCAAAGAGACTAATACAATTTATGCCCCTAAAAGCAGTAAGTTAAAGAAATGGAAGCTTGAGTCACAAAGAAATTCCCTTGCTATAAATTTATTATTGGCCAGGAAGAATTTATTTTTTAACAAAAAAATGCAGAGCAGAGCGATTGCTTATTATCTCCACATGGAACACGTGGTGAAAGGACTGTGGCGTTGCAGAAATCATATTTATTGTTATCATATGTTTTCCTTCAGCTATGGCTATCAGAGAAAACCTTTTTGGGAAGGTATCTTTTACAATACCCTATTGTTTGACATGCAACTTTTACGTTTCCATTTCAATAGTAGTTCGTTACCATCGCATCTTTTTGTTTTCGTCGCTAGATTAAACTTTAGATAAATGTCACACTGTAGTAATAATGAGATTTTAAGAATTATTCAGTAATCAGATGTTGGGAATTCAATGGTCAATAAGCCTGGACTTGTCAGAAATTACTGGGTAAGAAAATTTTGGATAGTGATCATGAAAATAGTTCCCTTAAATAAGTCACTTAAAAATGGAACTAAAATCTATTGAGCAGCAACTAACTGCTGCAAATTGGCTTCACTGTGGCCAACAAGGAGAGCTGGCTCCCTGACAGCTGAACTGGAGGCAGGGAATAGCATGTCACAGCTCAGTGGGGGCCTTTGTGGGTGGCATGTATTGTCCAGGTGCCCAAACGTTGGTGTGTGGTTTTGGACTCTGCACAGTGGATACCTGAGGATGCCAGAACCACTTAAAAACTGTCATGTTTAGATGGTTAGCCTCCCTCATGGGACTCTTCCAATACTTCCAGATGGCAGGAGCCCTCCGGTTTCATCAGAACTTACCCATAAATCTGAGGGGTCTTGTGTTCCGTGAGAGGAGGCTTCCTGGAGAAGACCATCATTCTCTCTGTCCCTCGGTCGGATCTGGTTTTGACCCCAGGGTGTGATTTGCCATACTCTGGATCTGTCCTCTTTTTCCACTCCCAGTCTTGCACATATGAATATATAACACCCAGCTGGTTGCTCTCTAAGTGCCAGTCATCACTGTCCATATTTCTGCAGTGGTGGTATTGATTGCTTTGATTTTAGGAATTATCAGTAGCCACTGACCTAGAGAAAGAACAAGAACTGGCCCTAAATAATTTAGCTCATGATGCCAGATTTGTTGGCTTCATTTACCCTTTGCTTCCTTAAGCATGCAGACCTACAAAGAGAAGACTACAAGTGGGCTGATGCTATAGCACTGTCTGATCCTTCAAGGAGGGTCATGAATTTTACCACCTTGTCTTCACTCTGAAGATCCAATACTTGCATGGTTTAGGGGATTATGTACTTTAACTCTCATCTCTTCTTCACTTTATATATTGTGCAAATTTTGAATATATGATATATGATATATTAACCATGGTTAACACTTGAAGACTTATTCCTCCTGGTGAAGTGAAAGCCTGTACCCTTTGACTATATCATCTCCACATTCCACCCCCAGCTCCCAGTCTTTGGTAGCCACCATTCAACTCTTCTTCTATAACTTCAGCTTGTTTAGATTCCATATATAAGTGAGATAAAAAAGTATTTTTCTTTCTGTGTCTGCTTTGTTTCATTCTGTATAAATGTCATGCATGTTCATTTATGGTGTCCCAGGTAATAACTTCTTTTATTAAAGGTTGAATAGTGTTCCATTGTCAATGTATGCCACATTTTATTTATCTCTTTATCATTTGATGGACACTTAGATTGATTCTGTATCTTTGCTGTCATAAATAATAATGCAGTAAACATGAGAGCACAGATATCTCTTCAATACACTGATTTCCTTTCCTTTGGTTATATACTCAAAAGTGCGTTTGCTGAATTACACGATAATTACATTTTGAGGGGTACTCTTAGTGACTATACTAATTTACATCCCTGCCAACGGTGTATAGGGATTTTCTTTTCTTCCATATATTCACCAACATTTGTTATCTTTTGTCTTTTGGTAATAGTCATCCTAACAGAAATGAGGTAATATCTTGTGACTTTAGTTTGCATTTCCCTGATAATTAGTGATGTTCATTGTATTTCCATACATGTTTTGACCATTTCTATGTTTTTAAACAGGAAAATATTGATTTGACTTATGATCTATGCTCTCTGTCACACACACAAACATAGGATTTATTGAGGTTGCAATGGGAAGAGAATGATATAACTACACCATTATTTGAGTCAATTATTATTAGCATGGTTTCTTCAACTCATGTCCAGAAATATTTTGGTCTAGACTTTATTGAAATAATGTTTCAAGGTGAAGAATATAGGCTATTTGTTTCACAAGTGATAATAAATAACACATTGTATTTTATTGCTGAGTTTTGTAAGACATACAGTTACAGGATCCTAAGGAGGAAATAACTTTAAGGGATTATCTTCATGAAAACTTCCCAAGTTATGAATTTGAAGAGTTCTAGGTGGCACCTGGTAAAGCCACATCATGGGAAGGCTTATCTCTTATCCATGTCAGCCCATGGAATGCTCTCAACCTGAGGTTTACTACAGCCAACAACAAACTTCACAAATGCTTTATTTTAGGGGGAGATGTAAAGTATTCCACATTAATTCTGAAGTTTTTCTTGCCTCTGCATATGAAACAATTCAATGATATCTTTTTGGGGAGAGGTGGTGTAAATGTATGTGAATTTTATTTCAGTAAAGCTATTTTAAAAAAAGAGGTTCAAAAATATTACAGCTACCGACTTTCTCCCTACTTTAAAAAAATATTATATATAATAGTATTTTATTGGCCGGGGATTTAGCCCAGTGGTTCTGCCGCCTGCATTGCAAGCTCAAGGTCCCAAGTTCAATCCCTGGTACCAAACCAAACCAAACCAAAGAAATACTATTTTATACTAGACACAGTTCTCATTTTGAACAGTCCCTTGAGCTTTATACAAATTAACTGGAAAAACAAAGGAATGACTCAGCTGGGATCCTTTAGCAAGAATGCAGTGCCTGTGTGCCCTTCTGAGGAAGGGTTGGTGACACATGGCACCCAGGCCAGCTCTGCTGGACAGGATAAGGTACTGGTCCACAACTCATTTCTCCTTGCAAATGCTCTGAGGCTGGGTTTAGTAACGTGGGTGAAGGAGGCCATTTTATTGGTACATTTTAGATATGCAATATAGTTACATTCATCACTGGGATCTTGTACCTTTAGATGATAGATCCTGGTTCTTATTTTTCCCCATTCCCCTATCCTTCCTTTCCCCCTTCACCCTTCCCTATTTTACAAAGACGTTGTTTCCATTTTTTCCTTTCCTCTTCCCTTTTCACCTTTTCCCTACCCCTCCCATTTGCCCAATACCTTTAGACCTTTTCTTCCTATTACAAAATATCAATTATACATTTGACCCTCATTTACACTTTTAGTTTATCGCACCAGAGAAACTAGGATATTACACGTGTGTCCTATTAATTTCACTTAAGAGGATGTCCTCAATGTGCATCCACTTAGCTATAAATGTCTCTAGCTTCTCATTCTTTATGGCTGAGTTGTACTCCATTTTATAAAAGAACCACATCTTTGTCCAGTTTCCAGTTGATGGGCAATTGGGCTGTTTCTAAGTTTTAGCTATTACAAACTGCCGCTATAAACATGGGTGTGCATATATCACTGTGGTATGATTCTTTTAATTCTTTCAGGAAGCTACCCAGCAGGGGAATACCTGGGTCAAATGGGACTTCCAATCCTAGTTGTCTGAGGTATCTCCATATTAATTTCCACAGTGGTTGCACCGGTCTTCACTCCCACCAACAATGGATAAGGATTCCTTTCTCCCCACACCCCTGCCAGCATTTGCTATTGGTTGATTTCTTGATAGAAGTCATTCTTTCTGGGGTAAGGTGGAATCTCAGTGTTGTTTTCTTCTGTATCTCTTGAATGACCAGTGATGTTGAACATTTTTCATGTGTTTATTTGATGCTTTTACTTCTTTGTCTGAGAAATGTCTGTTCATTTCAGATGCCCATTTTTGAATTGTATCTTTATATTCAGGGAGCTTGATTTTTTCAGTTCTTTGTAAATTCTAGATAGTATATCTTTGTCTGAGGAACAGCTGGTAAAATATTTTTCCCACATTGTAGGTTGTCTTTTAGCTCTGTTGGTGGTTTCTCTTGTAGTGCAGAAGCTTTTCAAAAAGATGAGATCCCAGTTTTGTTGATTCTTTGTGCTAGTTCCGGTGCTACTGAGGATTTATTCATAAAGTATTTTCCTATGCCAATGTCTTCAAGAGTTCTACCTAGCTTATCTTCCAACAAGTTTAGTGCTTCTGTTTTAATATTTACATCTTTAATCCACTTCAACTTTAGTTTAGTGCATGGTGAAAGATAGGGGTCTAGTTTTAATCTTTGGCAAGTTGAAATCCAGTTTTTCCAACACCATTTATTAAAGAGGCTATCTTTCCTTCAGTGAGGATGGTTGGCTAACGGAGGCCATTTTAATCATGTGCATGAAAATTACACACACCCACACTTTCTTGATCTGAAGTTTCTACTTGTTAATGTTCTGGCTGTTGGAGATGTATCACATACGCCAGTTTCTGAGATGTGGGTTGCTGGCCATTGCAAGATGAATGAGGATCACAATCACATTAAGTTTGAGGACTATGGTGAGGCTTAAACCATTATTCTTGAGGTATATGGCTATTGATTTATCACTGTTCTCATTTTTAAGAATGAATTTTTCCAAAGCTGTATATGTTGCATGTCAAACAAGGTAAAATGTTATATTCTCTCATAACTTCATAAATAAGAATGTATTTCTTTGAGGGCCAGAATAAAATGACAAGCTTTATTTGGCATCTATGTATTCAAAAGGTCATGAAGAGATTAATGGCTGTTGGCAGTTGCTCAAATCTCTGTGATGTACACTATTTTTTTTTTCCACTAGAATTCAGCACTTACCACTCCCTGGATGAGTTGCCTACTCATTTATGTTCATAAATTATGAAGCCTTTATTACATCATTTCCAACCTATCCAGATAAAAGCATTGTGGGATTCCTTTCCCTGTTAGCAATTTCCACTTTGGAGGCATTTCTGCTTCCTAATAAATTTCAGAGAGTCAGAGTAGATATCCAAGTAATGTTTTTATGTATTTCAGTTTTCTATGTTCAGCCAAACTTTGTTTAGGAGATGTCTTACTAGGAAGTTACTAAGATTTATGAATATTTGGAGAGCTATTTTCAGAAATGGGGGTCTGGAGATTCATGTAATCCCACTGTATACAGTATATGTTTTCTTTTTTAACTCTGTATTCAATTTTTGGTGACTTGAACGGTATATTTAAAAACCTCTGGGCATAATTACATTATTTACTGATAGTTTCAACTTTGATCTCTTCCTAACCTACTAGCAGAAAGATTAAAAAAAATCTCAAATTAATTCTTGGGAAGGTCTGAAAGGTACCTCTTTATTCATACTGCTTTTTTTTGTCTTCAAAGAGAGTCCAGCTTTAACTTTCTCCACTTTACCAGCATGTAACATAAATGTGCCTAACCACCCTAAAGTCTCAACCTACACTAACCTCTTTCTTTTGCTCTTTTTCTTCAATTTTTCTAAATTCTAGTTGCAATAGCTTTGTCTCTTACTTAAAACCAATGTCTAAGCGCATGTGTATATATTTTATTTTGGTGTTTCTATTGATTTAAAGGAACCCAACACTGAAGAAATGTTTGTTGGTCAAATAACAATTCAAACAAATGTCAAATTTATGAGTACTTTTTTACTTTGCTTAAACAACTAACAGGAAACACAAAAATTTTTATGCTTAGTATATTAAGGACATGGCAATATGCATTTCACTGAATTTAGAGAGACATTATTCAACCATATACAAAGATGTATGTAATAATCTGACTCAGTTATACAGCTTGATTGGTCAGGGTTCCAAGCTCACAGGAAACCACAGAGAAATATCAGAGCATAATATTTTTGGCCAACAGTTTTAACCACCAATCACATCTAATTTTTACTTACCTAGACTTGAGTCAACTGGTTTTTATTGCTCGCTAATGGACATACTTGGGAGCATTTAGAGGCTGGAAGTGGGTGTGGGTTGGGCATGGACATAGAGAGAAATGAAGTCTCTAAACCAACAGCCAACAGACAAGCAATTACATAAAAACTGACTGTAATGTATACAGTACCACCAATTCCAATACTAAACTTTCTACTCTAAGAAAATCTCTGGGAGGTGGAGGGAGGAGGATCATAAGTTTGTGTCCAGCCTGGGCAATTTAGTGACTTAGGAAAAATATGTCTCAAAATATAAATGAATGAATGAACAAAAAAATGCATGAATAAACAAACAAGCAAACAAATAAATAATGGGCTTGGAATGCAGCTCTGTGGGAAGGTCCTGGGCTTAATCCTCAGTACTACAAAAGAAAGAAAGAAAGAAAAAAAAGAAAAACCTTCACACACACAGTCCAACAAAAGAAGCAAAACTAACTCAAAATCTCAGCATTAATTAGGTAGAATTTTCATTTTAAACAAGGCCCTTTCTCAATATTTTAAATTCAGTTATCTCTATTGCATTAAAAAATAGTTCACTTAAAAAGCTAAAGTTTAAGCTGGGCATGGTGGCTCATGCCTGTAATCCCAGCATTCGCGAGGCTGAGGCAGGAGGATCACTGTGAGTTTGAGATCAGCCTGGGCTACATAGCGAGTTCCAGGTCAGTCTCAACTATATAGTGAGACCCTGTCTCAACCTCCCACCCCCCAAAAAAACATTTAAAAAGTTAAAGTTTAGAACACAGTTTTGTTAGATCAGCCTTGCGGATTCTATACAGCTTGTAAAATACACATGTGAAAGGCTGTTGCTACAGTTTGTGATATTTTCCCATTCTATTATTTTAGAAATTCTGAGTTTTCCTAATATTAACGATGAAAATATAGTGGCTGTAGTATGTGAATCGATTTGAGCACTGAGCTCAGAGCCAAGCAAATAAGTTTTATTTGTTAAAAAGAATCAAAGGATACCTTACAGGAGAGTTTCAGATTTTCTGCTACTTTAGAATTCATCTCACCATTTCCACATATTTCCTGAGAGTCCATGATCAGTTTTAGGCCCTTACCAGTACCTAAGTCCTGCTCTTGCTGTGAAGCTTCCAGATGAGAATCAAATGATAGCAATTGGAGTGAAGGAGCCTCTAGATTATGCTTATGGGAAGAACGACTGGTTCATAAAATAATTAGTGAACCTCTACTCTGTGACAGACCCTGCACCAGGTGCTGGGCAGTAGTAGTATCTCCTCTTTACACTTTGAATTCTTTGAAGTGTTTTTGTTATCTCATTTTATTAGGATTTATAAGCTGACATCTAAGGAACTTTGTCAAAGAGCTTGATGGAACTATCCCAGTAGGCAACATCTTGATTTACCTCCGAAGGCCTCCTCTCCGTCCCTCCCTTCCTCCCCCTCTCTCTTTCATCTGTCTGTCTCTCTTCTACCTGCCTCTCTCACCTCGCTGTCACATTTTTTATCACACATTTTTCCATTCTATCCCCACTAGGCTCAGTATGAACCAGTAAATAATCCCTGCCTTCAAGGAGATTTCAGAATGAAATCTGAAATTGGTGGGAGGATTCAGACAACACATGAAAATAAATGTTAATTGTTTATTATAGTGTCAAACCAATGCTCTGAAGAAAAATAAAGTAGGTAAATAGAATGGGCTGCAAAGGAGGACATTCTGTCATTTTAAGTAGAGGCAGTCAGAGAAGGTCTCACTGTGAAGGGACATCGAACAAAGCCTGTAGGAAGAAAAATAGAAGGCACCTTGTGACTATCTGCACAAAAGCATCCAAGAACAGGAAGCAAAAATGACACCAGTGTGGCTGGAACAAAGTAGGAAAAGAGAGCGGAGGAGAGATGATCCAGAGAGAAGGATGAGGTAGGCAGATGGTGCATATTCACATACAGCTCAGGGTGCCATGGAAGACTGAAGACTCAACCCCGTTCATTTTCTCAAAGTTCCAAGGGCTAGAAGTCCAAGCCAAGGTGCTGTGAGGGTTGGTTTCTGGTGAGGCCTCTTCCTGGCTTGCAGAAGACTGCTTTCGTGCTGTGTCCTCTCCAGGCTTTCCTCAGTGTTTGTGCTGACACAAAGCTCTGGTGTTTCTTCCTCTTCTTGAGGGACATCAGTCCTGTTGGATCAGGGCCCTGCTCTTCTGATTTCTTTGATGGTTATTATCTCCTTAAAGGCTTTAATCTCTAAATATAATGGCATTGGGAGTTAGTACTTACAGAGGGAAACAAGTCAGCTGGTGACAAGCTATTCGGAGGGAGGTGAGTTAGCCAGGTGTGGTGATTCATGCTCTGGAGAGGTTGAGGCCAGCCTGGGCTATGTAGTGATACCCAGTCTCAAAAAAAAAATAACAACAACCAATAAACCAGAACAAAACAAGACGAAGTGAGCAGTGAAGAGGTGACAAGACTGCTTTTTGAAAGGATTTGGTTTCTGGGAAGCTGCAAGGCCGTTGGGATCGAATGGAGAGAGATGCAAATAAGAGTGGCAAATCACACTGTGCCAAGGATCATCCGCCCAGACGAATTTGAACAGCCTCTGGATGTGATACTGCTCAGGCCTCTGGGCTCTTCTGTGAACCACTCAGTTCCTTTGCCCATTAAGCTCCCTGATAAGAATGCTGTGTCTTCATCTGTTGTGAACAAAGTAGGGAATGTCATTAATAAACATTGATTATAGTCAAAATATGAAAGCTTACTAATAAAACTTCAAAATTTGGAATGCAATATCTTGCCTTATTCCCAGTGGGGTGACATTTCCATTCCCTTGCAATCCAATAAGTTATCTTAGGTAGAAGGAAATACAGGTAAAGAGTATAACTGGAGAATCCATAACGGTGTGCTTTTGTGGAACACTTCTTTCCTCCAATCTTCACATGGCTGGCATTTTCTTACCATTCAGATCTGAGCTCAAACACCCTCTACAAGCCTGCTTTTGACTATTCAGTCACTTTGCTTTGTTTTTCTTTTCCTATCTATCTATCTATCTATCTATCTATCTATCTATCTATCT
>NW_022900927.1:31089645-31096933 GCF_012274545.1 Fukomys damarensis | reverse complement strand
CAGTCACCAGTCACTTTGCTTTGTTTTTCTTTTCCTATCTATCTATCTATCTATCTATCTATCTATCTATCTATCTATCTGTCTATCTATCTCACGTTCACTCCCTGATATCTCCTTGAGATTTGTTTGTTGTTTGCTGTATGCCTTCTGCTCCTAATATGCACTCTGGTGGAACAAGCTTGACCATCACGATATCCCCAACATGTAGAACAGTGCCTGACACATAGTAAACACAGAAAAAGTATTTATCAAATGAATGGGAAGAATCAAAGAAAAAACACAAAGACCTTGTCATGTAGCTAACCAAGACTTAAAAACTGTGTAAGGGGAAAGAAATCCCTTCTGTGTAGTGCAATGTTAGAGTTTGACAAGGGACCACACAGGGCTGGGCTGATTTCAGGGCTCTAAGGTCTGTGTTTTTGATGGTTTATGTGCAGATCTGGGAATCTAGAGATTGGGGGTTTACATCTGCTCTATCTCTGACTCACGGAGTGACTATGGTACAAATCATTAACTTCCGCAGCATTAGTTTCTCCATCTGTGTGGTGTTACCGGCTAGTTTAAACATTTAGAGACCTTCATTGGCAAATGTAACTCTATTTATGCTGTTTCTTTCAGGAGATTGAGTGCTTTGTGAATGTGAGCCCTGTTTTTCCCTTTGGTTTCTGAACTGCACTTCCCGGGCAGGCAAGGTGATTAATTGCACTGGATTGCTCTTCTCCTGCTCCCTTTCCCAGCCTTTTCCAACTCTTCTCTTAGTGTGGGGAGGCTGCATGACTTCCATGGGAAGGGAAGGCCTCGCCAACAGGATGGGCCTTGGGTTGTTACTGCCTTCTTTCCTCTGTACCCGTCTCATCAGGTAGATGAACTCACCAGCTCCTTATCACACAGAAGCTCAAGCCCAGCCCAGTACCCAGGAAAGCACACAGCTTTACTCATCTCCTCCTTGATAGCATTTACAAATTAAATCTTTTTTTCTCCAAATCCAAAAGGCTGTCTGTACTCCTCCCACTTTCTTCTCCTGCCAACCAAACCTACTCTGCTTGGAAGAGCCTGGGCCCCGTTGAGTGACTTCCTTCTTGAAAGCATTAACACCTAAGAGTCAATCTTCCTCTCTCCCCTGGCCTAACAAACTTGGAAGAAGGAAGGATATTGAGGATGGCAAGTTAAAGATGTCAGTTTTGGACTCGGGTGGACTTGGATTAAAATCCAGCATAATCTGCATGTGACATTTGTGGATCAAGATCACTAACTCTGTGATCCTGGGAAAGCTACTCAGCCTCTCTAAACCTCAGTATCTTTAACTGTAAAACAAAGATGAGAAAGGTTTGTAAGAATTAAATAATAATGACAGAGGCCAAGAATTCAGCACAGAGCCTGTCATGGAAGTCTAGTCATTGCTACTGTTAGTTACTAGTGCTTTCTTTGCCAAGCCAAGAGGAGCACCTCATACTGTGCTATGCCCACACTTCTTGATTCCTGGAGTTGTTATTGACAGTTCAGATTTTTAATTTAAAAAAATTAATCTCTACCTTTTTTGAGATTTCTAATCTGTACAGTTAGAATAATCCAGCAATTTTGCACAAAGGAGTTGACTGCTCATTAGCTTATCTCTGGTGGCTGGTGTTGCTGATGTTCAGAAATGCAACAACCCTAAAAAAAGGTGTGTAGTCCAATTCCACATCTTCACAGAAAGAGAAGAGAGGAGTTCTTATAATTTCCCAAAATTGTAAGAAAATAAGCATCATAAAGACAGCAAATTTGGACAGTCTCTGTTGGATTATGAATGTGAATATTTTATGAGCAACTTAGCTTTCCTTCAGGTGTTTGATATGAGCAATATTTTAAAAATGATTTTATTCTAAAACTGACCTGATCGAATCTTTTCCACGCAAAGAATGCTGTATTAGCTTTTCCTATGGCACAGATTGATATAATATCTGCTTAGTCTTATGGATGGAATTTGTTCCTTTATAAAGGAAATATCTCAATAGAGACATTTAGTATATATTTTCCTATTTATCAAGTAGTGAAGCAGATTTTCTTCAATGGCATTTAATCCTTTCTCATTTTAAGCTTTAACATATTCTGCATTCAAGAACAGTGGAGGAGGCCAGTTGTGTCAAGAAATCAGAGAGAGAGAGAGAGAGAGAGAGAGAGAGAGAGAGAATATTGTGAGAAATATTTATAAGTCAAATGTTATACCGAAAAACTCCAAACTAAAACCTATTTCAAAAAATGTTGGAGGAAATAGTATACCTTTTTATGTGCTTAAGAAAACAGTTTAAAAAAAAACTTCACAGTATTGTGTCTATTAAGTACATTTATTCCAGTGATTTCCCATATATTTCCAAGTTCCATTTAAAACAGAAGTCTCCTATCAAGCAATTCTTTGAAATTATTTACTTTTTTATGGTTGTAAAGTATGGAAATATAATACTTTTAATGGAAACCCTAATAAACGGCACATGCTATGAAGTGTCTACTGATATGCTTCATAGGCTGGGATTCTTACATTACTAGAACTTGCCAGGCTACACTTCTGGTCCCAGTAAAGGTCCCAGTGATGTGCAACACAATGCATGGAATAGCATGGACCATTCGCACTCACCAAAAAAATGGCAGCCAGAGTCCATATGAAGGAAAGCAAACCACATCAGTAGCCAGAAACAGAATTATTTGGATGAAGGACTTGGTTTTGTTTATGGTTTCATGGTGGGTACCACAACTTGGAAAAAAAAAGTTTTCCTTATATTGAAGATAAAGGAATTTCTGTAAAAACTGGGTTGTGAATCCCCAGAATAAAATAGTATGCAGTATTTTTAGTATATACTTAACTGACAACAGAAAAATTAAAACCACTTGACATAAAGTTAGAATGGTATTCTGGACAAAGTCAACTCCCTATCAAAAAATTTAACGTGCTCCATCAGATGCATATTTTCATGCAAAAAATATATTTTAAAGTTACATATCCTCAATTTTATTCTGAAATAGTACTCACAGTTCACAGATGGGTTTTCTCCCCCTGGAAAATTATTTTTCAATGAAATGCTTTCAAATCATTCTCCATTGGGTATGCTTCAGTTTAACAGTAATTGATTTATTGACATTTGATGGATTCATACTCATGTTCCATGGTTTAAAACTCTTGTTAAAATGTTGTTAATAATCTGTGGGTATATATTTCAAATAACTGTCCTTAAATTTAGAATAACTGTCATTAAATAGAAAGAATTAAATTTAATAGAGTAGTTACTATATATTTAAGTATCAAAGGATGATTAGAAACAGATTTATTGGGGGCTTAATCATGGCTGGAAAGATTCATGCCTTCATGCCTTTTCAGCAAATATATTCATTTTATTTATTTTATTTTATTTTTCTATCTTAAAGCATATGTAGTGCTGCAAAAGCTAAGGTATCTGTTAACTACAGCAGTATTCAAAATTTACAGAATGCATTATATTTCTCAAGATATTTCTACACTGCATATTAATCCACCCTTTGTAGACTCAGAAAAAAACAAAAATTTGCGGTTAGGAATAAGAAGCTCACCTGATTTTATTCATGTTTGCCACTTGGTAAAACAGTTGAGTAATTACTATTAAAATGTCTCTGATGCTATGGGTACAATATCAAAGACAGATTCTTTTAACAACACTGCTTAGAAATGTCAGTTTGATACACTTAGACTATCATGTTTTAGTTTTGTTTTATTTTTAAATAACAAGACATATCTCCCAAACTATCTGGAGAGGTTGGTTTCTTTTCATTGCCCTGCAGCCCACCCTAATCTAAGTTTGGAGCATTTTTTAGATCTCTTTGATCTTCTGTTTGACTTCTGCTTCATGGAAAAATGCTCATAAACCTTCAGAGAGAGGCTTTCTTTACTTTCAGATTTATTCAAGAATTATAAACAGTGGACAGGTCTATAGCAAAACGTTTTTAAGAGCACTTAGGACCCACATGCTAATTTATTTGCCCACCACCAAAAAGAGGCTTATTTGGTAAGAAGAAGTTTAAAAAGTTCAATTTTGCTTAGTGAAAAAGAACTCCACTTTTAAGTGGGTAAGAGTATTACGTTTCAGATCTCTCTCTCTCTCTTTTTTTGAAATATTAAGATCTCTAAAGCAACAATCTTTTAAAAGATGTTATGCACAAGGATTGGTATGACGTTTGAAATGGCTTCAAGAGTCCTGTTACTCTTGACATGCTGGCAAACACTTCACAGATGTGCCTTCTCATTATAGCCACACCACGAGAGAACACAGATTCTGTGACTCCAAGTGTCTATGTCTAATGCAAGAGTGAAGTAGGCTAAAGATGTTAGGATGAGAGCACCCTACTCCTTCTAATCTCTCATTCTTCCAGTCTTAGTATAGCTTCCCCACAAATTATGAGAGATCTACCAGTTGATCTCTATATTCTTAGATATTGGGTAACGGGAAATTTCAGATAAAAGCAATCAACAAACCAATGAACAAAATGTTACATCTTTGCCTTTTGGTATTTTTCAATTCTAAGAAGATTTTTCAGTGTAGAAAAATAAAAAAGTTAAAGATTGTATATATTAGTTTTTTCTAAAGTAAAATGTTCTGAAGTTCTATGGGGATGACAAACAGGTGTCACCAGGGCCGAATCAGTACTATTGAGTGATTTTCCTTGGAAAATCCACTCACTTTCATGTGAAAATTCAGACATCAACTTCTGTTGAAAAGCTGGATCCAACCACACTAATGCTTTAGCCATAAATATCAAGTCAAAGCAGTAGTGGCTGCACTACTTGTACCTTTACATGATATATTTTGGTTCTTCTTTTTATCTCATTACCCTTCAACTCCTCCACCCTTCCCTATTTACAAAGACTTTATTTCTATTTTTTCCTTTTCTCATATTTTTCCTTTCCCTCCTTTCCTTTCCCCTACCCTTCCCACTTCCCCTTCACCTTAGGACATTCTTCTTCTATTACACAATATCAATTATACATTTTGATTCTTATTTACACTTTTAGTTTAGCACACCAGAGAAACTATTTGGTATTTACAAGTGTCCTATTTATTTCACTTAAGAGTTCCCCAGTGTGTATCTACTTAGCTATAAATGTCTCTAGTTTCTCATTCTTTATGGCTGAGTAGTACTCCATCTTAAAAAAAAACACACTTTCTTTATACAGTCTCCAGTTGATGGGCATTTGTGTTGTTTCCAAGTTTTAGCTATTACAAACTATGCTGCTACAAACCTGGGTGTACATTTACCACTGTGCTATGATTCTTTTAATTCTTTTGGAGAAGATGCCCAGCAGAGGAATGGGTGGGTTAAATGGGACCTCTAATCCTAGTTTTGTGAGGTATCTCCATATTGATTTTCACAGTGAGTGGACCAGTCTGCACTCCCACCAACAACAGAGAAGGGTTCTTTTCTCCCCACAACCCCGCCAACATTTGCTATCAGTTGACTTCTTGATAGCAGCCATTCTTTCTGGGGTGAGACAGAGTCTCAGTGTTGTTTTCATCTGCATCTCGAATGACCAGTAATGTCGAACATTTTTTCATGTGTTTATTTGCTGCTTTTACTTTTTTTACTTATTCATTTCAGATGCCCATTTTTGAATTGGGTCTTTAAATTTGGGGTGTCTGAATATAAGTTCTTTATATATTCTAGATAGTAGTCCTTTGTCTGAGGTATAGCTGCTAAAAATATTTTTCCCATCTTCTAGGTTGTCTCTTAACTCTGTTGGTGGTTTCTCTTGCAGTGCAGAAGCTTTTTAATAAGATGAGATCCCAGTTGTTGATTCCTTGTGCTAGTTCCCATGCTACTGAGGTTTTGTTCATAAAGTCTTTTTCTATGCCAGTGTCTTTTTTCTATGACAGTGTCTTTAAGAATTCTATATAATTTATCTTCCAGAAAATTCAGTGTTTTTGTTTTAATATTTAGATCTTTAATCCACTTAGATTTTAGTTTAGTTCATGGTGAAAGATATGGGTCTAGTTTTAATCTTTGGCAGGTTGAAATCCAGTTTTCCCAACACCATTTATTAAAGAGGCTATCTTTCCTCCCATGAGGATGGCTGGCTCTTTTGTCAAAGATGAGGTGGCTGAGCATGTCTGCAGTTGTTTCGGCATCTTCTAATCTATTCCACTGATCCTTAGGTCTGTTCTTTTGCCAGTAATATGCTGTTTTTATCACAGTGGCTTTGTAGTATAATTTCAAGTTGGGGATTGTGATACCCCTGTCATGTTTCTGTTGCCTAGAATTGCTTTTGCTATTCTAGGTCTCTTCTGATTCCAAATGAATTTTTAGATTGTTTTCTCTTGTACTGTGAAATATACTGTTGGGATTTCAATCAGGATTGCATTAAATATATGGCAGTTTTGGAAGTATGACCATTTTCACTGCATTGGCTTTTCCTACCCAAGCACAAGGGATATCTTTCCATTTTCTGATATCCTCTTCAATCTCTTTTTCAGAGTGCTGTAGCTTTTAATGTAGAGGTCTTTTGCTTCCTTCCTTAGATTGATTCCTAGATTTCCTTTTTGGTGCTATTATTTCCCTAATTTCTTTCTCAGTGAGTCTGCTATTTGTGTATAAGAAGGCTATTAATTTTTGAGTATTGACCAGAAACTTCGTTTTCTTTTTTTTTTTGAATTTCATATCTCTAAAAGAGTATTTGTGGCACCTAGTAGTTGCCCAATAAATATTTCAAAAATAAATTAGATGGATTATGCATGGAATATCCAAATTTCAATTTAAGCAGGAAATATAATAAAGTAATAATAATTATTGAGTGCCTTCTATGTATGAAATATATTACAAACATCATTTCATTTATTGTTTTTTTATTTTTTTTTTATTGAGTTTATTGGTACATTTAGGGATACAGTACAGTTACATTCATTGTTGGGATCATGTACCTTTACATGGCAAGTCTTGATTCTCATTTTTTCCCCTTACCTTTGCCCTCCCTTCACCCCCTCCTCCCCTCCCCATCTACAAACACTTTATTTTCATCTTTTCATTCTCTCACATTTTTTTCTTTTCCCTTTTTGTTCTTCCCCTACGTATCACACCTTCCCTACACCTTTAGCTCCTTTCCTCCCATTTCTAAATGTCAGTAATCTTATTAGAATCTTATGCATTGTTGCAGAATATTCACACCAGGGAAACTATTTGGTATTTACACATGTGGGACTTATTTATTTCACTTAGGAGTATATCTTCAATATGTATCCATTTTCCTATGAATGAATCTATTCTCTCGCTCTTTATGGCTGAGTAATATTCCATT
>NW_022900927.1:31041043-31085051 GCF_012274545.1 Fukomys damarensis | reverse complement strand
AGGCAGGCAGCTGAAAAAAACTCCCTCTGGGGTCCTTGGGTCCTTCCTGGGTCTGTTGTCGCGCAGGCCGGGAGCTCCCGCGCAGGCCGGGAGCTCGCGCGCACGCCGCCGGGTGATCGCAGACAGGCAGGCAGCTCATTTCATTTATTTTTTACCAGTGGTAGAGATTGTTGAGCCCAAGATATATATGGAGGCAATGAGATGCATAATTTTAAATTGCCCAATGTCAAGTGCCTAGAAACACATAAAGATTTTTATAAAGTTTAATTATAAGATTTGCCTTTTGCTTTACATAAAGATTTTTATAAAGTTTAATTATAAGATTTGTTCCTTTTGCTTTCCTTGTTTCCTTTTCAAATAATATATATTATTATATTATTATATATTTATTATTTATATATTATCACTATATACATATATAATATGTATATACATATACATACACATATATACATATATATATGTGTATGTATATATACTTTTTTTTTTTTTAGTACCAAGGATTGAGCTAGGGACCTTGCACTTGGGAGGCAGGCAGCAGAACCCCTGAACCAAATCCGCAGCCCTTCAAATACATTTTGAAACACAAAGAATACTCATGAATAGGCTCTGTCCAAGAGAACCAAAACCTTGATAAATTACTAACTTTTTAAATTTCACAAAATAATCTTTTTGGCTGAGTTTAATAATCAGCTCTGGATCTTTCAGGGAATCAGTAAGTGAATTGAATATTCTAAAGTGAATCTGTGAATCTTTGTCCAAAATAGTATAAGGATGCAGGTAGAATCAGATCTTCCACCTCAGACTCTCAGCTCTAAGCTGGCAGCCTGCCTCCCTCACCCCATCTATTTTCAGCAGAAAGCCTGAAGGGTTGGATTTCCTCTGGGCTTTACCTTTGACTCATTGTTTGTCCCACCAAGGTTTGAAAGTCCACCTCAGAATTCCAGACAGAACTCTCGACATCTTTGTTTCCTATTGTCAGTGCCTGCTTTGTCTTAGATTTTCATCTTCTATGTTGCTCTGGCCCAGCAATCTTGATTTCTCCCTTAGTTTGGTGTTTGGGGTTGTGTAGTTTTTGACCATTAACAGTAGCCAGACTTAGTCCAATCATAGGAGTATAGCAGACAAGAATCAAAGCCCTGACTTACGGTAAGACTAATCTGAATTGATCCACTCAGTATGAAACTGGAAAAGTTGTTTGACTTCTATATCTCATGATTATATTTGCCTCTTTTTTTCAGAGTTATGGGGATAGCTTCGCTTCAGTGATGCTTATAAACTCATGAATTTAAAATGCTCATGAATTTAAAGAAGTGTAGATAGGAATAACATGATTTACTAAATTTCATTAATTTATATCAACAAGTAGGTAAGTATAGCATATAAACAAACTTTGTTTAAAAAAAAAAATCAAGTGATTTTTGAAACCCAGAATGGAGAATCAGAACTAAAGCAAAGGTTTACAATGATGATCATTAAGGATGAAATAATGAAACAACTTCTTGAACTGAAATTCACCTTTTTCTCAGATGATACTTTTGTTTGTATCCTCCTCATAATTAATTAACTAAAACATTAGAATGTAGTTTAGGTACAATAAAATTTACCCTTTTTAGCAAAAATGTCTATGAAATACGTTAAAAACATAGTGTTATTTGCCATCAAATTAAAAATATGAAATAGGTCTATCATACTAAAAAGTTGCTATGCCTCTTTGTAGTTAAATTATCCCCTCATCTAGCCCCTGGCTGTCATACTAGCCATGTCAAATGTCACCTGGCCCTTGTCATGCTGCCTTGTGGAAATTGTGCTAGAGGGACCAACCCAAGAAAATGCTGACACTCTGCCAATTGTTTTTCTTGAATAACAAAATCCTTCTCTCTGACCCAGATAATCTGCTCTCAATCAGCATCCATGAAAGTGAAATAGGCTGACTTACTAGTTTGCAAATTGGGTAAAATTTCAGACCTCTTAGGTCTTGACAATTTATTTCTTCCTATTTACTTGTACATGTTTTTTTCTTGCTTTATTGCATTGGTTCAGACTGTTAGTATGATGTTTAATAGAAATGACAGAAGATGACATTTTTACCCCCTTTCCCCAATCTTATGTGGGAAACACCTCGTTTCTCATTACTAAGTGCAACATTAGCTATAGATTTGGGGTAGATACCCTATACTAAATGATGAAAGATCCCTTTATCCCTAATGTTCTCAGTTTTTGATGAGGATTTTTGCATCTTAGTTCAAGGAGATTTTACTTACAACATCTTTAGTTTTGTTGTCAGGGTAATGCTAATTTTATTAAATGATTTGGGAATTGCTTCTCTTTCTGTATTCTGGAAGAATTTGTATGAAGTTATTATTATTTGTTTTTTAAATGTTCAGAAGAACTTGCCATGAAGTCAGCTAGGTCTGGAATTTTCTCTGTTAGAAACTTTTTAATAAGAAATAAAATGTATTTAAAAGATATAAGACTAGTCGAGTTATCTATTTGATCATGAAGGAAGTTTGGAAGTTTGTGTCCCAAGAAATGTGACAGTTTCATCTGAGTTACCCAATCTGTGAGTACAAAGTTGTTCTTTTATCCTTTAAATATCTATAGGTTACATGATAGTTATAATCTGTGTCTTCTCTCTCTTTTCTTGGTCGGTTTGACTATAAATCTATCAATTGTATTGATCATTTCAATGAATCAGCTTCTATTTTTAGTTATATTCTGCATTATTTTTCTATTAGTTACATTGACTTCTGCTCTGACCTTTATGACTTTCTTCCTTTTTCCAACGTCTGTCTATCTTTTGCAAGTTTCTTAAGGCAAAAATTTACTTAATGATGTAAAATCTTTCTTCTTTTCCAATATAAGCATTTTATCACTATAAATTTTCCTCAAAACATTGCTTTGACTGCATCTTATAAGTTTTTGTTTGTGTTCTTATTATTCATTTAGTTCAGAATATTGTCTAATTTTCCTATGACTTCCTTTTTGATCTGTGGGTCATTTAAAAATGTATTGCTTGGTTTTCAAATATTTGGATGCTTTCTAGTCAGTTTTCTGTTACTGATTTCTAGCTGTGTGTGTGTGTGATCCAAAATCATTTGGTGCATAATTCCCATTTTTTATACTTCTTAAGATGTGTTATGTGGCCCAGGATATGATTTAGCTTGGTGAATATTACAGGTAAGTTGGAAAAGATCATGTATTCCTCATTTGTTGGGTAGAATATTCTATACAAATTACATTTAAGTGAAATTTATTTCTTTTGCTGCTTCTATATATGTTTGCATGTGCTGCAAACACCATACATTACTACTATTTTTATTTAGGCAAATAAAACATTAAAAAGTGAATTTTACATATGTATTCACTTATACCATTTCTAGCACTTACCTGTTTGTGTACATCCCAAGTTTTTGTCTAGTTTTACATTCTTTCCAGATGAAAAACCTGTGTCAGATTATAATGTGCTGCTGATAATGAATTCCCTTGGTTTTTATTTGCAGTTTTTTTTTTTTAAACCAGGGATCAAACTCAGGTCTTTGTGCTTGTGAGGTAGGTGTTGGCACCATTGAGCTAAATCCCCAGCCTTTTTGTTTGAAGTTTTTATTCTCAATTTTTCCAAAATATTTTTTACTGAGCACAAAATTCTAGATTGGCAGGGTTTTGTTCCTGATGTTTAGCTAATTTATTTATTTAGGGGCTAGGGATTGAACCTGGACCTTGTGTACATCAGGGACACTACTAGTGGTCTACATCACCAGCCCATTCTGTCAGCACTTTCAAAATGTCACTCTATTGCTTGTGGTTTTTTTTTTACTTATCACATAGTTTTTATCTTTGTTCTTCTCTATCTACAAATATTTTTTCTCTAGCTGCCTTGAATATGTACCTTCTTTTCTTCATTTCCAGAAAAGAAATTTGAATATGATGTGCCTGTGATTTATTTGTTTAATTAATTAATGAATCCTATTTGACGTTCTCGTGTGATTTCAGATGTGTGGAATGGCTTCTGCATTAACTTGCTATTCCTATCATTAGAAAATACCACCATCTTGGTTGCTTAAACAACAGAAATTCATTTCTCAAAGTACTGGAGGTTCAAAGTTTAAGATTAAGTTGTCCACAGGCCTGATTTCTCTTGAAGCCTCTATTTCTGCCTCATAGAGGCTCTCTCCTCTGTGTGCGCATCTCAGGTATCTGTGTGTTCCCTTTCCCCTTCTTATAAGGACGTTAATCAGATTGGATTAGGGCCCAGTCTGAGGTATCATTTTAACTTAGACACCTCTTTAAAGACCCGACTCCAAATAGAGACACAATTTAAGTACTAAGCATTAGTAACTCAACATGAGAATTTTAGAGGGACCTCACTATTTAACCCATAAAAGTATTTTATTAATCTTGGAAAATGCTTGACTATTATCTTTTCATATTGTTCTGTATTTTCTTTCCGGGATTCTGATTGCATTCATTAGACTATTTATTATCATTACACAGCTTTTATATGTTCTTTTATAATTGTTTTCACTGTTTCCTTTTTCTTTGAGTTTCAATATAGGTACCTTCTATTTATCATCTTCAAGATCACTGATTATTTTCTTCAGCTGTGTTAATCTTCTGATCAGCCTATTGAAAGTAATCTTCATCTCTACTACCAGTTCCTCATGGTAGCATTTCTTATTTATATTTTCCATCTTTCTGCTGAAGTTGTGCAAGTTATATACTTTTTCCATGAGAACCTTTAACATATTCATCATGGTTATAAAGTTTCTATCTGATGATTCCAACAGGTCACTATTAATCGAGGGTGGTTTAATTAATCGCTTTGTCTCTTGATCATGTATCGTTTTTATTTACTGCCTTCATTTTATTTTGAAAACTCTGTGTGAGAGCTGGACATTTTAGTTAGGACAGTGATAACTGACGTAAATAATATTTATACCCAATTATGTGCATGACTTTTTCTAGGCCTTGCATGGAATTGCGTTAAGCAAATCAGGAGTTGAACTGAATTTGGATTATCTTCTAGTCATGGTTGCACTAAGTGTATCACAGGCTTCGATTTCTAGTATTACCTTATACTTAGAAAGGGGAGTGGTCATTTTGGAGCCCAAGTCAGTGGAAAACAGGCCAACATATTTAGACATTAAACATCTTTATATCTCATTTGAATAGAAAAGTGGAGGTATGAGGTTCACTTAATCAGGTCAACAATCTTGTTAGCTATCTGGATTTTTTATACCATTCCACTGTAGTGTTCTTAGGATATTTTTGTGTCCTCTTAAGATAGATTCTCCAGTGTCAGAAGATGGCTACTGAAGTTCTTGACATGATATCCATTCAAACACATTCAGAGATAAAGATAAATAAATATTTAAATATTTAAAATATAAGTATAAATAAAATGAATGAACTTATATAATTTTTTTTGCTTTTGTTTTGTTTTTTTTAAGTCAGAGTCTCATTTTGTAGTGCAGGCTGGCCTTGAACTCACTGTGAATCCCAGGCTGGCCTCAAACTTGTGGTGATCCTCCTGCCTCAGCCTCAAGTGTTGGGATTACAGGCATGCTCCAACATTCCCAACTGTATAGTGATTTTGTTTTGTTTTTTTGAGACAGAGCCTCACTATGTAGTTGAGACTGACCTGGAACTCACTATGTAGCCAAGGCTGGTCTCGAACTCCCAGTGATACTATTGCTTCAGCCTCCCGAGTCCTGGGATTACAGGCGTGTGCCACCGGGCCCACCTATAGTGATTATTTTTTAAGAGAATGAAGTCTCCCAGCAGAGTTTGTACATATTTTATTTGACTGGACTGGATCACATGAACATTGCTCAATCAGTTTCTAGGACAGAGATGGAGCTACCATATTTAATTTAAACTTACCAAGATTCAGCTCTGAAAGAGAACAAACTCCTTTGAAGCACATGACTAATAGTGGACAAAATCGGGATTTTATTTTTAGCAATGATCAATATAGGCAATGGCTGTTAAGTGAGAGATTAATGGTGTCTTCTAGACTCCATAAGGCAGGAAGATAACAATCTTCAGAATCAGATGTATTTAGGCTCAAATTCTAGCCTTTTGAACCCTGGCAAATACAAAAGGAATAATATTATGTAAACACTAAACATTAGGTATTCATCCCTCTTCATCATTAAATTATATTCCTTGATATTCACTTTGCTATTGAGTTCAGGAAAGGGACATGGTGAATATTACCTCAGTTAAATACAGGATGTAGTTTTGGAGACAATAGGTGTTCAGAATATGGTAGTGTTGTTATCCCAACAGCAAATTGTTCTGATATATTTAGCTGGTGGCTTTTTGTAATTAGAAGTTTTTTGTTCTGGCTGCACTATCCTTTGAGGGAAGATGGGGAAGCATTTTCTAGTTTAAGTGCAAAGCAGAAGGCTCTTACTGACTACCTATGTGACTGTGAGGGACAAGGAAATATGGAAAAATTGGTAATGTAATGCTTTCTCTTTAAGAAGGAAGGTTATATATTCTTCTCTGCCTTAAATGAGCCATAAACTATGGAGGTCTAAGCACATACAAGAGGGGTTTATCTTTTAATCTAGTTATGGAGCTCTGCAATGCATAAGAAAAATAATAGCACCAGACAAGTAATGAATAGTCCAGATAAATCTACAATTACTCCTATTTATCTTTTACCATAACATAAGAAGATAGTGCTGAGGTTAAAGTGCAGTATATTTATAGCAAGACCTCAAACCAAATGAATCTTTGCTGCTCATCAATCACCAAAGAAGTTGTTTTACTTTGATTTGATATTGTGATACAGTATAAGTTGCACTTTCTTCTTTTGATACACAGTTCCTGGCTTATAACTCCTCCTGCAAGGCAGGTCACAGAAACTAAAATTTCTCTTTCCTAGACTGGGTTATAGTAATTTTAATCTTCCCTTGCTTTTCTGTCTTTGAGCGGTTCATAAAAAATTGTCTGACATACCCCTGATAGTTAATGGGTCATAAGATCCTATTCCTTGTATAGGGTCCTCCTCCTCCATACCCTGGAGGGAGGAAGTGCCACACAGAGAGGTCAAGAAGAAGCTGAGTGGACAGGCTTGATGGTTTTCCTCACCCAGCCTTTTAGCAAATCTGCCTACACAATGCAGTTTCCATAAAAACTAAAAAGGACAAGGTCCAGAGAGCTTCTGGACAAACTGAACCCATGAAGGTTTTGCAGGAGGTAAAGGAGAACTCATCCAACTGCCCAGACAGCAGCCCACCCCAACTTCAGGGACTTCCATGTTTGAGTTCCTTCTGGATCTTATCCTATGTAAGTCTAGTTATTTTTGGTATACTTTAAAATATCCTTTGTAATAGATTGGTAAATATAAGGATAATGTTTCCCGAGCTGTGTGAGCCACACTAGCAAATTAACCAAACCTGAAGATGAAATGCTGGGAGAGATAATGCTCTTTTCTTCAGAAGGAAGAGCAGCCTTTTTGTTCTCCATTCATGTCTTCCAGTCATTGGATAGGACCACACACAATGGGCAGACAATCTGCTTTACTCAAAGTCCTCCACTTTAAATGTTAATTTAACTAAAAAACACCTTCACAGAGATATCCAAAATAGTGTTTGACCAAATACTGGCACCCTGTGGCTAAAATTATACATAAAATTAACTATCACAACTGAGAGCACTGGTTTTAGCCCTTCTTAGGAAAAGAACATCCATGAGTATGTCTGATGGGTGTGGGACACATTAACACTGACTTGGCTCAGGTGCCTCCTGAAGGATTATATGTGTGATTTTTGGAGATTTTGGTTTCTAATTATGCCTGCACTGGTCAGGATCTGGCTTGGTTGCCAAGTCAATGTCACCATATTTTACCTCAGACTGATTTCTTTAGAAGTAAAATATTACGGATGAAGTTAAAGTTATTTCATTTCTATCCATTTTCCTTCTCTATTCAGAAGCATATTTTCTGCGTTTTTATATTTTACTACATAAGTATATATCCACAAATAACATGTTATTGTTACATAATAAAATAAATCTCAGTTGATCCTATGTATCATGTTGCAGTTTCTTAAAAAATTAAATACTGTGCTATGTGATTTATTCATGTTGCACATGTAGATTTGATTCATTTTAGATAATGCATTCTATTTTTCATCAACATTACATTATTCTTCCAGTATTTCTACTCCTGTTACAAAATACCATAGTGAATATCCTTGTACATTACTCTTACACACATACATAAAGAGACAAGCACCAAGGAAGGGAGCTCTTGAGTATGAGTATCTTTACTTTTACCAGATATTGTCAAACTGTTTTATAAGCTAGTTGCACAATTGATGTATTTACTTGTTCACTTATTTGGTATCACTGGGAGTTGAACCCAAGGTCTTCGCACTGAATTACATCCCCATCCCTTTTTATAATTTTTGTTTTGTGATAGACTCTCACTAAGACCCTAAGTTGTCCAGGGTGGACTTGAGCTTACAATCTTGTCTTAGCTTCCAGTGCATGGGATTGCAGGTGTGTACCGTCATGCCAGCTCTTTGAACAAATTTACAAGGCTAATATTAATGAATATTGTTTTTTGTTGCTTCAAATCTTGTTAGCATAAATGTCATCAGGATTACTTTTGTTTGATTTTTATTATCCTGATTACTATAGGAATTGAAAATCTTTTCATGTTTTTGGCCATTTGCTTTCCTTTTGTTGTGAATTGCCTGTTCATGTTAATTGCCCATTTTTCTACTTGATTGTCTCATTTATTTATAAATTTTAAATTGTATATTTTGTATAATAATATTCCTTGCTATATATCATCATTTAACAATGTATCTTTAAATTCTGTTTAAAAGGCTGTCATACAGAAATTTTTAATTAATTAAGTTTATTTTGTGTTTTGTTTAGGAAAATCTCTTCTACTTCAAGGTCATAGAGATATTCCTATATATTAGTATTCTCCACATTATCATCTCATAATTTTAAAGTTTTGTTTTCATTCACCTAAAGTTAATTGTTATATACAAGACAGGATTTTGTTTTGTTTTGTTTTTTGGTACCGGGGATCGAACTCGGGTCCTTGCGCTTGCGAGGCAGGCCACTGAACTGCTAAGCTAAATCCCCGGCCCCAAGCCAGGATTTTGTAAGTTTCTTTTTTAACCAATAATGATAGACAAGTTTTTCAGTTTTATTGATTAAATAGCTTTTTATTTCTCCATTATCTATTATTTAATTTTCTACCAGGCACCAAAAGTACATATAATAATATTTTCTAGATGTTTATGTTTGGATTTTTATATCCTGCTCCATCAATCTATGTATTTGGTCCTGGAGCCTTAAAAACAATAAAATTCTATGATAAATTCTTACATTTGGTAGGACAAAATATCTTGCTCTTTATTTTTTATTATTCTTAGTCTTTCTTCTATGTTAATTTTAGTATTACCTTGTTAGGTTCAGTCAAAAACTCTGTTAAAATTTGTATTAGAACAGCAATCAACTTATAGACTTAGAAAAATTTTTACATTAACATTTTTATCTCTTTATTTATTTACCATTTATGTCCTTTAATGTATTTATATTTTTATTAAGATATTGTATTTTTGTTAAAATTATTATATAACTTTTCTCCTTGTCACATTGTGAATGGGATCTTTTCTTTTAAGTACATTTTCTAAGTGGTTGCTTATTAGGCACAGCAAAGACATTGTTTTTATATGTTGCTTTTCATCATTAACTTTATTAACCCAGTTATGAATTATCTTCCGTTTTCTAGATACACAACAGCATAATTGCTTAATGTTAACCATATTTTTTCATGTTTCTAGTTCTCTCTTTCTGAGTTCTGTTCAGGATGGAAGCAATAATAGTGAATATCCTAGCCTTATTCCTGATTTTAAAGGCAATGCTTCTAATTTTCACATTTGTTATGGTGTTTGCTTTAGGTTATTGTAGAAATTTGTACGAAGTTAGGAAAAATTCTTTTGTATTCCAAGCTTTGTTTTTTTTCTTTTCCTCTTCTTTTTTCTTTCTTTTCATCTTTTTCTTTATTCCCTTTTTCTCCACCTTATTTTGTAACAAAATAACGTATGATAAATTTGACAAAATGTGTATCTGTTAATAGCTACACAGATCATAAAATTTTCATTGCACTATACTGCCTTTGTTCAGTTTTCATATCAAAGTTTAGCTAACTTAATTTAAAAGTTAGGGAATTTCCCTTATTTTTAAACCTCTTAAAGTATCCATTGAATGGATTTACCCACTCTTTGAAAGTTTGGTGAAGCACCTTATAATCTTTAAAAGTGATCCTAGTTTTTTAGATAGATTATTGACAGTGATCTATGTTTTTAATGTTTGCCAATATTTTGAGCTTAATATTTCTTTTTATTTCAATCTCAGTAGTTTATGCACAACACAGGATACTTTACATATAAATAATAGTTCAGCCCATGCCATGTTGATTCAAGCAATAAAGGTGTCTAGTATGTCAGATAGTAACAATTTCAGAGTGGGGCTATCTGCATTGTTAATTGAAGAACACGACAATATTACCAAGGATACAAGTTCTTTCTGTCCTTCCTCTCTGCCATCCTCAGTGGGTTGGCTCTCATATTCAGATATAGCAATGATCAGATGATGAACAAGGATTGGCTTTTCCCAGTCTATCTTCTTAGGAAATTGCAGCAGCTGCCTCATCATAACAGGTTAGCCAAACATAGACCAAGTTCTCATTCATAAATCAATCACTGGACAAATGGGGCTTAGACCCAGACTTATAAACATGTTCTGTATAAAGTCAGACAATATTTTGCATTGTAGATCATATGGTTGATGTTGCAACTACCCATCTCTGCTGGTGTAAGTGCAAAACTGCCATAGACTGTGCATGAATGAAAGGGCATGGCTGCTTTCCAATAAAACTTTCACAACAAAAGACAGGCTAGGTTTGGTCCAAGGGTCATAGTCTGTGGCTTAGGACACAGTCTGGGCACAGAGATGAAGATAGGTATCACTGCAGTATGTGTATGTATAGATGATGTTAGATACTTAGAAAAACTAGGGCTATTGAAGGGCTGAGAATGTGTGATAGGCACCTAGCAGGAAGGGAAGAAGGGGGCCCAGTACTATGAGATTCTACACATTAGGATTTGTGTTTTAGGCAGTGGGAAGCCCTTAAAACAAGAGAAAAGAGACTCCATAGGCAATACAGAATATCAGGAACCTAAGAATGCTTTTTTGACTAGATATAAGGGTACCATGGACACCCGTTTCTTTGGAGGGGACAAGATACCTGATCCCATTCCTTTAATATCTACTTCTTATTGGTTAAGGCAGCAGCTATACTCATCTTACTCAGGCAATTGCTCTGGAGTTAGAGACCTTCTGAGTTGATTTTATTCTCTGAGCATCAAATAATTCCCAGGTGATTTCAATGTGTGGCTAGGGTTGAGAAACACAGACCTAGCTTTCTGATTCATTCTCAAGTATGCTCCTTGGCTTCTCCTGTCTCTTCAGTGCTTACTGGAGTGACATGCAGATCACCTAACAAGCCTTATTTCAAATATTGGGAACAAACGGTCTCATGTGAAAACAAGGGTTTGTATCCTACCAGTTGAATAATACCCATTCTCAGTTGTCTCTGAATAAATCTTATACTTAACTGAAATTCCAGAAAAGTCAGTTGATTTTAATAAAAATCTGTCATAAAAATCAGTATCATAAACCATTAATCCATGTGTTATGGCTTATAACTAGATGTCCTCCAAAGCCTCATGGACTTGTAAGTGGGGCTTTGGGAGGTTTTTGGAGGTGTGAAGCTCATAAATTAGTTCACTGATGAATTTGTAGCTAAATGTGATGTTTGAAGATAAAGCATGGTTGGAGGAGTTGGGTCATTGGATGCATGGCCTAGAAAGGTATATCCCTCTTCCTCTGGTCACTATGCTTCCTGTTTGCCATGCCATGAGCCTCCTCTACCATGCCACCCTGCTTTGGAGTTAGCTGGCTATGGACTTAACCCTCTGTAAACCATGAGCCAAAATAAACCTTTCCTCCTTTAATTTTTTAGAGTTGAGTATTTTGTCTCAGTGACAGGAAAGTAACTAAGGCACTGTGCTATGGTAAGAAAGCAAATTCTCCTATAAATTGAAGTCTTCGTGTGGATATTCTTTGACTAACATGAAATCTTGTAGTGTACGATGTCTATGTGGGGATGGCCAGTGTGTTAGTCCAGGTTCTCTGGAGAAACAAATCCAATAGAATATATATATTTGTATATGAAGGAATGTCTTAGACTAGTTTATGCGATTGTAGGCTTAAAAATTCCATGATGGATTTCGGCAAGCTGGAGAGAAGGAACCCAGTAGTATGGATCTAAGAAACCAGAGCTTCAGAATAAGAGAGAGACTAATGTTTCAGCCCTAATCAGAGAGATGTCCTAGAAGTATATTGGTACAAGTCTGTGCCCAAAGGTCGAAGAACGTTCAAGGGCTGCAGCAGCAAAAAGCTCACCTACTGAGGAAAGAAGAAAGAATCTCTCCCTTCTTCCTCCTCATCATTCCATTCAGCCCTCAGTCTATTGATGGTGCTGTCCACATTCAGGGTGGGCCTCCCTCTTTCAGTTTGCTGAACGCCATGCTAATATTTTCTGAATAGAAGTTCCAGACACATCCAGAAATGTGCTTTACAAATTCTGTAGGCCTTTCTCAATTCAATCAGGTTGACAACCAAAGTTAACCATCACAATCATTCCTTTGTAAGATCTGGTTCTAACCACAAGATCTCTATTGTATTTGGGTACATTACAGATGTGGACAGCTGTAGACGGCAAAAAGTCAAAATTCTAATATTGGATCATCTTTACATCAGCCAAAGAGTAACAGGCTCCATCAGCCCAGAAAAAAGGAAGACCATACTTGATTTTCCATTTTTACTTGTGAGCTTTATTTTCCCTTCACTTTTACCTTTACTCCCAAAAATCAGTATTGCCAGGAATTCCTCCTTACTGCAATGATGTTCTCAAAGAACATCTGGAGCTGGAAGGCAAGAGCTATCCCAGACCATTCCAGGCCTCGGCATGCCACCATCCTTACTCATAGCTTCTGTGGGTTTTTCCAGGACAGAAAAGATTCAAAGCACACTCTGTGCACCAAAATGGCCCCAGGAGGAGATTCACTCTAACAAAACAGAATCTGACAATCAGTACAGCTCATTCTGAGTTCTTACTCATATCAGGATGTGTATTTGAGATGAATTACCAAGAATTAAAAAAATAAAGGCATACAACTGGATTCTTGTGGTTTCTGTGCCTCTATTTCAGGCAGGCTTGAACACATTCTACTAAATTATTTCTAAGTGATGTGTCTGAATGTATTTCTAACAACTCGAGGGAAAGAGAAGGGGGAAGGAGCTAAGAGAAGATGAGAAAGATAAGATAATTTGATGGGCCCTGGTGGATCATCGAAACTGCTGTAGGAAGTTAGTGCCACTCATTTTCCAGACTTTTAAACATATATGTCATGTTCAGAGAGGTTAGGGATGAATTGGGGGAAACTTCTCTTTCCCTAAGCAAGCACAGAGTTTAGATAAGGAAGGCAAAGCCTTCTTTTTCAAGATGAAATCAGGTCAGTTGTGTAATATTGTGTGGAGTGGATGTTGTCTACTGAGTACTAGTCATCTGCTAGCTGAACCAAGGGCAGGACGTTGGCACTAGTAGTTGTCCAGGTACAGAATCAACCCAAACAGGCTCAATATTGTAAGTTTTTGTTGTCTACTGCAAAGTCTGGGCTAGAAATATGAATAGATCTCACATTTTAGTCCATTTTGCATTAGTACAATGAAACATTTGAAGCGGGCTGAGTATAAAGTAGAGAGCATTATTTAGCTCAGAGTTTGGGGTGCTGAAAGTCTAAATGGTTTAGTGCAGATTCCAGGGAGAGGTCCTTTAGCTGCCTCACCTCATGATGAATAGCAATGGAGGAAGTGTGTGAGGGAGCAATGATCAGGATGTCAGAGAACTGAATGAGACCAGGCTCAAGTCTTTATAACAACTATCTTGAGAACATTACGGAAAGTGCATAGAAGAACCATTTAATCCATTTTAAGGGCAGCAACTTCAGTTGACCTGAGGACTTCCCATTAGGGCTCACTTCTTAAAGGTTTTAAGTCTTGATTTTTTTATTTTTTTTTTAGTTTATAGGTACATTTTAGGTTTTCATACCACCTACAAATGCTGCCACTCCAGGACCAACCTTCCAACATATGAAATTTTGTTTGACACTGTAAAACTATATCCAATCCATAGCAGGTCTAAAACACTTAGTTCAGAACATCTCATGAGAGAAAAACCAAGAGTTAGAAGCAAGGAGTGGGTAACTGGGACACATTTGAAAGGCAAGATCTCGAAAAGCTCTCAAGAAATACTTTTGATGGAGACGTCACCATGATACCATGATGGGAAACAACTATATGGGGCCCACTTAGACAACAGAAATGAATCTCAAGGTTTCATCCTCAAAAAATGTACATAGTTTAAGAGGATATGTAAGAGGATGAATGGACATGATACAAGACATAAACAAAAATATACTAAGTCATAACATGCAACCATGGATGTATCTCCAAAGGAGAGGGAAGTCTCATTGGCTCTGTTGTGGGAACAGTGCATTAGAATGTTCAGTAAAGGAGTCTGTGATTAAGCAGGGTTTGAGTGATGCTGACAGATCAGAATGTGAAAAAAGACCAAGAAAATGACATGATCAAAGACGTAGAGACATGGAGTATCATGGTACACAGAGATGTAGAAATAAGAGAATTCTGGAGGAGATGAAGGAAGGGTGATGTTATAGCTTGTGTCTAGATGTCCCCAAAGCCTCGTGTGGTCATGGGATTTTTTCAGAGATGGTGGATCTAGAATTGTGACGCTGGAATTGATTCATGGTGCAATGCTAGGCTCAAGGGCACTAGGACTAAGGGTGTGAGTGTGTGAGTGCTACCTGCCCTAAGTGGTCTGGATAACATAAGAGGGCAGAAAGACACCGTTAAGGTCCCTTGCTTCTTTTGTGTGCCATGAACTGTTTCTCCTCTGCGATGCCCCTCTGCCATGCCACTCTGCCTTGGGAGCCAGCTGATTATGGACTGAAACCTCTATAAGCTGTGAGCTAAATAAACTTTTCCTGCCTTAGCTTCAGGTGTTGGTTACTTTGCTTCGGCAACAAGAAAAGTAACTAAGACAGATGACAATGGGGTAAAGCCTAGAGAAGAAGACCCATCAGCTGGTCCGTGATGGGGGCCTCACCTTCCATGTTAGGGAGATGGGTTTGCTTTCTTTTTCATCATGGAAATGGAGCCATTGATATATTATATCCAGGGCTGTGTGACTTGATGAGTTTTGAGTTTTCAAAGGATCAATTCCCAGATGAAGTAATTGTAGCTCAGAAAATTTACTTGAGGGCTACAAGATTAATGGACTTGTTGGGGATGTAGCTCAGTGGTGCAGTGCCTGCCTGGCAAACAAGAGGCCCTGAGTTCCATTCCCAGCACACACACACACACAAACACACACACACACACACACACAAATTAAAGGACTTGTCCAGGTTAAACAACAACAAAAATAAACTACAGCAATGGTTCAGGTTCAGGTTAATAGGGCTGGAACAAAAGGAATGGCAGTGAGGTAGAGGGCAGAGCTTGGGGAGTAAACCCAAATTATAACTGATTTGATGATGACTTAGGCATAAGCGGAGAGGTAGAGAAAAGAATAAAAAATTACCAGCTCATATGCCATTCATTGGCTCTCCTTTCTCACATTCTCACTTCCCCTTGCACTTTATCTTCACACACATTGCACATAGACCATAGAGCCTTCCTCCTCACTACTCCTCACCAACTTCTGCAAATTCATGTGACACCCTCCACCCTCACTTGTGCCTTGGCCATCGTGGTCTCATCAAACACTCCAAGCAGCCTCTTTGGAACTTATTTGCCTGTACTATTTGTTCCTTACCCAGATACCCTCATAGATAGCACTCTGATTTATCTTGGGTCTCTGCCCAAATATCAATTTCTCTAACTACTCTATCTAATACAGAAACTATTTATTTCTCCCCATGTCATCCTTGTACATCCTTACCCTGATTTATTTTCTACAGGGTATGTAGCTACTCTCTTATCAGAAAAAGTCTGACTGTGTGGTGGTGACTGATAACCCACAAACATTATGGGCTGAGCAAAGCAGAATTGTCTCGCTCCTGTTACCCGTCCATTGCAGGCCAGCAGGGGCCTTTACTCATGATAATCACGATTGGTCCGAATGATCAGGAATCATTTAAGGTGTTTCCACATTCACTGCAGAATGAGGAGGGGATGTGGTGGTTTGTGCACTGATCTTAAACCTTCTGCCCATAGATGGCATACATAACATCTGCTCTCAAACTATTAGTCACATCTAACTTCAAATAGGGAAGAGCAATGCCACTGTGCACTCAGCAAGCAGAGAGCCAATATGTGATGAACAGCACTAAGTTGGTCCTCTAACATCAGGGCATTATATAGTTTTTTATTATTACTCTTCTTTCTCCAGAATGTGAACTGAATGGAAACAATGCCTGGTCTTTATTCCCTGCAGTTTCCCCTACATTTAAAGCACGTTCAGCATGCAGTGAGCACTTTGTAAATATTTGTTGAATGATTGACCACGTATCTCAGTTTTTCCTCTAACCTGAAGCTCCTAGAGGGCATACACAATAATCATTTATCTTTGTTACTCATCCATCCCTGGGTAGTGTCCTGGGCATACCACACATCTGTTAAATGTATTTCTAATGAAAAACAATCCCTGGCTTAAGACCTCACCTCCCCGTTTGCAGAACTAAAGAAATGTTTTTCCAGCTGAGAGAACATGAGCAACAGAAAGAAACAATGATGGAAGAGAGACACACAAGGAGGGATAAGGCAGAAACTGTTTGACTCAGTGTGGTATAAAACCAGCAGAGATCATAAGGTTCAGCTCAGTCTAGATTTCTTAAATAAGTGATGTTCATTGCCTGCCCTTTATTCTAGCCTGCTCAGCCCTCAAAGCTTTCAGTGCACAGTGTGATACTCCTGTCTCTGATAGGCTGGACTTTTGAAGAACTTAGATAGGTGCATGGCTCTGAGTGCAGATCCAATCATCAGGCAGTGGCCTTCCTCCATCTTTACATTGTTTTTATTGTTGTGCTTTTTTATTAGTTAGTTTTGAATTTACTAACAAGCTCAACAAATACAACTTGGTTACTGTGGGGAACTCTGTAGTTGCAGGGGTCCTGGGAACAAGCCTGAGTGAGAAGTAATGACTAAGTAAATGACTGCAAGGTTCCTGAGGAAGGATTTTGGAGAAGAGTGAGGTCTGACGGAGGCACTCACTGTGGTTGCAACTTGCAGGCTTCTGGAACTTTATGGTCAAACTGTAACATTCAGTCTGGTTCACAAGTTGGACAGTCTACAAACGCATCCCTCCTTGCTTCCTGATTTATGAATAAAAACACTACAAACATACCCACAAAGGAGTATGTCTGCACCAATGATTTGTAAAGATCTTTGAGGCCTTTTCAAAGATAAGACTGTGAATATTTCCTCCTACTTTTACCTGCTCAAGAAAAACCTGCCTATGTATGTAAGCCGGTACAAGTGGACAGTGTTGTGATTGCAGAATAGTCTGCTGGGTTTTGTTTTTGTTTTTAGGTTCTAAAAAAGGAATGGGGCAGTTTGCTTGTAGTACAAAGAATAGTGCTGGTAGGATCATTTACCCTAGAAGTCAGTCGCAAGGAGAGTTTGGTGAAGAGAATGGATCTGCCTGTTGGTTCTGAGGGACTGATGATCCAGATACCACTGATGCAATGTATTTAGGTGTCACACACCTAGCTAAGATTGTCTCCTTGGCATAGGGAATCTTCTTGGAAAGAAAGGCAAGATTTCTGAGAAGTGAAGACAGTGCTCAAAGGCAAAGGCCTATGGTTCTGGCATCCAACTTTTACCTGTGCATTAGATAGGTAGGAATAGTCACCTGCTTTTCCAGCTCCTCCTACTGGAGCCACGGGAACAGGAAATTGTAATTGTAGCAAGTCTGTACATATCAGTGCGGTGATAGAAGGCCTGCATTAACTCATTTCATCTTCAGAATAGCTAATTTTTACAGAAAATACACAATTTAAAAACTCACTTGAAGAAGCCGAGCTGGGAAATGCTTGGAAGGTTTAAATTAGCCCTGCCCGACTAAGGCAGTGCCATCCAAGAGAAGTCCCTGCAGGCCATGTGAGTAATTTCAAGTTTCTAGTAACCACATTTAAAAAGGAAAGAGAAAGATGAAATTGATTTTAATAGTATATTTTCTTTAACCCACTATGTTAACATATTTCACTTTAACATATAATCAATATGAAAATTATTAATGGATATTTTACATGTATTTTTGTTTTACATCTCTTTTCATCTGTTCTTCATAGTCTGCTATTGTACATGTACAAAACATTGTAATTTGTATCAGCCACATCTAAGTGCTCAAAGGTCACACGTGGTGAGTGGCTTCTGAATTGAAATGCACAGGGCCAGCATCTATCACTCCCTGTAGCTTCTCGAATTCACCACTAGCACCCTAAAAGAAGAGGGCTTATGGGGCAGAATTGGTGAATATACATAACCCTAAATAAAATTCCCCTTCAGCCCAGACACAGGCTTGCACAGTGGCCATGAACTTGGAAGCAGAGTACCTACCAGCTGGAATTTAGTCTCACCTGCCACTGTGGCTTGGTGCATTTATCAGCCATATGTGTGCCCCAACTCTCTTGTCTCTCCAGAAAACTCATTTTCGAGTCCCACCAACTGAGATTCATCCGTACAGAAATCTTTTCATCAAGTTTTGGTATTGAAGAGTACTTTTCCCTTCTCTTAATACTTACATTGTTCTAAGATTTCCAATGGAGGAAGTGCTTCCAATTTGAAGGGGAAAAATGTGACTCAACTGATTCTTTAATGGGGCAAATAGACTCCCACTAACAGGGCACAGAAATCCTGGGAGAGAAAACACTTGTCCCTGTGGCCTGCTTTTAAAATAACTGTATTTCCTTTTTGGCTAGGGGGTGGTGGTGCTTAACCTATCACAGAAACTTCTTCGCTAACCCTGAGGTGAGTGTATTTCAGAGATGGGCCAGATGGAAAGAGTTCATGCTCCATCTGCTCACCATACAGATGTAGCTATTGTTAAAATCTTGTAAAAACAGGGGAAAAAAACCCCACCAAAAACCAAAAACCAAATGGAGCACTAGAAGCATGATCATAATTCTTCTGCACATTATTTAAAAAGCATTGCCTATTTCTTGTATGTGTGAGTTCCTTGCATATAGGATAGAGAGACAGCTTCCTGTCCTCTCTCTTGAATCTTTCTAGATCCAAGCAGACCTGGGTTTGAACTTCTGCTCTGTTGTTTATTAACTGTTTGGGATAGGTTAATTTGTCTCACTGCTTCTTTGTAATCAATCTACATCATAGATTTAGCATGAGAATTAAGGGATAATTCACATAGAACACTTAACATAGTGATCAATGCATACTAGGTTATCAATAAAAGAGTTAATGGTAATAATAGTAATTCACTACTTTAATTTTATCAATATTTTATTGTTTGCAAGGTTTTGATGCTCTCAGCATTTTTAACAATGAGCTCTTGGGTTCCCCACATCTCTGAGTTGGGACCTGAGAAAATATGTCACCATTGTGATTTCTATAATATAGCCTAAATATAAATTCAAATATTCCAACAGTAATGCTTTGACTTTGATTCAGCAAATATTCATAGAGGATTTGGTTGAAGATCCTGGGATGGATAAAAATAAAAAATTTGTACCAGGAGCCCCCATTCAAGGCCTCTCTATGATGTGCATGGTAAATGTTACTAGATTCCTATCACTCAGTCGCTACAGAACAAACACTGGGCTTCATTGTAGCTTAGTGCCCAGCATAGAGTAAGTGCTCGAAAAGATATTTCTCAATGAACAAATGCAGTCAATGGCGAGAGCTAGCAACAGAGGTCTATATTAATCTTATATCTTTCTCCAAGTCTGCTCTCCTGCTCAGTGTTAATCCATGCCCCTCTTATACTTTATGTCCAACCATGTCAAATTACTGCAATGCACAGAACACAATCCTTCAGTTTTTCAGGTATTATGCTGTTCTTACTGCTATGCTGGAGAGGAAAAGCATCCATTGATGAACCCTCTCCTCAGTGAAACATTCCCTGCCCCGCTGGATGGAGCTAATTACATTCTTCCTCGTAAGAAGGCTGCCCAAACATACAACAGGCCCAGGCAAGAGCACAAATGGCCTGTATCACATGTCCTAAGGCTGAAAAAGTTGTAAATCAAGCTAACCAATGATTGATAGAATATCTTCAATCCTCCTTCCTTGTCAAATATGCCATCATAATAACAGAATAAAAATACAAGTAAATGCATTGTTTCATATAAGACTGAACACTGGCAAAATACCAGAGGACTACATTTAATAATCATCATTAAACATTACTTAATCTATAGGCTGAAAATATTTGGATGAATAATAAAATAAATGTATACATAATTTATATATTAAAACATTCGTTATATAAATTTTATATAGTTAATCCATAAAATCCACCTTTATAGTTTGTTATAGTATAATGATTATTTTCATCTAATTCTTGTTTTATTGACAGTAATTATTCTGAAAGATTAAACTATGAAGTATAACTGTATTCAATGACTACAAAATTGAATATATCTCATTACAATGTAGTAAAAGTTAAATTTAAAAAATTAAAATTATTTTTGTTTTTAAAAAGTTATTTCATGTAGAGGTACAAGATGCCAACAATGAATGTAACTGTACTGTATCCCTAAAATGTACCAATAAACTCAATTAAGCTGAAGAAAAGTTATTTCATCTAAATATTTAAAATTATTTATAAAATTAAAAGGTAAAATGTATTTAATAATTAATGCCCATAAAATTTTGAATTCAGAATTACTTAAACAAATTGATTGATCTTCAGAACTGTTCCCACAATGGATAGATACTGGGGTGCCCATGGTAGGTTGACTTCCCAGTGATAAGGACATGCAGTTGAACAACTGCAGAGCTAAAGTTCAAAAATTGCTTCTGAATGACTGTGCTTTTAGTCCCTAATGTTCATATATTTAAAATAAGTTGTCTAAAAAACTATCTTATTTAAAAAATTGTAATGTAAAATTATAAAACTGATGTTCAGTATTCATCTTATTATTAGGGTAAAGAGCCAGTATTACATTGTATATATTAGTAGACTTACACATATAAATTTAAGACTAATGTGATTCTTAAAAATATTGCAGTGTGTTGCCTTCGGAGGCCATATGCAGCCATTCTGAACACTGAACTAATTGGTAGCAATTCCCAGATCAAAAGTTGGAGTATTAAAGAGACTCAAGACCCTGGGCTGGGGATTTAGTTCAGCGGTTCTGTGGCCTGCTTTGCAAGCACAAGGACCTTCCAAAAAAAAAAAAAAAAAAAAAAAAAAAAAAAAAAAATAGACCTTGATGCTCAGTGTTCCTGGGAAGTGCTGCCTTTTATTCAAGGAGAAAGACGTCAGTAGTTCATTTGTCTTTCTCTCTTACTTGAGTGCTACCACCGTTCAAATCTTTTCTCACTCAAAACAGTATTCATCTCAGTGTTGGCAATGGTACAACTACACACCTTCCTGACAGGAGCTTATTAGTTCAAGGATGGGGGGGCAAGAGATATGAGGAAGTATTTCCTTGGGGGTCCTGAAGGATGTTAGTCTCAAGAGAGGATATTTAGGGATACAAGATATGTGCAGGCACTTAGTGCCCAATTCTAAATAACAGAGTTCATAAACTTTGAAATAATAAAGTATGTGTTTGTGTGTGTTTTCCTGTGTGTTGTGACATGCTACCACTATTCTTTACTTAACTACTTCCTAAATGGAAAGTTCCCCTTATGCTAGCATGAAATTTTGAAATCATCCTGGCTTCTTTTCTGTCTAAATCTTGTATTATACCCCTCCCTCTCCTACTCCTATTGGTATTAACTTCAAAAATATTTCTTAAATTCAACCATGTAGCCCAAGCTACTGGTGTCTTTCATCTTTTGTTCCTGCACTGCATCTCCTAACTCATCTGTTTTTATTATTCTGGTTTATCCTCCCCATTTCCTGCTTCTTGTACTCTGTAAGAGTTGGTAATCATCCTCTTAAATGAAAGTAACAACTTGTCAGTCCTGTGCTTAAATCTCCGCAGTCCCTTCAGTCATATTTGGAATAAATTCTAGAGCATTTGCAGTGATCTACAAGTCTGTCTTTGACTTGCCTCCTCTCTAGCTTTCTTTCTTCATTTTCTACACTTTGCTCCTAGCTTACTGTAGTCCAGCTCTTCTTTCAAATATTCCCAGAACATATTAGCTTCAAAGTCTTTGCATTCACTGCTCTTCACACCTGGAATACTGTGCATCAGGGGGTTGGCACCCCACTGGTGCAGATTTTCATGTATCAGTACCTGATTTAGATATTTGTCAGTACCTAATTTGCTGTTACACATCTATTTGATAGAGCTGTGTATCTGTCACCTCCTTTTAGATTTGACCCAAGTGGTTCAAGGGCCTCACTTGCCTTGTAGCTCCAGAGATGGACTTGTTTATCCATTTTCCAACATCTAGGCTTGGCCATTCCCACTACAGTGATTGATATGGAATTAGACAAGTGAGGTAAATAAATATTCTCTAGAACTAGCACTAAAATATTTTTGAAATTGAATTTCTGATTTTGTTGGAGCTGCCAAATTGGAAGTGCTACCAGACATCCTGACAATCTATGCTAGAGGCTATTTGAAAGTAAAGGCAACACAATGAAAAATAGAGCCAAAGAAGGGAAGATCTCTGAATACACAGTGCCAGTTCCAGGTTTTCAGCTGGACCAATGAATACACTTGTTTCATTTCCACCAATTTGATTTGCTGCAACCGAAAGATTCTGGTGTCTCTAACTATATTGCATTACTTCTGCATTGCCTCAATAGTTCTTTAAAAGCCATGTGAATAAGTCAGATTTTGTTGAAGAACTGGTACATCTAAAGAGAATTACCACATGAAATTTGTAGTAATATGTTAATAATTATATTAATGATATGGCATAATAATGTAATGAGTCATCTAAAACTGTGTAATAAATACAACATTTTCCATTGTCTAAGGGAAAATAAGCCAAGAAGTTAAGCAATTCACATGTTGCCTCATAGATGTTCCACACCCAAACTCGCACCCTAGGCCTCAGAGATATGTGCTTCTCTAAATAAATGTCTCTGCCTTCTGTATCCCTTGTGAGAAACTCCACTCACCATCTGGGAAGTCCTATCCTTACACCCAAGATTGTTTTGATTTCTGAGTGTATCTCTTCCTTAGCGCTATTTTTTCCAAGCCCCAAGAGGGCTCCCTAGGACAGTCTGAGGTGACCTTGGTATTTCCAGCACCTCAGTTAGTCTGAAGTAGACAAGCTTGTCCCCAATCCAAGCTCCTGTGGAGATCTCCCTATTAAGGTGGATCGCAGAACCCTGTCTATCCAGTGTTTCCTCTTATCCAACAATGAAATCTTAAATCACACACAAAACCTACCAATTCTCAAAGACAGAGTCATCTAACCTAGAAAAAAAAAAGTGTTTTTCTTTACATCAACCCTGACATCATGCAGAGTGGCAGTAGCTCTTTTTTAAAAAAACATCTTATCCCTGGGCCAGGGCTTTGGCTTAGTGGTTCCACCACCTGCCTGGCAAGTGCAAGGGCCTGAGTTCAACCCCTGGTAATCTTATCCCTAACTTTTATCATAAAAGATCTTTTCCCAGACATAATGGAAATAGGAAGAGGTCTTATCAGTGTGCAAGGATATAGAACGACTGCTACACTTTCAGCTCAGGGGTCATCCTCTGCCACCACCTACCTCAGTATACTGATATGGAGAGTGAGGAGAGCTGTCTACAGAAGAGATAGTTTCATTCTTTTAGTTACAATATCTTTCTCCTCTCCTTGCCCTGGAGCTTGTTGAAAAATCCTGAATTTCTTAACCAGGTACATCACTGATAAGTACATGCTGAATTAACTGATGAAGATCGCCCTGGTTATGTATATTAATACATCACTCATGAGTTTGGTGATAGACTTGATTTATATGCCTTACTAATCAGAAGCGGGTTTGGAGTCTTTTGTGGGACAAGCTATTGTTCTTCCAGAAACTGCCAATTAAGATAAAAATATTGTCTACAAGGGAAAATTACATGCTACAGTTTCCATTAAAATAGAATTGGTTCTCATAATGGCCAGAAGAGGGCAGAGTTCCTGTGAGAATGTGATGGGACAGACGTATTTGGATACTGCAGAAAGGTTTTAGAACATGTGGCACTGCCTAGGACACGCAATGATATGTACAGAGATTGTCTGGGATGTAAGAAGTACTCTCCAGAATGTGATAGATCAAGTTACTTTTCAAAGCAACATCTATTTACTTTGTTGAATTCATCATTCAATTATTAATTTACTCCATCAAACATTATCAAGCAAGTGCCTACTATGTGTTAGCCTCTATGCCTGGACTAGCACCGCAGAGATGAACATAATATAGGCCAGTAAAATCTACTGAAATTGAAAACTAAGTACAAATATTATAAGATTTTGATAAGAACTACAGAAGAAAATAAAGCTATAACAATGAATGCTTTAAGAATTACTTTAAGTCAGGAGAGGAAATTTAGCTAACAAGTGAAATCATGTGATGTAGGCTGAAGAAACAGTTTGGATGAAGGCCCCATGGTTCAAAGGAAGTTGAAATGCTCAAGAAATTAAAGGTGGCTACACAATATTAAGGAGGGTAATGGCAGGAGATAGATTTGTAGAGATGAGAAGGATTATACAGGAACTTTTGAGAGATGCTGAAGAGTTTGTATATTCCTATTTGAGAAACCAGAAGCTGCTGATGGGTTTTTACACAGAACAATGATATTGTCTATTTATGTTCTAGAAGGTCACTCTGGTGTGATGTGCAGAGTGAGTTGGAGAGACTCAGGGGAAGACAGTGAGAGTAGTTAAAAGGCTTTTGCATCTGTCTAGGAGAGTGGATGATAGCTTGGGCTGGGGTGGTGACAACAGGTGGAGAGAACTGGATAGATTAGAAATGCATTTGAAGATAGAGTTGAAAAGACTTAGTACTGAATGGGGCCAAATGTATTTTAACTATTTTCTTCTATGAGCAACTGGGAAAGCCTAGGGAAAGTCAGGCCAGGGATATGAAAATAAAAGTGGGGAATGGAAAACCAAGAGTTCGACTAATGTCATGATCCCTGTGAAATATCTGAATGGAGAGATATTCCAGGATGGAGGTCTGAAACAAGGGCTAAGTGAGAGATACAACTTTTGAATATGTATATGTATACATGTATCCTTCTCTATCTCTATATCTATCTATCTATCCATCTATCTATCTATCTATCTATCTATCTATCATCTATCTATGAAGCCATGAATATGGATGAAGTTACAGAAATGGGGAAAGAGAGAAGCGTAAAGATGTCCTGTGAATGCACCCTGAGAGACTGTAACAAAATCAGGAATCACTTAATATTCAGGTTTTTGTGGATTAATGGAGAAAAAAGACCATTCAGAAATTAGTTCATTTAGTGGCTATCTAACATTTCTCCTCGAAAGTTATGCTAGTATGCATCCATTTTCTTTTTGCTGCTATAATAAATTACCACAACTTGAGAGACTTAAAACCAAAAGTGTATTCTCTTGAGTTTCTGTGGGTCAGTAGTCTACTGGTCTAAAATCAGGTGTCACCAGGGTTGTGTCCCTTCTGAGGACTCTACACACAAATGACACAAATGTGTTTCCTTGTGTTCTCTAGTTTCTGGAGGCTGCCCACATTCATTGGCGTGTGACCTGCCTCCATCTTCAAAACCAACAATGGGGAGTGTTTCTTATCCTGCATGACTCTGCCTTTTTAAACTCCCTCTTCCCTCTTTCATTTTCACAAGATCACTTGTGATTACCCTGGTTCTAATTGGGAATCCAGGACAAGCTTCCCAGGTGAAGATCTGCTTAGCAGCAAGCTTAGTTCCAACTCCAACAGTAAATCCCCCTTACCATTTAACATAACAGTCACAAATTCTGTATCCTAGGACATGAGCATCTTTGGTGGAACCATTTTTCTGCCTACCATACTTTATAAATCTTTGTTTATTTTTCTTTGGAAGAGTGAAAGAGTATATAGCACTCCTCAAGTCCTAGAAAAAAAGTCTCTTTTTATAGTATCCCAGTGTGGTACTTGCCCAAACGGTGAGATTTATTTACTTGACCAAACGTGTTTGTACAGTCATTTGTATATTGAAGGAATACACCCAGTTGGATAAGGAAGAAGAACAGCTAGCAGTTGTTGACTAGGGATTTATTTACTCTTCCCTTGTCCATTAGAAGAGCTATTTGTTTGAACAGGATTTCTCAGGATGCTACCAGCATGTAGACACCTTAGGGAAACATATCACTTTATACCTATTGGAATAGTAAAAAAAATAATAATAAAACAAAAAATTAAAAAGAAACAGACCAATAAATCCCTCATGATATATAAATACTTGCAAGACTTACAGCAACTCTCATACAGTTCTGCTTGGAACACAAATGGTACAGGCACTGTGTAACCTCCTTCAGAAGGTTAAACACAGAACAGTACTATTTCTAGGTATTTGCCCAAGGGAAATGAAAACTCACGGTTGCACAAAAATCTCTAAGGAAATGGTTGAGTGGTTTGTAGTCACCAAAAACTAGAAACAACCAGCATATCCTTCACTAGGAGAAATAGCAATGCATTCATACAATGGAATCCTAAGCAGGAATAAATCAGGAATGAGCCAGAGATTAAAGTATAAACTCAGAAGGGACAGAAAATAGATAAGTGGCTGTCAGTGACAGGACACAAGGAAGAATACTGACTGCAAAGTGACACAAGCATTTTTGGAGGTGACAATTATTATTTGTAGTGATACTCAGGTGACTTATAGGTGTTTGTCAAAACTTATAAAACTAAAAAGGGTCCATTTTTATTTTATAGAAATTACATATTAATTTTCTAAAAGAGAAATGTGCCTAAATTCTACAGGTCATTTTGTTCCCAGAAAGTTTTCATCCCAGGTCTATATTTTTTATAGCATATAATTCTTCTACTGTTTTAAGAGATCTATAGATAAGTGAATCAGTGTCTTCCTTAAGCTGATAGAATGAAAGGCATTTACAAAAGAGCTCTAAGTAGCAGTCCTGTTGAAGCACATCATAGGAAGAACAATGAACCAGGGAGTCGGGAAATCTGGACTCTAATACCAGACAGTTACTAACTAGTTTTGTGATTTCAGGCAAAGCACTTAAGCTCTCTGGAACTTAGCTGTGTTATTGTACAATAGGAATAAGGTCTAACTGGACCTATTTCATGGAGTGTTGTGAATTTCAAAAGCCAAATGCAAAATGTACCTTGAGGTGTCTGTTAAGATGCTCCCTTCTACCATAAACTATGGTTCCTTTTTAATAAGTTACTATTAGTGATCTTTGACTAAAGTCAGTGAGCTGAGTATTATCTATGCAGTGACTTGTAATCATCACAATGGCCTGGTACTGGAGTTACAGCAACTCTAAATTATAGGCAAAAATTGAAGTTTCAGTGATTATGTTGCTGTAAAGTGGATCCAGAATTTAGTTCTATCTGGCTCCTGGGTCCATGATCTTATTCATCCCTCTATTTTTCCCTGTCTCAGAGATGTTTTTAATTTAGAGACAACCTGTCCAAGTTGGATTATGATATCTACATGCAGAGACTCGTATTACATATAGCTTTGGCCCTTATGTATACATAAGACACATGAGAAAGCTAAGTACTACCAACTCACCACAGCTTTTGCTTAATACAGATATAAAAGAGACAAAAAATGGCAGAGTTAATAAGATCATCATTTTTATTGTTCCTAATATAAATTTTACTTGGAACAAATGAGGTTTGCTTATTTACCCAGTAACATTGTATATAAACAAAGATGAAATCTTACCTTGGTATCTAACTTTCCTTTAAATGACTTATTATACTTACTTGGAGTAAATGCATATTCATTTTCAATAGTCTTTTAAAGGAATAGTTGAGACTATAAATTTGTATCTTAGTACCACTTTAGATATGCCTCTACATCCTAAGTAATTTCATGGTTGTTTATTTCGGTCTAAATATTTTGCAACTTTTAATGTCATTTTCTCTTTCTCTCTTGAATTATTTGGAGGTGCAATTAATAAAAATATGCATCAACATGTTTCTCCCTTTGTTATTGTTGGTGTGTAATTTAAAAGTAATGTGGTTTTAAAAATGTAATTGATACTGCACAAATTTTTGAAAAATTTTGAGTTGTCATTTGTGAACTGACATGCAGTTGATTTTGAGCATGCTTTATGTGTACTTGAGTAGAAGAATATGTATTTTTTTATTTGGAAAGTACAGAGTTTTATATAGTGATAATTGAGGTATTGAATCCATGATGTATGGCCTGATTCAATAACACAACTTTAAATGTGTTTAGTGGTAGTAAATTTCCTCTGCCTCTGGTTACAAATTCTGGAAAATGTGGCATCTTTCCGGTAGAGCTAAGTGATAGGCAGTGTTATTCTCATTGTGGTTCTAGATCACCTCTCTATCCAGTGCCCCTCAGGGGATGTCCATCAATGCTTCAGTCCACACTCAGATGAGATTGCACCTGCCATTCTGTAGGAATCTGTGCTTGGCTGTGGTCTGCCATGGTGTGTGCACCTAGCTTCTGGCTTCTGTTCTCCTTTTTCCTTGCTTTGGCTTCTTAACCTACTGCTCTTTTCATGCTTTCTACTTAAGGGAGAGGCACCAGCACACGAGTGGAACCAAGAATCATCTGGATCCTTCTTCCCACACTTCACCCCCACTCCTAGCAAATATCAAGACTCACCCCCTCTATTTCCCAAACATCTCTCAAGTTGGCCCACTTCTGTCTGTCTCCACTGCCATTGCTCTGATTTGGGTCCCTTGCTTTTTCTTGGATCACTGCACTCACTTGCAACTGATCCTCTTTGCTTTGCCCACACTAAATTCTTCCTCTTACAGCAATGGCTTTTCTAAAAGGTACTTTTGGTCACATCATTCTCCATTGAAACCATTCACTCATTCTCCAGAGATCATACAATATGCTTCAAACTTCTGAACTTTGCTTACATGGTCTTTCAAATGTAGCTCTGTTTTTTTAAACATTTCTCTTCAGTATCTTTTAAATTATTTTTCTCTCTCTGAAACAGATCTAAACTCTAGTCTTCTTATAGGCCCTAACAAGTTAAGCTCTTTCACCTTGAAGCATAATGTATAGCACCTTTGGTTCTTAAGATTAAGATTTCTTGAGTTTAAGTATCTTAATTTCAAAAGAATGGAGTGATGGAAAAAAGATCACATGTATAAATGCACAACCATAGGCACACATATGTATACACATACATGTATAAACATATATACATATGTGGTGTACTTGAGATAAATACATGGGAAAGTGTACATATATTGTATATATGCATATATAGCACGGAAATTTCAATAATCAATAAAAACTTTTAAAAATTCCTGGATATCCACTTAGGGACAGCAGATTAACTAATGTAGGAATTTCTTCCTTTTTGCTAGGCCCCATTAGAATCATAGTAAAGATACAAAGAATGTATGAATTCACAAAGCTACAAGGAATGGATTAGGAGTCCATAGCAGATAAGAAATTTCTGTGTATATCTGCACAGATTTAACAGAACAAATGAGGCAACTCCTTTGCACACATAGGGAGATAAAGGCACAAGAAACCAGACTTCACCAGAGGAATAATCACAGGAGGACAGAATTCTGGAATTCCAGATAAAGTAGGTAGGATTTAGACTTAAGTCTAGAAATAAGAAGAGCGTATGGGTCAATGGGTTGCCACTCGTTTCTTGAGGCACACAACTCAACAGCTTGGTTTATGTCTCCAATCTGGAATGCAGAGGTGACTTTCTAGACCTAAAAAATCTCAGAAATAGACCTTCAAATACATTTTTCTCAAAGAGTTAAAACAGTAAAGTCAAAACCTTCCAAACAATGAAATAAAAAGATAAAGGTAGAAAAATATACACAAAAGAGAATCTAGAGATTAAACACACTAGAGATTAAACAGAAGGATCCATATCTGACTAACAGGTCATCCAAAAAAGACAGAAAAGAGAAAACAAAGGTGAAAGAATTATGCAAGAAACAACATAAAAAAAATTCCTCAGTGTTGAGAGGGCTCAAATGTCAGCTTGGCAGTGACATTCCCTGACCCGTCTGAATCACAGGTTCTCCCACCAGCACTCTGCGTCCTTCCCCCGCTATTTAATTTCCCTCCACTGAATGTTTAGCCATCTTACATGCTGTATATTTTACCTGTTGAACACCTCTCTTCCTCATTAGGATGTAACCTTCTTGCAAGTACTGTTTTTGGTCAGTTGTGTTCTCTATGGTGTGATCTGCGCATACCTTTTGCTTGGCCAGTAGGTGTTCAATAAATATTTGCTGAGTGAATGAGTCATTGAAGTCCTAAGTCCCTGTCTGCTATGGAAAGATGTCACCTAGTAGTGTCTCAAGACAGTTAATCAATAAGAAATATGTGCCTGTAATTTGGAAATATGGAGGCAAGGACCAGAAAGAGCAGATAAAGGAGCCAGAGACAGTCATCTGAATTGAAAAATAAAATGAAAGTGTCCCCATGGAAGGAAGCAAAGCAAAACCTGTGTTTTTCATTATGAGTTTATGCAAACTATTTGCTTTTTCACCATATGCTTGTATTGTTGATTTAGAGAGAATGTACATGACTTAGAAAACATTTTGTATTTATTTATTGTAAATATGTCATATCAACAATAATGATAGCTAATATTTATTGGGCACTTATTACATGCCATGCATTACACTGTGCTTTATGGACTATTGAAGAATGTATTACATATCTGCTGTCATTTTGCATAAATTGAAAACATCTGGACTTAACCTATAAATAAAAAAATTCCCAATCCCCAAAAATAAATATTTAGCAATATAAGCCCAATTGAATAAATTCTGCTTATCAATCTTCATAGAAGGTATGAATTTATATGCTTGCCCTTGTCCTTAAATTACAAGGAAGAAAGGATTATTTACTAGGAAATCCTTGTTGAATTGCAAAAGCAACTGTCAACAGGATTTGTTGCAACAAGAAGTGTAGAAAGAGAAGGAAAACTTGTGCGTGAGTCTTTTGGAAACATCTGTCAGTGTCATCTGTTTGCCTTCTCCTCATCCTTCTCCGCATTTTTCTTTCAATCTGTTCATCTGGAGAACAAGCGATCTTTTTGTTACAGGAAATTCATGAGATTTTCACAGTATGAAGTGGCTTTTGACAGTGGTTTTGGAACCTTAGCTCTGATCCATCTCATTCTGTCTGTGCTGAGATTTGCTGCTGTGCCACTGTCAGTTGGTTCAGGAACACACAGTTCTGGACACCACAGCAAGTCAGTCACGAGTCAGCACCGTCCTGTGATTTAAACATTTATACTTGTTTTTAAAAAGTTTTACTTGTTTTTGGCACAGGTCTTTCGCTTGGATGCGTCTGGTGTTTAAACCGCACTATGGATCTGTGGGGAACACCCTACTCTCCTCTTTTCCTTCTGGCTTGGCCGAACTCCTCACTGGCATGCTTCAGTTTGGATGTGTCCCCACTTTCTTGAAAATGATTCCCCCCTAGACGCAGATGCCGGCTTCCTGAATCTCCTGGCGTTTCACTTTATACTGTGCTGTTTCTGCTGTTTTTAGTTTGCTCTGCTGGGCTTTGGGTGCAAAGATCCAATTAGATACTTTGAGTATAGCATAGTGCCTGGTACATGGTAGGTACTCCATAAACATTTGTTGTGTGAATGAATGAAGAAACGAATGAGAGCCGCTCTCACTGAATACAGCTCCACTTTAGTTTGCACAAACTGAATATGTGTGAGAAATAACTATCCAAACTACCACACAGCTGTCCTTGACAATGGCTAAAGCAAAGACCAATGAATACAGATTAGTGCAGTCATTATGGAAAACAGTATGGATGTTCTTTGGAAACTAGAAATAAAATGATCTTATGATGCAGAAATCTCATTACTGGGCATATATCCAATGAAATTGAAATAAATGTCGAAGAGACACGTGTGTGTGCATGTTTATTACAATAGTCAGGATACAAAAGCGACCTAGGTGTCCATCAACAGATGAATTGCTAAAGCAAACATGGTACATGTACACAATAGAATAATAGTCAGTCGGTCACAGGAAAAATGAAATTCTACACCTGCAGCAGCAGAGATGGAACTGGAGGACAATATATTAAATGACATTAGCCAGCCATAGAAAGACAAATACCATGGGGCCAGGGATTTAGCTCAGTGGCATTGTGCCTGCCTTGCAAGGGCAAGGTCCCGAGTTTGATCCCAAGTACTGGGAAAAAAAAAGACAAATACCATGTACTCTCACTTGTATGTGGAAACTAAAAAGTTGATCTCAAAAGGATTATAGAACAAAATAGTGATGACCAGAATCTTGAAAGGGTGTGGAGGAGGAAGGGAGGGAGAGAAGATTGTTAAGAGATAAAGGGGTTCAGTTGGATAAGAGAAATAACTTTGAATTTTCCTCAGTGCTATGGGTGACAACAATTATTTTGAAACTTCAAAACTAGCCAGGAGAGAGGGTTCAGCACAAAGAAATGATAGAAAATGTTTTTAAGAGCATTCCCTCTCCTTCTCCCCACTCTCAACTGGGGCATGAGATGCCATAGAAGCATCATAATTACTTCATGCTCCTTTCTATTGCTCTTCATTGGACCAGAGCTAATATGCACTGAATGCCCTTCCAAATGATATGAAAAACTTGAAAGAAAACTTTAAAGGTGGGTTTAAAATCCTACTCTGAGGGTAGTTGAAAGATGATTATTTAAGGAAGTATGGTTGTGACTATTGGGAATTGGGCAAGACTTTTTTTTTTTAGTTCAACTAGTGTGGTAGGCTAAGGGGTAACAAGTCAAAGGGAAAAGAACAGCCTCTTGGATGTATAAATGAATAGTAAGAGAAAAATAGAGCAGTATTGTCCCTTGATGGTTTGTATTGTTATGTATAAAGCTAGATTTTTCAGTTTATAGTCTCAGGGAAAATGGATAAATCAGGATGCTATTAAAAATAATTGTGGAAAGATTTTCATTGACATGTAAGATTAGACTGTGGCTCAGTATCTTTTGTGAGAAAAATACTTCTTTAAGCAGAATGTACCTTTCATTCAAATGATGTTTCAGAGACATGTTTAGTTAAAAGTTGGAACCATCTTGATCATAAACCTATATCGTGTTATCTTTATGACTAGAATAATAGCTAAATTATCATATATTTACCCGTATGCTGTAACACATGATATCTTATTTACTTTATTTACTAGCTTGCTTCCTTGATAACTGGCTAGAATTTATAAAAATAACAGTTAACTTAACTGTAAGTATTTTTACATTACCCTACACTTAACAAAGGAAATACCTTCTGCATGTATTTAATTTAAAGTAATATGCGAAATGTGTATACACATAGCACATATATATATACACACATACACATATATCTCCAGTGACAGAGATAAATGAGCTCTCTGATGAAATCCCACAGTTGTGTGTGGTGTTGCTATTTTGTTATTTGTTGGTTTCAAACTCCAGAAGTTTCTGTCATCTGTCCAGGAAGTTCCTTGTTCCTCTAACCTGGAAATACACTTAGGAAGCTGTGCACATGTGAGATATTGTGGAGCCAAGAAATTTCCCTCCATCTAGGACTATTTCCTTTACAGGGTTTTAATCTAAATTCTCACCCCAGTGAGCTAGTTCCTTTGTGCTTAAGCTTTGTGGACAGAACCCTAGAACTTTAAACCCAGAGAGGATATTAAAGATCTGATGCAGACACCATCATCAGTTTGCAGAAAAAGAGATTGAAACTCAGAGCTTTGTCCAAGGTCTCTCACTCTGAGTGTTGTGAGCTCAGTAAAGGCCTCCTGAAGGCCATTTCTGCTATCATGTCCATTTATGTTATCATTCTTTAATTTATGGCATTAACAGGATTACTGGAATGAAGGTGATAGAAACTCAACTCAGACTAACTTTAAGAAAAGAAAAACTTTATTCGCAAATGTAACTGGAAACCTTTAGGCACAGTAGAATCTAGTGGCCCAAATCATGTCTTCAATACTTGACCTGTCTCCAAAGTTTACCACTGCTTTCATTCTCAAACAAGCTCATCCACACAGAGGATCCACATCCTCTCTGCCCTTCCCTCAGAAGTTACTGGCTTGCTTTCTACCAGCTTTGATTCTACTAGACCGACAAGAGCTCACCTATCTAGGAGCCCAGACAAGTGCTGACAGCAAATATTGCTGGCTTGCTTGGGTTGTATGCCTAGACTTCACTAATCAGAGGGTTCAAATGTGTCAACTGGCTTGATCCTTCTTTCCTCAGCTATGCCACAAGTGAATCTCAAAAGCTTAGAGGGAAGGAGAGAAAATTTTTTTAAAAAAGGAAGGTGTACTGCTAACACAGCTAAAATAAAATAGGCATTGAGTACAGTAGTTCAAAACAACCACTGTCTGTTTCAAGGGTATACTTTGTCTAAGACATTGAGCTCGGTGTTCCTCTACAGAGCATCTGCCATCAGTTCAATTTTTATCAGATATTTTTTCAAAATGAATGTACTAGCAGAAAATTGAAATCGCAGAAATGAATCAGAGCAGAAGTTGTATTGGCTGTGTTGAGGAAGTGGTGGGGAAGCAAATGAGAGAGGTTTGGGGTGCTGAGCCCTGTGGAGAGAAGCAAAAGTGAGCCCTCACTGGAGGTCAGTAAGGTCAGGGAGGACCCGAAAGATCTGGGGAAAGCCCAGGCAAGAGGTTGCTCAGTCTAGTGGAAACCAGGTACGGTTGAGTCATTCATTGCAGCAGCTTTGGAGGGGCTGTTACAGTCAGCTACTGTGTCATATACTGGGCATACAAAGGTGACCAGACAGATTGGCTCCCTGATCTCTGGAGCACTTAAACAGTTGACTGACAGTTGCAGTGACTGTGGGCAAGAAGCCCAGTGTGTTACGGGAAAAAGCACTAGAGGATCCAACTTTATAGAAGTGAGGGTGTGGAGTGTGAGACCCACAGAGAAGAGCTCCAGTGACAGACCCTTAAACTGAGACTGAGAGAGAGGTTTGCTGGGGCACAGGGGCTGGGAGAAGGAACAGAACTCTAGGCAAAGGAAACTAGAGCCTGAGAGAAAGGGCTCAGGGTGTAGGAAAGAGGTCAGCGCAACCCACGCCATCCTAGGAAGACTTGGAGGAATGACTAAGGCTGGTGTGAACATGGGCTGGAAAAGAAGAAGGGGCAGAACATGTCAGGCTTCCCGGGCCACAGGGAGGGTTGTGAATTTCTGCTCAGACCATTAGATTTGTGATCTGGTATTCTGCTGGAAAGATGACCCTTGCTGTGCATAGAGAGAATTGAAGAGGGGTGAGGTTGAAGAGAAGGAGCAAACGCAAGGTGATGGTTGCTTGGATCACAGTAGTGGTGATAGAGACAAAGAAAGGAGACAGATGTATGAGGTACTTGAAGATCTTAGTATTGCAAATGTGAATTCTTCTGCGTTAGTTGGACAGGCAGTCTAATATATCTTGTGAATTTGTATAACCGGCATGTTTTCATCAGCTGGTTGAATTGTAGGTTTTATTTTTTATGACAGTATTCAATTGGCTAGGGATTCAGCTAAGCATAATTGTTTTAGGGCTAAACGTATCCCTTTGTAATAAATAATAGCTATATATCAGCCTGCCTACTGCCTGATTTAAGACACAAAGCTTCAGGGAACTTTGTCAAGCATACAGATTTGGGGACTAAAGAGAAAGGAATGAGAGTCTTAACTATGGTGGTCCAGCAGAATGTTCTGAGGCCTACAGTTGCTTGCTTGCTGCAGTTTAGACCATCCCCCAAGTCGACCAGAGTATACATTCTCCCGTTGCAGTCTTGGATGGCTGTATGGAGTGAGTAGTAAGGTTTAGGTGCTCTGTAACACAACCAGTGATAGGGAGTGACAACTTGGGGACTAGGTGTGGGGGTATTCCAGTGGTTCCCTGAGGTACTAGCTTTGAAAAATCTAATCTTACCCTGGGAAGCTTGGATTGAATATATTAGAGACACGAACACAGGAGAAGTTTCATACTGAGTAACATTTGCACAGGACACTCTACAGATGAACATTAGTGTAGAGGAAGGGAAGCAGGGCTGGAGGGAACCTGGTTCTGCCATTTCTTAGTTCTGTTTCCCCAGGTCAGTCATTTATTCTGTCTGAGCCTCAGTCAACCTGTCCAAAATAAATGTATAGTAATACAAACAAAATGTGCTCCACCATCTGTTATGATGCTGAAGATGAAAAGAAAAATTTGTAAAAGTGCTTTGTAAGCAAGAAATGAGGACACCCAAAGAATTGTCAACTGTTTGTTCCACTCAAGATAGCGTAAATTAGGCTAGTCACAGCGGCACATGCACATAATACCAGCGTTTGAGGGACTGAGGCAGGAGGATCACAAGTTTGAGACCAGTCTGGGTTACATAGTGAGACCCTGTCACACACACAAAATCGAAAACAAAAACAAAAGCAAAAATCTCCAAATTGTTGTGTGGTAAGAAAGAGCACACAGCAGCCTCAAGACTGAAAAGTAAGTTTCTTTCTCCTATAAGTCCAATGTTAGGACAATGATACTTGGGCACGTGTCTTCTACTTTGCAGGGCTAGAAGAGCAACTCTCAGGGCATGTGTCTTTCACTCATGCTAAAAGCTCGAGTGAAAAGTGTAAAGTTTGCTCACATTCATCTTACTGCACATGATGCTTATTCAGGGAAATATGCTGGCTGTTTCATTGTTAACAGTGTCCAATTTCACTTCTCAAGGATGCGCACTTTCAATTTTCTGGGGGACATCACCCATTTTATGTTTCACATAAGGCCACATTCTTTTTCCCTCCCCCTAATTTGCAAAGGTGCCCTGCTGGACCTCTTCTGGGGAAAGATGGGGGACCCACATCTGGCCCATCAGGATTGTACTCTTTCCCCGGGCCAGGGTGGCTGATAAAATGATCATCCCGAGAATCAAGGTGGCCCAACAATAGTCAACCCCAAGATTTGGTTAGAAATACTGAATTAAACTAAGCTAAAGAAACCTTATTTCTTATTTGTTAGGCCATAAGGATGTGGGTGTGCAGCAGTTGCCTTGCTACCAGCAGAAAAGAACCTACCTGGAAATTGAAGCCAAGAGAAAAGAAAGCTGAACCATACAATGTCTGACTCCTAGCCAAGTTCTTAGGTCCCTAGATCAAGCCATGCCTAAACCTCTCAATTTACCAGTTACTACATTTTCCTTACTACTTAAGCCTCTCTGAACTGAGTTTACTGTTACTTGCGTTCAAAGGAATCTTTTCTCATACAGTTATTTATTTTGTTTTTTCTTTTCTATTCTCGTTCTTTCTTTTTTAAAATGATCTTTCTATGTAACACAGGCTGGCCTCAAAATCATGGCAATCCTCCTGCTTCAGCCTCAAGAGTTCTGGGGTTACAGGCATGTGCCACCACACTCCTCAGTTATTCATTTTCAGTTCAGGAGGTGCCAGCCTAGCGAGGCGTATGGAAATGCAAGGAGAGTGGTATGCAGCTCCTTCTTCCCATCTCAGGTCTGCATGGTCGTTAGGGAAAATTACAAACAGTAGAGATTTATCTTCTTGTTTAAATTTCTCTGTTCTTCTAGTATCACTAAGTATTCAGTTATTCCTTGCCCTAAGAACTTAGCCTCTTTAGGCTTCCCTTTGGTAATCTAAGGGCCCAAGGAGATGCAGAACAGTCTTAAATTGGGTAGACTGGGCGAAGAGGATAAACGGCCTAAAGAATTGTAAAGAGGCTCAAGGGCTGATGGTAGAAGGGGCTGTTAGTTTGGCTCTTTTAGGTGGATGGGCAACAGCTAGATGCTAGAACCAGAAGGAATAACTGGAATTGAAGGCTACCAGCGAGGAGGAGGGGACTGTCAAGAAGCCCATACTCCTGCAAAGTAGTACTTTCAACCCCAGCCAAAGTCAAAAGTCTGGAGCAATCAAGGCCAAGGACAAATCACACTGAAGTTAAGAGAGTGACTCACACCACAAGTCAATAAAGCTTGAGAGCATCAGGGTACCAAAGTCTGTTTTTCCATTGGAAGCAATTTGCATTTTGATAATTTTAGGAGTGATTCCTTATTAACTAAATCTGTTGTGATCACAGTACAAATCACAAGGAGAGTAGGTATATTATTAATGGTTTCTGAATATAGTGTACAATTAAAATAGTGTTTGAAATTCTGATATCTTTTTGACTGTGATCTGTGGAGATTCCTGTGTGCCAGTGACCAAATGATAGAATCAGTGGAAAAGAAACGTTAACTTTTTCAGCGCACTCCACAGTCAGAGGCATAATAACAAGGAAGAGCTAACACTTTATAGTGTAGTATTTGTACCTAATATTTGTAAGCATTTCCTGAATATTGACTTAGGTACATGGTAGCATGTCTATCTAAAATGGAAAGAAAGGCATCTTAGAACAGTGATGTATAACTTGTCCAAGGTCCCCAGCTAGTTAAGGGCAGAGCCGTGATTCAAACCCTGGTGTCATTAGGTATCGGTCAGTACCGCTTTGAAAGAGGACTAAACTGCCTGAATTTCAAAGTGAACTTTTTCCTCAGTCATTGTATCACTTGGAGCATGGTTGCTTAAATGGCAACCCCTTTTCCTTAGGTTCCTCTAAGACCTGGCCAACCTGCCCAGCACAGCAGCAAACACCAGTCCATGACATCGCTGGGGAAAACAATGGTGTATCTGAGATCTTGACTATTCCTGGAGAAGTCATGGCTGTGTTAAAGGAATCCTCTTTTCTCCTTCCTTTCTAAGTTCTTGGAGGGGAAGGCAACAGACTATTACTAGTGGTCCTCATTTACCACTGTTTTCCATGGCAAATTTCTTTCAAGATAGGTGTCCCATGATTCTCTGAGATTGCTATTCAATGTTCCTAAGAATGCATGCTTGATACAAGACAAAGGCAGCTTCAAGACAGGTGAAGCTTCAGTGAGAAAATAGGTAATCAGATAAGGAGGTGGGACAAATAGGTTTCAGGGGTTAGGCCCTGGGTTGGTAGAGTACAGGGGAAAGACTTAGGGCCCTGAAAGCTGGTGTAAGATGAGCGCTATCTTGGTAGGAGTGGGGAAGAGGTAGATCACCAAAGTGTTAAACCAGGTTTAAGGTCAGAAAACAAGAGCCCAACTACTGTAAACTAGATATAAAGTTGGGTGTTGGCTCACTGAAAGCAGGCTGTTTCCCATTGGCGGTACCTGGGTCTTTGTATGAGAAGAGAACTAAGGCAGGGCTGGCACAGAATGGTGGAATCCTGAATGCCAAAGGTCATATCCACAGCCATTTCCCACCTACTTCAGGAGGAGAGCAGCAGATTGACAACTTTAACAGATGGCTAAACTCAGACTAGAGGTGTAGATCTCTGCTGTTGCTTTTTGGCTCTCTTGTTGTTATCCATCTGCATAATATATATTTAAAAGCAATTTTGTTTATTTTCAGTATTTTTTCCCCTTGTAAGGCCAGATTTCCTAAATTGGAAGAGTAATTGCTCAAGATTGACCTTAACTAACTCTAAGAATCAGTCTTGTTCAATAATAAGCCATGTCATGTAAATAAATCTTGAAAAGAAGCACACCTATTCTGCCTCGTGCTCTGCTCTTAGGCTTCTTATTCTTTACTTCTCTGAATTTTCATTACAATCTGAGTTTACATCATATGTCCGTTGGCTGAAGCATTGCTCATTCTTTAGTTCTGATTTCTCCCTATACTGCTAAACCCTGCCTCAACTTACAAGAATTGAGTAACATTGGCCCTGTTGAAAAATAAATCTCCTCCTTACATTGCCATGTGAAATGCTATATTGACTGCAATTCATTTCTATGCAGCCCCGGGATCTCTCTGATGGTGACCATAACCTCCTTTTCTGAGAAGGCTTGCAGTTTGTTCCTGGTCATGGTAGGGGATTCAGGCAATATTCAAATTTGAAAGTAATGCAGTCAATTTATAAAGATCTCTTTTGGGTCCAGCTCGCCACCAGAAATTTTGGTTCTTTATGGGCAGGCATGGAGTCCCATTTACTCTTATTCCTCCAAACAAGATCCAGTGCATATATTAAGGGCTTCACTGTTATTTGAGTGCATTGACTGACTTCTTTTGTAAATGCTCCTCAAACCTATATGTAAATTGTTAAGGTATCTTTGTGTAACTTTTGTAAGTGCGCTACTCACTGTGCCCAAGCAGAGCTATCATAATTCAAAACCTGATTTAGAGATCATTTAGTATCATCTTTAAAATACAGTAAAAATTTTATCCTACTCATCTTAGTACGAGCACATTCTTCCTAAAAACAAATCTGCCCTGCTAAGAAGCTAAAAAAAGGAAGAGTTTCAATAACCATGGTGGAAGCATAAACCAGAGATTAAGAATGACTCTGGCCCTGCTAATGGTTCTTATAGAATTATAAGATTCTCATTCAAGAGAAAGTGTGGTTTTCATTTTTTAATCTTTACCAACTATCTGTGTCCTCCAAATGTTACCTCAAATATAACTTGAGTGTCAGTTGCTTCCCTTACAGACTTTATATATGTCTACCCTAAGAAAAGATTCTGTAGTTTTAAACTTCAGCCTGTTCTTTCAAGGTTTTCTCTGGAATTCAATGTCAGACTCTTCAAAGTGAGTGTAGGACAGTTGATTTAAGGGTATGAAATTTAAAAACACATTTCCTGTTGTGTATGCAGAAGTGTGGCCACATACTCTGCAAGAGGTAGAATAAAAGGACTTGTGAACGTCCCCACCTTGACCTATTTTAACCAAACTTTATTGTTTATTTAATGGTATTGTAACAAAAAGTAGGAATCAAAACACATGGGGATCACAGAGGCTGTTATGTTTATTGTGCAGAACAGACAGTGATAATCCACTAGAGAAATATTTTCAACAAGCAAGCGATTCAAAGTACAATCATAGACAGCAATTCTACATGAAGAACAAAGAATAAAGTTAGAAGACACTCAAAGGATCAGAGAGAAAGTCAACTGCAGTTAAACGTCTTGATACTTTTTTCCTGCAAACATACCTAACTTGCAGAAATGGTAGAAAAGTTAAATGTCCAGTCTTACTTAGCTGGGACCAACAACAGCAAAGAACAGTCCTATAAAATTTATCTCCCACAAAAATAAACTATATATATAAAATTTTATGATGTTCTTACTGTTCCATTGGCCACAGCTTTTTTTTTTCAGTATGAAAAATGAGGTATACTGGGACTTAAGAGGTAGTAGCGTGTTTTGATTGTACAACATACAGGAAATAAGAGAGTAACTTCATCAGAGATGGAAATTGCTCAGTGCTCAGAGTTTGGCCAACATGAGCAACTGCTTCATTTTTATGAGCTGGCCAATGAGGTTTCTAAAAGGCCCATCCAAAGATATGAAATGGGACTTTTATTTTTATGAGCCACTGTTTATTTGCTTATTTAATGCACAGTTAACAGTCATGTTGAGTTTTAATTCTCTCCATAGCTCCTTTGGTGATTCACAACAGTGAGCGACCTGCCAGTCTCAGAGAGGTATGTGGCCTTTGAAATTACCTCCCTGAAGTGGCTGGAAGAGAAATGGTTTTGAGTTTCATTTGGCTTCAGTACTAAAAGTCATACTGACACAAGCCGTTGTGAGAAACTACCTCCTGGCCCAGTGGATAATATCATGTTAAAAAGTCAGCACACTCACTAGGAGAGAAAGGCATAAAATACTCTACATAAGAAGTGTTCAAAATAAATCTGGTTGAGACATATTACAAAAATCACATTTGTGTAAATACATGAAAATATCTGTCAAGCATTTTCTTATATTCAACTAATCTTTAAAAACACATATTTTGATTGCATTAGGCAAAAGCTGAGCTTGTTGCATCTCACCTACAAAGCTTCAAGTTTCTTTGAAGGTTGGCTTCATTTTACTTACTTATTTTTGCAAAAGTATGTAAAAATGTGTTCCTTTCTATCAAATGCCTTACAAAAATAGTTTTGATTAGGGATAGCTGAAGTTTGAGCCATTTCAAACATTAGAGAGAAAAAAATGAACGCTGCAAATAACAAGTTCATTCTTTTTGACGTCTGGAGGTAGGTCTTTGCAAGTCAATTAATTTGTTTCCTTAAACAATTCATTTGAGGTACAGACTTAGAGGGTAATTAAGCATTACAGTCAAATTGTGTGTGTGTGGTGTGTAGTGTAAGGAAAATTATCCTTGAACCTAGGAGTGACTGGTTAAAAAAAATGTTCAAGTTAATGTAGAAATCTAGCAGAGAAGCTGAAACAAATATTTGTAAAATTTTAATTAAAAATCATAGAAAAATACATAGCCATGCTGAAACAGAATAAAGAGATTGTTTCTTTAACTGTAATGAAGTGTACAAAAAGAACTGCAGGTGATTGGCATCACCTACCCAGTAAGTTATTTATCTTGCATTGCTTGTGTATAGCAGCACGTAATAAGTACGAGACTGTAAATTCATTGTAACATTCAGAGGTAGTATTGAATAGTGGGAATATTGCATCTCTGGCTAAAAGTGCAGTTTGAATGAAGAGATGGCGAACGGAAACTAAAGTAAAGCACCTCGGTCAACCATCTTATGTCAAAATGTATTACTTGAAGTAACATATAGGCTTAGCTTGAGGTAAGTGATATTTAGGTCTTTCACCGAAACTGTTACGAAACTGTTACCCAATGGAGAGAGGGAGAGAGAAAGACAGGGAGGGAGGGAGGGGGGAAGAGAGAGGGACTGAGGAAGCGGGCAGAGAAAGAGGGGAGAGGAAGGGAGGGAGGAGGGCGAGCAAGAGAGCTTTTAAAATTATCATTTAACTATAGCAAAGAAATTTAGATTTCGCGTATCCCCACCTGATCATTCAGGTGAGTTTATCATGCATTATTCTGTTGTACCTTTTCACTAAATCACAGAGAGGATCGTTTGCCTGTCTAGCTTCTTTAAATGCTTTGAGGCTGACAAGTGTTATTTATTGCTAAAGGGCATTTGGCTCTGTAGGAAGTAGGTTTTCTGAAAACTGAAGTGTTGTCCTGAAAAACAGAGTGCTGTGAGTATATTTATTCCTTCTGCTGATATGTGTGATATCCATAAATATAGGAGTTGGCAACATTTATTTGCTTACTTTCCTTTTTGAAAAAATGAATGCAACCTTTTCTGGTTTGATAACTGAATGAAAGGATACATCAGCATTTCGTCTCACTTAGAAATTAAAAAAAAAGTTAAAAATCAAGTGTCTACGAGATTATACGAAAAGAAGAGAATAGCATCTAGTTCTTATCTTTGGTGTTCTAAACAGAGGGTTGACTATTGCGAGCCGGGGTGGGGGTGATGTCTGAGACCCACGCGGGGGTCCCACACCGCGCTGTTCGCTTTTCCTATATGAACGCCCCGCGTCACAGATCACTGGCGTGGCGCGTTTCTTGTTAAATGCAGTGCAGTGATTGACTAATCCCAACTCAGAGTCTTTCTTACCCACCCAACTCTTGCTTATCAGATCAACAAACTATTAGTAGGTTAAGGAAAAAAAAAACAGTCATTAAAAGTTGCATTGTTAAACTGTGTCCCCTGTGTTTACAGCAGTTTTTCACTAAACCTGGGACTGTGAAGGGATTACAAAGAAGTGATTAATATAGTCCTTTTTAAGGTTATGAGATGTCGCCCCGCCCCGCCCCCGC
>NW_022900927.1:31002111-31040946 GCF_012274545.1 Fukomys damarensis | reverse complement strand
CCTCGCCCGCCCCGCCCGCCCTGTCCCGCGGAAAGTGGAAAGACCATGGCCATAGAGAGCAAGTTAAGTGGTCACTGCAGTGTCTTCTCCCTTCGAAAGATCCAACTGCTGCTGAGGTAGAAATCCAACGTGGGCGCCCCCTAATCCTCCTCGGCGGACTCTTGTGAGGATGTCTCTTCAGTCTCCTCCTGGAACACATAAAGGACACGCGGGTCATAAGCGGACCTTAGGCTGCGCAGAGCTCCTGCAGGAGCGCAGAGGTGACCTGATCCACAGCAGGCTATGCTTGCCTCAGAAGAGGGCCACCGTGACTGCCCAGCCCTCATTCCCAGGGCTTCTTCCACCATAACTGAGGAATCAAGGTGTTGTTTTTTCCCAGAGCCCTAATTTGCCACTGTTGACTTTAGCCTTGATCCGGGAGGCTGGTCAGCAAATTCAGTTGTTTGCAGTCCGGAGGCTGTGAATCTAGAGACTTTCAGGCCAGTAGAGTGAAAAAGAAATGGGTAGATTTTTCCTGACAGCACGTCAGTTATCAGTTTTAAAATCTGGCACACAAGTACAAAAAAACAGTTAAGAGGATCTGTTTTTTGAGGAATAAACCCATTCTCCGGATACTGATCATAATGGCTGATATTATTAGAGTGCTTACTAGATGTTTTTGGTACTAGAGAAAAACGAAGGTGCAGATAAAGATTAGGCTCAAGTAGGGCCAGCTTTGGGCCAGGTCAGGACAAGGTGAGAATACACGCATGACTACTAAGCCCTATGCGGGAGGAGAAAGAGAGGACCAGTCAATTCAGAGAAAGAGCCAGGAGAATGAATTGCAGAGTTCCTTTCCAAAGCCATTTCCTCGCTCTTATATTTATTAAAGCACGTTTTGAGGAATGGCCAAAAGTTTGGCATAACTGTTCAATCCCAATACTAAATCCATCCAATTCAGCCAAATATTTAACGGTGGGCTAGCCAAGCAGAGAAAATCTAATATATATGTTTTTGCAGGGCCTCCTCTTCATATAAACCCAACTCCTCCTTCTCTTTTCCTTTTTCTGATTCCTTATGGCTCTGGAATTTGTTGGGGTTTCTGCAAGCCAGCCTGAGCTGCAAAGTTCCCTTTCCTTTTGCTTATTTAACAAGTGTGCTGTACCTTTCAGGACATGGGTGGTAAAGCGGAGACAATAAACATTTCTGATAAAAGTGTCGTTAGTGAGAGGATGATTTTTATCAAACGCTGCACATTGTCTGCTAAGATGGCATGTGAAAAAGATCTGGGAGAAGAGGTAAACATTTACTCCCACAGCAAACTGAGCCTCTTTAAGAATGGCCAGTTTAAAACAGCTTATAACAGCCTTCATACTTTAATAGATTTGATTTTCCACATGGCTTCATTTTGTCTGGGTGGCTAACTGACACAATTTATACCTCTCTTCCTTTCCCAGGTCACTACAGTACACCATTCAGTAAAGCAGGCCTTAGAGCTTGTCTGCATTATATGAGCAAACTTCCATTCATTAGTGTCTGAAACACTTCGGCTGTGAAGGGGCTCCTAAATGCTACCATGTGTGACGCTTTAACGTAAAAGCAGCAAATAGGAGGGAAACTGCCCCCACGAGCAGGCACTCACATGAATGTGCACACACACATGCACATGCTCACACAGATGCTAGCCTGGGCTTTAATCACAGGCCAATGCTTACTGCAAACCTTTTGCAAAAGGTTTCAAACATTCTCCCCCAAAGACCGCGAGAGCTGTAAATCCTGGGAATAAACACACATACAAATGAATGGATTACAGCTTAAAAAATATAACCACAGCAGCATCAAGTCATGAGATTTCACACTGGTTTTGTTTAGTCTGCTTTGGGTTTTGTGGGAAATGTGGAAAGTATGAAGCTACCTCCCCTTTCCTTCCAGCCCCCAAATGTGGGCTTCACATATTTAAGCAGTAGGTTTATACCTTTTGATGAGGCAACAGGCCGTGACCCTGAGATTCTCTGCGGAGTCCTGGTCACAAAGGAGGATGTAGCATGATCAAAGCCATGGACAGACGAAAGAGAGACAAGCCAAGGTTCAGCTGCCCTATGACCTTGTCTTTTCACTTAATATTTAAATTCCAGAAAGTCACTAAGCTATTCGGCAGATATACTCCTTGTGTGCTCCCAAAGGACTCACTTCTCATTATGACATGAGGTGTGGACTTACGTTACTGCTCTGAGACAGACCACAGCAGAGAAGCTGGCAGGTATATTTTATTCTGCTTTCTCACAGTTAACAAATTAATAGGACCCAGTCAAGCTGGAAAACCTTCTGGACCAACTTGTGATTATTCTATCTCTAAGTGCTTGATTTTCCTCTACTATCTGAAAACCAATGTACTTCGAAATTTGGGAGGAAACAGAGTTTTCAGTCTGTGAACTTACAAAGACCTTGTACTAAATGGAATGTGATCAGCTTTTCAAAACATTCCCAGACACTTTGCCTGATTTGAGCCCCTGAAACTCCTGATAGTCAAACCTCTGAGACACAATTTAGGCGAAAATTGTCCTTGTATTATTTCCTTTACTTAATAGTTCTTAACACAACATGGGAAGCTGTTTTATTTATGTATCTTTCCTTTGACCTTGAAGTTCTTCTGCTAGTATCTGTCAGTTAGTAGTGGGAGCACAACTAGGAGGTCAAGGTGGGAAGCCTCACTCCTTTAAACCTCTGGCAGCAAGGTGGGCTTTCATATGCTCATCTCTACAGTTTTCTTAGGTGTCAAGTTAGAGGACAGTTCTTTCTCCTTGGCGTAGCCTTCCCTTGGAAGGAAGGCATAGTTGCAGCAATAATGCTGCTTCTCTCCTTTGCAAACCTCAAGTCTCACTTGTCCAGGGACCTTGTCTTTTGTGATATGGGCAGTGAAAAATTCTCTCTACTGGGAACAGGGTGAAGAAGTTGGAATACCCCTCACTCAGCTGTCCTACATGTCACAGTCTGGCTAGACTTCACACAGGATGCTTCTGTAGTGTCAATAGTGGGCTTAAACAAGGGATATAGGGAATAAGCATGTCACTCTGATATCTGAAAATAATCTTATTTCCTCACCAGAGTAGTTGGTAGGGAACCTTTAGCTTCCACCTTTTGATCCTCTTTAGTAACTTAGAAGACATGGACAACAGCTTGCCCTCCAGCTGTTTTTTTTTTTTTTAAAGAACTGTTTTATATTTGCAAAATTCTGCCAAGACTTGAGTGCCAGTAGCTCTTCAACTGTGGCCTTGAAGTATTAAGGAGGCTGAAATACTTTGGCCAAGAGTTGCACACATCTACTTAGGAGCTAGTTGATGGAGTGGGAAAGCCAAATGGCAGCTCTCTGGTCAAGAAGGCTTACCTTTAGGAATGTCACAATAAAAGGACTTTGCAGAGTGGAAGAACGCAGTGACATTTTTATGAGCACAAGCCACTAAAACCTCTAAACACTGAGCAGCTCCTAGCCATTCATGCAGTTACTTTACCAAGACAACTGAAGCTGTAGCACACTAGGGGTGAAACCTGTGTGAATTTTTGGCAGAAAACTGATGAGATGGGGAAGGTAAAGAGTAAAATTGGAGAGCTATATTTTTATTATAACTCTTGCAAAATTGACCTCATTTTGCTTTAGTTTTTCTTGTTTGTGAAAAAAAGAGATTGGATAAATGTAACTCTTTCATTGCTTTGACTAAGCTTGAAAACAAAAACTTCACTGAAACACAGAAATATAGTTTGCACATATTGCTATTCTTTCTAGTTGGTTTAGCACAATGGATGTGTTACATATCTTTGGGTGCATTTTAGTTAAGTGATTAAAAAAGGAGAAAGAAGGCAGCCTGGTACCCATCCTTAATTCCTAGTGCTTGATGGACTCTTCAAATGTCTTGAGTTTCATTGTGGGTCTTACTACACAGGCATGATGAGAGTGTACAATGGAAGGAAGTTCAACATTTAAGACTGAGAGCTGAGGCTTTGGGTTTAATTTTCAGATGCAGACTAAACAGCAGGTCTATAGTGAAAAAGAGGCCAGTAAATTCTAAATGGAACCAGGAAGTGGAAATGCTTTTCCTACAAATCAAGAGTTTTTGTCACCATAAATGCCCCTCTTCTGTGTGTATGTGTGTGTGTGTGTAAGGAATGCAAAAATCACAGAGGTTCATGTTGGTTTTAGTACATCCTTGTGTTCTTTTAATTGAACAGGATTCTGCAACTTTTTAAAATCATAGGATGCTTCAGGCTAAAAATACATTTTAAAATTTAAACTATTTTGCCAATAAACCTACAAATGCCTAGTAATTAAGAATGGGCAGTTAAAGATGAATGATTTTATTTTGATTATCTTAATAAATTCAGATTTTTAGGTCTTAGAAGGACATACTTACAAGTTTATTGGGTTAGTGAATATCTCAAATCAGTCCTGTCAGAACAGAAATAAAGAGCTCCTCTTTTCAGCAGGAGTGACCAGAAACCAATCTGTCAAGTTCCATCTGCAGCTAAGAGACCCACAAGACTTTAAAGCCATGATTTTCTATTTTTCTGTCCCATATTTTAATTTAAAATGGATTGGGGCTGTTTAACTTCATGGAAAGTGATTATTTCCTCCAACTAGGAAAACTTTACAGCAGATTTAAAAAACATGCTGAATGGAGCATATATAAACCATATAATCTGACAAGTACAAGGGATTTTAATAGAAATGCTAGGGGGGAAATAAGTTTTTCAAAAGGATACTTGAGAATTTGGGATATGTGCAGCATTTGTTCTAATCTTTTCTTCCTCTTAGCTATATGTACATAACACTAAACAGGCTACAGGACTACTTCGCTTATGTTACCATCCACTTACTAAGGTTGGTCTTAAGGCCTTAAAGGGGCATGTTTCACATAAAGAAGGTGTATCTTGGATGTCGCTAACTGCAGGTGCCAACTGTGGCACCAAGGCTTTATATAACCAGTGTCTATTCCCACCCTTTCACGCCAGTAATAATTGTCCATCTAGCTTCACTGCACGTTTGTGTGAGAAAGTATGTAACAATCACATAGGAGAACTTAAAAAATGAGTAAAAATTCCCTAAGACTAGTGTGAAATAGTGATTATTAGTTTTTTGTTTTTTTGTTTTTGTACCAGGGAACAAACTCAGGACCTTGCGCTTGCGAGGCTGGTGGTGGCACCACTGAGCTAAATCCCCAGCACTGATTATTAATTTTAATTGCCCATTCTGTGTTTACTTCTTTACCTGTGATTCAATAATAGAGTCTTGAGAATGGAGTAATACAATTTTTTCACAGTAAAGTAAAATTTAGACTCAAAGATGCACTTCTGTTAGTCATATTATACTTTCCTACTTACTAATTTATTTATTCATTCATTCATTTATTTATTTATTTATTTATTTATTTATTTATTTGGTACCAGGGATCGAACTCAGGCCCTCTTGCTTGCTAGGCAGGCAGGCGGTGGAACCACTGAGCCAAATCCCTAGCCCAGTCATATTCTACTTTCAACAGAGTTCCATCATGGCTCAGACTAGGAGAAACTTTTTCCCCTTCATTTCTATGTTTATAAAATTTTGCTTAGCTGCTGTATTTGTTTCTGGATTTTAAACTTAACCGTGCCAATGTTTTTTATTATGCTGAATTAATTTTTGAATAAGATTATGAAAATATCAGTCATCTCAGTAAGTCAACAAGTAATTATTCAGTGGACATTTGAGGGACCAGCAAAGCTTTCCTGGATGTGAAAGGAGTGACTTAGACAAAACAATATCTCAATTGAATTATGAAAGATTTTCTTAGAAAGACCAGGCTTTAAGGCCAATTACTATTTTTTCCATATTAGTTTAAATCAATAGATTTGGGTACTAAGAAGAAAGTTTAGACATTGAACAAATAATTGATTTTAATCCAAGTCACTCAGAATGCAGAGGGGAAAGAAGCTTTCTGCAATACGAGCAGCAAAAGCCCACAAACAGAGCCTTTTCATGGGTAGCCTGATGAACAGTCTTCTACACAATTACACTACACAAAATTCCGCTAGCCAATCTTTTAAGTCCAGAAACACTAAATTTTGTCTTTTGGAGTTTTATATGTTGCCCCAAGTTGAGTGATATGCTTTCTGTTCTGTCAGAAGTTATATTATCCTTTCAATATAGTCTCTGCCAAGAAACAGCTGACTTCATCTTGCCGATATCCCTTTATTAAAGTGTAAGCTAAGCTAATTTCTTCATCTGTTTACAGTTAATAATCATTTTGATATGCATCCTCTGCCCTTCAACTTCTCTGTGCTACTATGTCCTTGAGCTACTTTATTAAGAATTAAATGGTTGCTGCTTTGCTCTCTCCTTTTCCCTTGACCTTTGCAATGCCAGAGGTCAGAGGTTAAATAAAAAAGTATTTCCTATACAACAGAACAGTGCCACTCAAGGAAGCCTTTGATAGGATTCTTCATGTTTTGCCAGTTGGTACCAAACTTTTGCTGGCCCACAAAATGTTTTACCAGCTTGAAAGAACATAAGTAGGAAAATAAATAAATCAGTCCTCTTTGTGACTCAGGTGCCATAAATCACTATGGACCTAGAGTGAGCAGATGAGTAACTGTTTGCAGATCTGATTTATTATGAACTATTTACTGCACTGGCCAAGGTACTATGTAAAATAAGAGTGTTAGAATGAGAATGCTCTCTCCTCTCTCCTTCCATCCTCCTTTGTGTGTCTAGACTAAAAGCCCCCAGTAAAAATGCTTTCTTTGAGAACAAGATGCTGACTGCAATTCATCAACTTGCTTGTCCCAAAATGAAATCTCTCATTTTGCTCCAAACAATGTTTAGGTTGTCTGAAATATAAACATCCTAAAACTGCCCTTGAAGTCTCTGTAAAAACATTCAACATTTTTAAAAAAGTGGGGTGGAATCCCAAGATAACTGAGGCTTACTGAGATTTCTTTGCCTTGGTACCACCCACAGAAGATGTCACAGGTAAAATCTGCACTTTGAAACAGAAAGCTTTGATTCCAGCTTTTTTTTTTTAAACTGAAAAATTTCCATTTCTCTCACTGGGGAATTGAAAACAACAGGTTTATACCTGCCTTGATTGCGAGAAGTATAGCTTGCCAGTGCTGTATACAGCAATGAGAAAAGTAGACAGAAACCATGAAGAACAGTTGGGATTTTAAAAACTTGTTTTCCCTTTGGGTAAAGCTGTGGTAAGTAAAAGTGTCTGAATTATATATCTTAGTTTAAAGCCTTAAAATGGAACATCAAGAAACAAGTCATGCGATAAGCTAGCAAAACCTTTTTAGAAGTTCTAGATAGAGATTTATTTTTATAAAAATAAAAACTTGAGAAGCAGAATTCCCTCTATCAATAATAATAATGTGACACTTTAAAAGGTATTTCTTTTATTTTTTTTAAATAGAAAAACCTACCCCTAATTCCTCCTAAACTTTGCAATAGAAACCATATGGTTGAGAAGTTAGAAAATTGTGAAAGAACTAGCTAATTTCTATTTATTTATATAATTTCCACTTAACTTCGATTTATTATCACTTTAAAGAAAATATTGTAGAGTTCATTTTTTCACTGATTTTTGAATTTTGAAAAAGTGAATTTGAATTTTGTGGATTTTCCTCTTTAGACATTTAAAGGATGATTTCCTTTTCCCATTAGGATTATAGGGCTCATTTGAAGTTTACATTTTCCAAACACAAATTCCTACAGTAGTGCTTCTCTTGAATGTTTATTCCTCTCTAGACACATGTATGCATATACACAGACACAAATATGTATATAGATGTTGAGATTTATCATAATTCTGAATTTGTCTCCTCAGACAGAACTTTCCTACTTTGAATACCAGTTTTAAAAAGTGGCATTCTTTTTTTATTAAATCTTATTGAATTTATTGGTCCTTTTTAGGTATATAGTACAGTTACATTCATCATTGGGATCTTGTACCTTTACATGATAGATCTTGATTCTCATTTTTTCCCCATACCTCTGTCCTCCTTTCACCCCCTCTATCCTCCCCTATTTACAAAAAAGTGGCATTCTTAAATCTGTGAGGTTTCAGAAACTATAGAGTCTTTGTAATTCCATATTCACATGACATACATATAAGGAAGGCGACTCTGTGCTAGTCCTAACAGTAGGATTTAGTAATTATTATACAACATCCCAATTTATTAAAAAATTCTAATTTTAAAAACATGTAATAAAAACCCAAGGTAAAAAAGGCAGACATTTTGAAATAATCAGAATTTTAAAATGCTTGAGACTCAATCTTGGGAGATGAAAAATTTAGTCACTTCAAATAAATCACAACATAAAACTGATCATGAAATTTATATAATTATTAATTTCTCATAATGTTCTTGCAAATTATGGAAGAGGCATTGTTTTTATCCATTCCCTAGCTGTGTAATTAGGGCTAAAACAGATTAATTAACCCAGTGATGGGGCCATAATAATAATAATAATAATAATAATAACCCCTATGTCTGTTTATACACTGTTGAGATCTTTTCTTTACATGTAAAATATTTAAGTTTGCTAAAATCCTCATCACCGCAAAACAGAATCAGAAAGTAACCCCTCAAAGTGCTTTTGATGAAGAAGGATATAAGCCTGACTTAATCCAGATTGCCACATGGAAAAGCCATCTGGGAGGGTATTTTGAAAAAAGCAGATGGAAAAGGAAGAGATTCTTTTGAATGTAGTATAAAATTTACATTATCCTTCATGAACTTCCATGTATTTCCCATGTTTATATAATTTAGCACTGTGTCCTTAGACAATATAAATTAGGCAGTCCAATGAGCTCATGTTCTTTTTTTGAAAATTCTAAGTCTCAGCTCCTCTCCTTTAAAGGACAAATTTGAAGCAGGGTTTGTAAAACAGCCAGACTGATTAGTGAGGGTCTACCTAATACATTTGTGCTTCCTTTGAGATTCCTAATTCTCTTGGGAAAAAAATTGTGATTTCTTTTATATTACATCTTGGTGTATTAAAACCTAATTTGCAATCAGTTCCAGACAAATCAATAATCTCTCCCTGGGATGTATCTGTTCCTGCTTCTCTATCTTTGCATATGCTGTTCATTTCATGTGTAGCATTTTTTTCTTTATAATTCCATTTTTCCCTTCTACAGCTAAACAACAAAATCAAACAAAATAATAAAATTACACTCTTCAGAAAACCATCCCCTCAATAACCTATGACATTCTACTCATTCATCTCTATCTCCTCTGTGGCCCATATCTATCTGACATTCTGTGGTCATTTGCTCAACAAATGTTCAAACATCTCTTCATGTGTTTTCACTGAATACTGTATATTTTATCCCTGGTTGCACATTAGGAGCATGTAGAGAGCTCTTAGAAAACACTAATGGTTGGGTCTCCAGAGCAAATAAACAGAATTTATGAAGGGTAGTGCTTGTGGTACATATTCTCTAGGGAAATAAAATCCAGATTAGCAACATTTGTTAATTTCAGTGGTATAAATACTCTCAGTAGAGTGGATTTTAAGACTCATAATTTACATCACTGACCACAGAATTTGGAAGAGATGCTCACAATTGGCTCCACAAGGGTAGGCTCCAGCACACCATTGAGGAGGACCCAGGAATTTTATATATGTGTATACATAATTCCTAGGCAATTTTAATATGCAGCCAGTATAAGACACTCTAAATTAGATTGCATATTTCTCTGATACATGACTTTTTTGCTCAACTCACCTTCCCTACAATACCTAGAATAGAGACTAAATCAATGTTGCTCACAAACCACAGGAAATTATTAGTGTAGTTCATAGCCCGTGGAGCAACAGTGAAAATGCTGCAGCAGATTACCTTTGATTCAAATGCTCAGAACTGTCAGTTCACTGTCTCTTGATTTTCTTACTTATGACGGACGACAGCCTAAATATACAGTGGTACCTCATTTTACAAACTCAATTCTTTCCACAATTGTGGCCGCAAACCAAATTGGATGAGAACCGAGTCAAATTCATTGGTCAGGTTGAATATTGATCTTCTGTTAAAATTTGATTCAGTTCTTGTCTAATTCATTTTTCGACCAGAAACATGGAAAGAACTAAGTTCATGGACAGAAATATCACTATATTTGAGATATCCGACTACAAATATCAATTTTTTGCTTTTTTAAAAATATTGCTTGCAAATACTCAAACACTGAATATTTTTAGTTCCAACCTCCGTCTCACTCTTGGCTTCTAGGTTTTGGAGCAGTAGTGAGAATGATTTTTATTTTGCATAGTAACCCTGTTTTTATTCCAGTTAAAGTACATGTACAATATGGTGGCAAATGCCTGTAACCGCAGCACTCTGGAGAATAAGGCAGGAGGATCATGGTGAGTTCGAGGCCAGGCTGGGCTACACAGAGTTCAAGTTCAGCTGAAACTACATAGCAAGACCCTGTCTCAAGAAAAACAAAAAAACAAAAAACCCCAAACCCTAAAGTACATATATAATTATTTGAATTCATTTCCCCTAGATCCTTACATGTGTTTAAAAGCTTCAATTTTCTTCCAAGCAGCATCTTTAAAAAATAGGAGATAAATAAGATTGCCTAGATGGTCTTTTCCAGACAACACAACACTATTCTAAGAGAATAGGATGCAAGGTACATTTTTAAAGATCTCTAGGGGAAAAGATTCTACGAATATTTTAAATTATGTGACAGAAATCTACAAGGAACTTGATAACTCATGACATTGCTTAATAATTTACTTTAGTAGGCTCTACATAATAGTGCCTAGAGCTGCTTAAGACATCTATTTAAATCCAGAAGGAAAGAGAACAGCAGGACATTCTTACACTTTAATAATTCATATTCTTGGCAATCATTATTAATATACTCTTCAGTTTTGTTTTTTTCCAAGATACATTTCCTCAATAAATATGTCTTTTGCTTCTAGGCATAGACTAAAGTTAGGACAAGGAACTCCAGGAATATGGGACAAAGAAAGCAAAGCTGGTTTCTAATTTTAATATTGCCAAAAATTTCAGTGACTATGATTTAGCCATTTAAGCAAGGCCCAAGAGTTCATTAATCTATAGAATTAGTATAATTTAATGTCTTAATTTTCCAACGTTGTTGGGAGTGTTTTAGGATCAGCAAATATTACAGGGTCTATAATATAGACTAATTCAATGAGCAGATGTTTCTGGTCACAAATCAAGAAATAATTTGCAATTAATAACTCCTGTATAAGTCAAAGAAAAATAGACAGTCAAATGTAAAGTACAGACTTTGATGTTTAGGAATTGATTAAACACATGATAAAACTAAATATTTACATGTGAGTCACTGAAATAAAAATTTTCATTAAGAAGTATTTATATTTGCTTTTCATAGGAGATCTAGATTTTTGAGAGTTTGAAAACACAATTTCAGACTACATATTCTAAACTTTGAAGGATACAATACATGTTAAGAATATACAAATCTGGGAAATACTAATTAAATGTCGAATTTGGGAACCTTTATTAAATACATATTTTACTTTACTTTTTGTACTAATTGGAAAGGAAAAATCATAATGACTGTCTTTTACCTGAGCAGGCTTCTTCTGAAGGACTTGTTGTGGCTAAGGAGGAAACAACAACAAAAAAGAAATGTTATATTTTTAACGGGAAATACGTACAACGAAAAGCATTAAGTATAATTATTTTAAATGTAAATGATTTTAAAATGTAAATGATTTTAAAAGCAAAGAAGAAAATTTGAAGTTCAAATGGTTTATCTATGTTAAAAGTTTCATCATAATCATTGTTAATAAAATACAATGGAGGCTATCTCAATTAAAACAGTGCCCAGGTATATATACCAACTACATCAAAATAAGCTTACTATTCAACCACGTTGTAAAAGTCTACATAAAACAAACTTTGAGAAAATGTCTAATTTCTTTTTTTAAAGAAATTTTATTGAGATAAAAATCTATGTACTATATAATTAACTCACTTAAAGAATATCAAAGTTTTTTGTGGATTCACAGAGTTGTTCAGTCATCACCACAATTTAATTTTAGAACATTTTCATCTCCCCATAGAGAAACCTTGTGTCAATTCGTATCATTCTTCATTCTTTTCCATCTTCCCGACACTCTTCCATGCCTAACTGACCATTCGTCTACTTTCTGGCTCTATAAATTTGCTCAGTTTAGACACTTTAGGTAAGAAGAATTATACAAAATGTTATCTTTTGTTTCTAGTTTCTTTCACTGGCATGATTTTTTAGGGTCACTTATGCATCAGTAGTCCATTCCTCCTTTATGCCAAATAGTATCCCATTGCATAGATGTACCATACTTTAAGCATCCATTCATCAGCTGATAGATACTTGGTTTATTTCTAACATTTGGCTTTTATGAATAATACCACTGTAAGTATTCATATGTAAGTTTTATTGTGGACATGTTTCATTTCTCTTGGATAACTAAGGAGTAGAATTTCTGGGTTTTATGTCAATTCTTTTTTCCTCAATTTTTGAGTAGTTCCCAAATGGTTTTTCAAAGCAGCTATGCTGTTTTACAGTCCCACCAGCAATGTACGATAGTTCAATTTCTCTTCATTTGTGCCAGTGCTTGTTATAGTATGTCTTCTTTGTCACAGACACCCAACTGGGTGCGAAGTCAAATGTTAGTGTTTAGGTTTGAGTTTCCCTCACAACCAGTGCCACTGAGTGATTTTCATGACAGCCATTCGTATATCTTTTGTGGAGAAATGTTTATTCAAATCCTTTGTTGACCTTACAAAATGAATTATTCATCTTTTAAATATGGAGTCATAAAAGCTTTTTTTATGCTTGAACAGAATCCTTTACCAGATATATGCTTTGCAAATATCTTCTCCCATTCTGTGAATTCCCTTACTTTCTTGGTGGTATCATTTGAAGAATATTTTGTTTTATCTATCTATCTATCTATCCATCTATCTTTGGATATATAGACCAAAACTCTACTCTTTTGAGTGAAATATCCAAAGGAAGTTTTTCTTACAGCCTAAATTAATTTTCAACTACAATAGTAGAAAACATTTGTTATTGTTTGGTATTATAAAATATGGATTTGAAGCCCTGGTTTCATGATGTATTATTTCCAGTTCACACTCTCATGCCTGAATATAAACTTTACTTATTCTCTCTATACATCACTGAGACTTGTAAATACAACTGAACTTGACAGTGACGTACTTTCATAGCACAAATTAAAGAAACAAAATTGATACAGTCCTCTAAGTAACAGAAATTAGGGTAAATTCACTATTTTATAAGAACCAATTCATTTTCCTTCCTCTCAGCATTTCTGTGGTGGTGTGATTTCGTGCTGGCATATTAAAAGCACTGTACAAAAATTATCAGAATTTTGTCTTTTCCTACTTTTACTTGGCCCAAACTTGCTCTGCAGAGCCTGTTTCTTTTCCTACCTTCAATAAAATATTTTTTTACTATTAGAAAAAATATTTAGGATGGACAGATAAAAATAAAACAAATGACAAGATATTTTTCTGCTCACTAAAAAATCAGTTCTCCCTGTGACTTTAAATTACAGTACAGATGACATCACTATAAGGTGATGTTTTCTGAGATCAAACCAAGGTTGACTAGGACTTCTTGCCCCCTAGGACTCAAGAGTGTATCCTGAGAGAGTATGTATTTCAAAAGAGTCATTTGTAAGAACAGACGACTCTGTTTTCTCTTCTTTTGTCCTGCTGATTATACCTGTACACATGTTTACTTCCAAACTGTTTTAAATCCACACACATTCCTGCACTCTGACTGGTTTCTACAACTCAGAAGCTCCCCTCCTTTTTTGGCTGAGGAGCTCAAATTCGCGTGACTCCTACGCAGCGCCACTCAGTGAAACCCTCTGAAAGGCCTGCCAGCTCGTCCAATTTTCCATGAATTAGGTCCTGACACTTCAATGAGGGTAAAGACAATGTCTGAAACTCTGCCAGCCCTGGCTCTAGGCCTAGTCCGTGGCAGAGAACTTCTACCAGCTACTCGTAGACACAGCACTTCATACTTCTCAGACCACCAAACAAACAGACCCTTGAATACTTTCAATGCTGGTTGTGGTTAAGGCTGCCGGGATGTTTTCCCAGCCTCTGGCATCCAATGGCTCCAGACTGTGTCAAGAAAGTTTTCTGTTGTTGTTATTTTGTTTTGTTTTTATTTTTATGAATGGCTTTGGTCGAAAACGCAGACTGAAGCATAATACTACTGCCATTCATAAAAAAGAAAAGGAAACAAACTGCTGACAGGAAAGTTTTTTGGACACCAAACAAACGTCAAGGCTCTTACTTTCCTTGAGGGCTCTCCTAGCTTAGAACTAAGTGTGGATATCTAGAAACCATCTCCTCAGAGTTCTTGATGGAAGAAACACAGCTGACCATCCCATTTTTATAAGGACTGAATAATACTGACCTGTGCATGTTAATCATTCATGTGGCTAGCTGTAGGTGTTCATGCACCTTAATAAATAAGTAATATTTTGTGCATACATTACTTATATAGAGGCTAAAATCTTTTGTATTTTCAACACCTGCCCTTTGTGATTAGGAGGGCCAAGGCCCTTTTGCTTTCATTTTTTCACAGGGAAACTAAGGCATAGGGGATTTAGATAGGAAAACCATTCTCTTCTTTAAAAGGGGGAAGAAAAGGAAAGAAAAGAAGACAAATCCAGAGCTAATTTAGGAGAAGCTGCATTTCCTGACCTAGACTCCACCTCCAGATTCACCTTCCTCTCAGGACTTCCCAGGGCCAACACTGCCGAGGGAAGCTCAGGGCTTGCTCAGTGGGGCCCAGCACACACACTCCTAGGTCACTGATGAAAAGTGAACCCCAAGGGACAGGAATTAAGCCCATACAGTCTGGCTGCCCTGCCTCACTTGGAGATCTATCTTTTATAACGACTGACCTATTAAACAAATAGCAAAGCCTTTCGACTTGTTTATTTAGACAGTCTTGATGGTTCTTTTCCTCATAAGTGTGCGTATGTGGTGAGTTTATATGGTTAGGCACTATGTGAACTTGGCATGCAAACAGCTCAGTGCACTGAAATTTCAAGTTCATCATATTAAAGGGCTCGTAAACCTTTCAAAAAGCTTGTGGTGAAAATCTTCTTATTCTACAGTTGCATTTAAACTTCTGAAATGCAACGAATGAAAGAGAGCTTCCTCTCAGAGCAAAATATCATCATTACCACCACCACTAGCATCAAAAGATGTTGAAGAAATGCTGTGGATTAATATAATATTAAATAAAACTGTGAGAATAGGAAGATCTCATCAGTGCAATGTATCATGGAAAGACTAAGCAGGTCCCTCTCTCACCACACAGGGCTTCCAGGGTCCTGCCACTTGGTCCACATAATGGACTAGTTCAGTGACAAATGAATACTAAGCAAATAAATATTGTTAAAATCCATATAAATCAATTAAAACACAATATACTAAGAAAGTTCAGAGTATAAGAAAAGGATGGAACATATTTTTGGATTTCTGAGATGATGTAGCAAACCAGCATTTCTTCAAGGAAAAAAAATAAAGGAAGAAGTTTCTTAAATTCATTACAACTTGAGGAATATTTTGGGTTTTTTTTTGGGGGGGGGTTCCGGCGATTGAACTCGGGTCCTTGTGCTTGCAAGGCAGGTCACCGAACTGCTGAGCTAAATCCCCAGCCCTGTTTTGGTTTTTAAGACTGTGTAGAAAAACACTTGAGTAGGAGATAGCCTGCCTTTCTACCTATTTCTGAATAATTAAGCAGTTCCTCAGCCCTCTTGAGAATATAACCAATAGTCCTAGGGAGTCTAGGTATTTTAAAGCTGATTCTTAGACAACTAAGCTCCCCCTATCATAGGCATTGAAAGAAAATCTGTCCTGACAAAGAACCTAGACAGTAGTAGTTCATTTTAGTACTGATCTGAACATTAAATGAAAAAGGCTTAAATTTGGCTGATCAATTTTTTTTAAAAAAATTAGGTACAATGCATAGTGAAACAAGGTTCTTAAGCAGACCTTAAGAAGGAAAGCAGATCTTCAGTTTTATCTTTGTGCAGATGTGTCTCTGGGACTTGTGCAAGCAGCAGAATTTTAATCTAGTTATATACTTTTTGGGTTTTGCTAACTGGTAGTGGGAAATTTTGATCACTTTGTGCTAAAATCATGTGAGCACTGTAATCAATAGATAACTATTCTCTGCTTTTTTTTAAAAAAATTAGGTACAATGCATAGTGAAACAAGGTTCTTAAGCAGACCTTAAGAAGGAAAGCAGATCTTCAGTTTTATCTTTGTGCAGATGTGTCTCTGGGACTTGTGCAAGCAGCAGAATTTTAATCTAGTTATATACTTTTTGGGTTTTGCTAACTGGTAGTGGGAAATTTTGATCACTTTGTGCTAAAATCATGTGAGCACTGTAATCAATAGATAACTCTATTCTCTGCATAGTCTTTTTTAAAAAAAGGTGGATTGTCTTACATTCTCATAGGAGGATAGTATAAGATAGTATAAGACAGATTCCTTAGCTATTTACATAAAAGGATTTAAAACCCTGAATATCTGTAGAAATGGAAGTTTTCTAAAAGGTAGCTTTTATTATTTCACGTCTCAGAATAGCATCTCATAAGTTGTTATTAAAATTTTAATATGGTATCATACTAAAAATATTTGCTAAAAGGCTATTTGCTTTTCAGTCTTGAAAAAGAGTGCTTTATGCTGAAGTAAGCTCATTGAAATACTGTGGTTTATGATTATGTTTGTATTCAGATAAGTGCAATCAACTTCACCCTCCTAAATTAACTGCTGAATAAATGCATTGATGGTATGTGGACAAAATAAATATATTTACTACCAATTACTTCAACTGCTTTTTATACTAAATTGTCAGTTTTACAGTAAACAAAAAAGTGTTAAAATTGACTAAATAGACACAACTCAGATTCTAGACATGTAAATGTGAAATCTACATAAACAGTCCAAACACAGCGATGAAGCCATCAAGGCCAGCAGCAGTTTTGAGTTTTGTGCTACACATTGACATGCATGTCTTTTGACTTGTGGTTTGAACACTATCCTTCTTTATGTTTTGTCTCATTGTTTAAATTCAAAAGATGACCTTTCTCTTTGCACCTAACTATCCATCAAGATTCATTTATGGGCTGAGAAATATGTTTTTCATCCTTGGAAATTTCACAGTACTGTTTTGAATATACTTTGTTTGAATGTGACATTGGCCTGGCTGGAGGAGAATTATCGACATAAAAAATGAGAGTTGTTTCCTGCCTTTTATGAAATTATGTAATTATTGTACTTATTTATGGCCTAATTGCTTTGCAGTTTTAAACTTCAGTATTCTGGAATGTCAAAATTTGTATTTGTGTCATTTAAAAAATGAACTTCATAGATTTTGAAGTTTTGCTTTTAAAATATGGGCATTTCTCTTTCTCTTTTCACAAATCAGATTTTATGTAGACCTCTACAACAGGAAGCAGGCAAAGTGGTACTTTGGACTGGAGTGCCAAAGGCAGGTTCTAAGACTCATTCACGTGTCTTCTACTCCAACTCATTCCTGCTCTTCCAGGACACCTGGGAGGGCCCTCAGTGGAACATTGGAGCTCCAGGGGAGGTAAAGTGAAATCTCTGATCTTTAGATGCAGTTCTTCCAGCAGATTTGTGTCCCCAGGACAGGTGGAATCTACTATACAATTTTTTTCCCGGTACCGGGAATCGAACTCAGGACCTTGTATTTGCCAGGCAGGCACAGCACCACTGAGCTAAATCCCCAGCCCTTAGGTGGAATCTGAGTGTCTTCACAGCATTCATCCAATATGATTTAAATATTACATTGAACCATATAATCTTGCACTTTTGTAGGATAAAACTAAATGCCAGAAATTTCATAAAGATTAATCTAACAGACTCAAGGTAAGGTCATTGTAATTCAACTATAAACTTTTTGTTATTTAACATTAAGTTGTGCCAATCAAGAGTTTTTTTAACCTTCTATGTACCTAAACCCTGTACTCAATTTCGCATCTTATGATTCTCCAGATTGGGTCCTGGCTCTTATACCTGTTTTGCAAAAAGCTACCAAACTCTGTGGTGAAAGGAGAGATTCACCTACACCAGGTGTGACCTTGTGGTTTACAAGCATATGCTGTAGCTCTTCTTCCAGAGCACATGGCCTATGTGCATGATCATCTGGCCAACTTGCTGTATACATTCCAAGGCCTTCTGAACTCCACATCTTCATTGCAATTGGATGCTGCAACACTTTGTACATAACTATTAATTCTCTGTGTAACTTATAATTAAATTTAAAGTTAATGGTCAGTAATTAGTTATTCATACCAATACAGTGGGGCTGAGTTTCTAATACTAAGTAGTTAAAAATATTTGATTTACCTTTAAAATGTATTTTGATAATTAGATAAGAATGTGGTATGTTTAAAGTTGGAGGAATTTATTTCAGTCAAATGTTGTTGCTACAATGTGAAGATGACTTAGCTATAGCTACATAAATCCTTCCCTATGTAGCGCTCTTCTTACGGAGGACACTTTTTGGTTTTAGTGGTTTTCTCAGTTGAGAATGATTCTGCCAGGTACTGGTGGGAGGTCTTGGTATAAAGAGGTCATCTACCATGAACAGCTACTGACAACTTTCTTGAAGCTCTTCAAAGGCCTGTGTTAGGTGATAAGCTCCGTCCCTTATGCCTCCTGTGTGCACTTAGGAATGACTCTGCAAGGCATGTACTCATGGAGCCATGGATGGTTACAATTTGCTGGCAACATCTGGCTCATATAGTGTGAAAGATATTTTGTAGTTCTAGGCAGAGTCTCCTAAGAAGTGTTAAATCTATGGGAAATTTTGTCAAAAGCTCTGGGATTTATACTTAGTATTGGGAAGAATGTTCTTTATTTTCTATTCTACTTGGCTTTACTCTTCAACTTGAATGCAAATAACAAAAATAAGCATCATTTAAAAAGTATTTATTGGCTGCCTATAGCAAAGTGCCCTCACTGATGCTGGCCTCATTTTGTCTGCTGAAAGATGAGAATGGCTAAAATATGCCCTAGTTAGCACTGATTGTATAGTATCCGCCTGTGTATAGGGCTACAAGCCATGGAAGCCATCTTGAAAAATTTGGGGAACAATATTTTAGAGTTTTTGCCTTCCCTTGGGTGCCTTTTAGACACTTTCAGGATGGAGGGAAAGATCAGCAGTGTAGTGATTATTTCAAAGGCCATCCCTTTGTCATCTGGGCCTCATAGATTTATTCACTAGCTCATCAAATGCTAGACACTTGATGAACTACCTGTCAGACAGGGAATAGGTATGAAAGACAAAGAATGTTTCAAAGAATCCAGAGTTTAGTGAGGAAATGGGCATTAGACAATAATGTGCAATTTCAGATTCCTCTTTTCTAACAATATATTCTTAGATGTAGAGAGGTATGCTCATCAGATATAGAGAACAATTGTAGGAGAGAAGAGAGGAATAACTACAGATGACCCTCCATATCCACAGGTTCTCTCTCCAAGGAGTCAACCAACCATGGATCAAAAATGTTTGGAAAAAGAACATCTATACTGAACATATGCAGTTTATTTTTCCTTAATATAATTTCCTAAAAAAGACAGGATAAATATTTATGTGATATATACATTGTATTGTGTTGTAAGAGTAATCTAGAGAAGATTTAAAGTATGTAGGAGGAACTTGAGCTTTTATGTATTTGATAGCTGTTAAGGTTCTGAAACCAATCCCTGGAGGGTACTGAGCGGTGGCTGTATTCTCTTTAGTTAGGGGAAAGTGAGAAATCGATGTGAACTTATCCTAACAAATATGAAGCAGAAGTGTCACTTCACTCCCAACTCCAAGAAACACAGGTATGAAGGAGATTTTCTTTGGCTTCACTTTAGAAACAATAATTAAGCTTAAAATAATCAGGAAAAAAAACCCCAAAGAACAAAACATATAGTTATGGACATAATATGTGAAATCAATGTGAGTTTTACAGTGATATAGTATTTTGGGGTTCTTCTGGGTTACTACAGTTTACTAGGTAGTTTTATGTCCGAGAAGATATTGTGCTTTCAGCAACATAAAGCAGTTTGAAGTGAGCAGTCATACACAGGTGGGGTAAAGGAATTCATGGTCTCATGAAGTAATTTTCATTTCAAATTGTATGACTTGGTTTTTGGAGGAAAAAAATACAGACAAATAAGTCTGAGTAAAACTTGCAATATTAATATTACTTCATATGTTCATCTGTTTCAATCCCACAGCCTTATTCTACAGGTTTTTAGAAAAGAAATGCTATATATTTTAAAGGGCTTAAATAATTTGTTCTGTACATATTTCTTTTTCTCTGTATAGAATCATTCACAAAGTTAGGTCACTCGGCATATGCACACAAGCTTAAGAGCACCATAGAATAATAAATAAACCCTGGGAGCACTATGTTGCTGGGTTTCAACTAACTAAACACATACACACTGATGCTATAAGGTAAGTTCAGACTAATTAACATCAACTTCGGCAAATAGATTAAAGTGCAATATTAGGTGAAAAGGAGAGAATAGAAATGAAATTAGTTATGAGCAATAATTAACATCCAAATTTGTTAATAGTACAAATTTATTCATAAAATCCTTGCAAGTCTACTTAAGATATAAATCTTTTTATCGTTTGGATGATTATTCTAGTAATTTGTATATTAAATTTGATCTGGATTTTTACTTTAAAACATAATTTTGTACATAACTTGTACATTTTACCTGTATGTGTGCCTGCATGCATTTGATAGCAATAAATGTAGTTTTAAAAGTCATTCTAATTATAGCACTTTCATTTTGACTACAGAAATTCAAGATCAATACTTATGTCTTTGGTTCCAAAAACATTTATCCATGTCTTAGACTAAAACATTTGAAAATAGTTTTACAAAATGATTTGACACTCCAGTATTTCCCAGCAGTTATAACATTTACACATGGAAACTAAACTTTAAAAGCTGAATCATGATTTTAGGAATTTCCTTTCCTAAAGGAAAGAGTCAGTAAATTTACTGGTAATCTCTTATGTTCTCAAGGACTACAAAGGGATAGTTTATGGGTTGAGAACTCTACTTCACTGAATAATATCTCTCCTAGAACCCTAATTTAGCACTATTTTCTTGGCACTGCTGTAGGGCTGACGTTAGCAGTTGAATTGTTTTCCTTGGAGGAAGTTTAATATTCACTCCAAGAAATGTTAACCATTCGGGAACATTAGCTTATAAGAGAGTCAAACTTTTTAAACAGTTGTGGAAGGGAGTCTTTCTCACACTTCCATAGTGGCCCCAGTATCCTGAACTTGCTTTCCAACGCACACATTCTTCCTGAAACTTCCCTCAAGGTTTTCTCTAGATTAATGTCCCTTTCCTTGGAATATGTAAATTATAATGACTCCATTGAAAAAATACTAGATTCGCCTTCTACACCTCACCTCAGTTGCTCCACAACTGGTGATTCTGGGATCAGTGTTTTGCCATCTTAGAAACAGCTATGTAGTATGTCTTTTTTAGGAGTATTTAGCATATCCCAAAAATGTCTCTTTGAATTCTGCTTCAGGATCACATCCACCAAACCAAACAATGTGTAATTAACAGTTCAGGGTGAGAAAACAAGACTCTTCATTTTATATTCATCCTGATTATATAATACAAACAATAATCTATAGCTTTTGTAGTCATTGATGTGCACTAATTTAATACTCACAACAGCCATTTGGAGATATATTGCTCTTTATGCTCACACATAGAGAAGCTGAATTCTAAATACAGTAAATGACTCTCAAAAGACTTCAAGGTGAATATATAATGAAGCTCAACTCTAGCTAGGCTGCACATCTTTAAATTTTTCACTCTTTCCATGACACCACGATGCTCCAGAAAAGAATTTTGGGTAATTATTCAGTTTATTCTGTGCTTTATATTTTTAAAATTAAAAATCATTGTTATTTGCAAGCATCCTTTTTTATCTATTTTCAAAAAATTATAAAAATCTTTCTATTAGGACTAAGATTTCACTAAGAAGAAAAAAGGCCAAATAAGGAGTAAAACTATATTTTAATGTAACAACTTTAAAGATCTTAATTCAAAAGAATGTTTCTGAAATATTTAAAGTTCAAATAAACACTAGAAAGCTCTTTTTCTAACAACAGCCTTTCTCTGAAATTTTTTTTGTCAAAAAGTTTAGGATATCTAAGAAGTTTGAAGAGCATCTTGTATTTCACTAGATTTCTATAAAAATAGAACTCCTGTCCTGCTTAATTGTTTTCCTTAATTCTTTTATTTCTTTTATCCCTTTCAAAAACTCCATAAACATTCAAATAAGGCCATGAAGGCAAAGATATCTGTGACAAATACTAATGAATTATTTTTGGTTCTCCCCTCTTACTTGGTCTAATATTTGATTGTTACACATGTTCGCTATGAATTTCATGGTATCTATGACATAGGAAAAATATGACACAGGCCCTGTATCTGTGGAGCTTATAATCTCATATCTTATATTTTATTGTCTATGATTAAAAACACGCAGAAGAATGAAATTGCTTGCCTCTCATATAGCTATCATACGGCTCCATTCCATACAGGCCCATTTACATCATCAGATGTCTTCTGTTCTCATTTCTGCAGCTTTCTACTTGAGAAATTTACCTATCTTTTGCCTTAAACTTCGTGTCAGTATGGTTTCTGCACTCTGGCTAGTGCTAGTGTTCATTTGTTTGGAATGTGACCACCCATGACACTTAATTTTTACTTATAATATATACTTTTAATATAATACACATTGTTATACAGAGGGAGTAACTTTGAAACACTCCACTTAAACTGCATATATTTTGGCTTCCTGTCAGCCAGAAAGCTCCTTGCAGATCAGGAGCACAGTGCAGCGCTGCTCACCACCGTGGTGACGACAGTGGTGCTGGGTGGTAGCAACCACAAGAGAAAGGCATGCGGCACAGGGGGACGACTGTGTGGCAGGGGGTGCGTGTGCGTGCACGTGTGCATGTGTGTGTCCATTTCAAAGAGGAAGAGCAAAGACACATATAGAGAGAGAGAGAGAGAGAGAGAGAGACAATTACTAGTCAAAGCCCCAAACACAAACCACTTCATGCTCCAACCTCAAAGAAGCTATATTTATAAACTTTAAGCAGACCACGCCTCCAGTCGAATATTTCAGAGAGATTCTTTGCAAACAGAGAAACTGTGCACCCACCTGACTCACTCTCAACACGCTTTCTGTATTCTGCGTGAACAGATATCCAAAAAAGATTTTCAACATATTTCTCAGCCTTCTCATTGCCTGGAAGAAACCTTCCTTCTCCTCTTAGTCCTTATCAGTAACCTTACCTTTCACAGATCTCATAAAAGATTGCTACAAATGCAGATTCCTAGACTCCACACTCAGTTCAGGAGGGGGCTAGCAACTTGCTTTAAAATAATAAGCCAGTGAACCTCGGCCTTAGGCTGAGAAGCTGCCATGGGAAAACAAGCCTTACCCAACTGCAGTTCTTTCCTCCACCAAAGCAGTAGTTGACATGACAGAATTACTTTTTCAGAGATCTAAAAATGCATATATTTAAAAACCGCGAAAAGATGTACTGTTGTAGTTTGGACCTGCAATGTCTCCTAACGGCTCTTGGGTTGAAGGTTTGGTTGCTAGCTTATAGTACTACTGGGAAGTGGTGGAACTTTTAAGAGGTGGGGCTGAATGGGAGTGAATTAGGTCATTGGCAGCACGCCCTCCAAGGGGGCATGAGGATCCCTGCCCCTTTCTGACTCTCCTTTCTTTCTGCAGTCAGGAGGTGAGCAGTCCTCCTCTCTCCATTATGCTTCTACTGTCCCAAAGTAACAGTGCCAAACAATCAGCCTGAAACTTTAAGTCAAAATAAACCTTTCCTCCTTTTAAGTTGATTGTCTTAGAGACAGAAAGCTGACAAACACACATATTCTCAGTATGATTTTTATCGCCCTATATTTCCTGTAAGTCAGACTATGTGAGAAGAGGTAATGACAATTAAACCAATTGATAAGAATTTAGATAATGAAGTTTGATGAGTCTCAAGTAGCTCACAAAGACAATTCCTTTTATACGCTTTTGGGTATAACAATAAATCTCAAATTAAGCTGCGTTAATAAGGACATTATTTTTCTCACATAACAAAAGCTTGAAGATGATGCCACCTCCTTAGTTAGTAAATTCAGTGGGTCAAGAATTGTCAGAGTTGAGATTTGTTCCATCTTTCTGCTCTGTCATCTTACAGATATTAGCCTCTTTCAAAGCCATAAAATAGGACTTTCAGAAATGTCAATGTCCAGAGAAGAAGAGACAATCTCTTCCTACAATCCCAGCAGCTTTTCCTGCCCACCAAAACACACCAAGATTGTCCTGGAAAGGGAATAAAACCACTGTGGCTAGCTCCAAAATTCAAATTTACTTCTGAGCCATTGAAAACACTACTTTCTGTGCACAAAGGAAGCCTGGGAAGAGATAGAGCAGCAACTAGTTTGACTTAGTACATTTTAGTACTTACAGTGCTGGTTTGTCTTTGAGGGCTGGTACAAAATGCTCTCTTGACTCTGAAATCACTTTGCACAAGATTTTTCTTTAGCATTGTTTGTCCTGAGCTACTACATAAAGTGTTTACTTTCACTGAGCTGTTTCTGAGGAGGCAGAAGAATAGCTCTCTTTGTAGAATGGACATGTTTCAGTTATACAGTTATTATGGAGATAGTGTCAGTGGTTTTTTGCTTTCCTGATCTGTTTGGAATTTTCCTCTGGTAAATTCAGATTCAAGTTCATTTCATTGTGGACAGAAGGGTGTAGCTGTTTCTGGCGGCTAGTTAATGAGTGTGCCATGCTGCCTAAAAAACCAGCTGAATCTCATTGGTCATGTCCAAAAGGAATTCCATAGATGGGTAGTAAGTAACTGACATGAGTTTCTGCCCACATTCTGGAAGCTGACTAAATGTCTACTGACTTTTAGTGAGAGGCACCCGGAGTTCTGCTTGGTTAAAATGAAGAAGGGCAGAACCTGAGGGTGTTCTTGGGGCCTTCCGCTGCCTAGTAATAACTACTCTCTTTGTTTTACACTGCTCTTCTGACTGCCTGGCAGTTCAGCAGGGGAGGATCCCTAGTCTATGAACAAGCTGTCTATTGAAATGAGATGCTTGTCTCTTTGCAGATGCAGCAGTATTCAAGCCTTGGCTCTAGATAATACATGCTTTGGTATGTCTGGGCTTATTGCCAGATGTACGTAGGTATCTCTGATCTTGGGAGGGTCTGTTGGTGGTGGTAGCTTTTTTTCAACTTTTAATTTTTTAAATAAAGGAAGGATGTTTGTAAGGTGCATTCTTTGATTTAGTTGCTGTTTCCAGGATATGGAATCTACTTTGCGGTATTACAGAGGCAAGCAGCTTTTTGGCCTTGAGAAAAATGCTTCCCCAAGGAACTTAATTTATTTTGTATAAGTTAGGAGGTAAAACAGCTTGGTACCTGAAGAGTTTCACTCCCTTTATTGATAAGTGTTATGGCTTGTGTCTAGATGTCCCCTCAAAGTCACCTTTCTGAAATTGATTCATGGTGCAATGCTAGGCTCAAGGGCATTAGACCAAAGAGACAGAAAGATGTCATTAAGGTCTCTTGTTGCTGTGCTACTGTCTGTCCACCATGAACAGTTGCCCCTCTGCCACCCTGCCTTGGAACCAGCCAATTATGGACTGAAACCTGTACGAACTGTAAGCCAAATAAACCTTTTCCCCTTTATCTTTGGATGTTGGGTATTTTGTCTCAGCAATGAGAAAAGTAGCTAAAGCAATAGGGAAAGGAAATTCAAGACTAGGACTTTGGAGTCAGAATGACCCCTGAGATCAGGTCTTGGACAAGCTATATGCAAGGTGTGTGACTCGGTAGTAATTTAAACTTCAATTTCCTAGTTTGTATAACATAGATGTCTTGTTGGTTTGTTGAAATGATTAAATAAGATACATGCCACCGAAGTACACAGAACAACTTCTGGCTGTGAGGACACAATCAATACTATTTAATAGCATGAGGGAGGGTGGCTGTGGTGGCAGCAGTAGCAATACTAGTGGCAGTGGAGGCACAATCCTTAATGTTTACTGTTTGCATTGTTCAATATTAAAGAAAACTTGGCATCATTCTCAGGAGTGATTATAGAGCTCTTTGCATTATTAACTTAAAATCCACATTTTCTGAGCTGCCAGTTTGTCACTTAAGCCTTGCCGTTTCGGTGGCCTTCCAGATTCTGGTTTCAGCTGCTCAGGAATATGCATTGTAGCCAGACAGAGTTTTGCATGTGCTTTGTTCACCTAACTTGCACAGGACAATGGTGATTTCCTTTGTATTGTGTGATGCCGGGTTCATAGGCATACATTTCACAGAGATGTTATCTGGACTGATTTCCTTCATTCAGCTCTAGCCTGGCTATTTAAAGCCCTTGATTTGTGGATAGGGATGTCCTCCCCCCACATTCTTAAGAAAAGGAAAAAAAAAATGAATGGAACAAAAGATTTATAGAAAGAGCAAAGAACACACACATTCATAATATTAACAAGGCACCATTACTTGATAGTAAAAGTGAAACAGCTTAATAATAGTGGCTTGCAAACTTCGTCTGACCCGGAGATTCCGTTTGTGAATGAATCCAGCCATGTGAACATGTATTAGGCGTGTATGTGAATTCCCTGAAGCTTTTCTTCATAATATTACTGTAACATGATGCTGCATCAAGAATGCAGTGCCTTAAGCTCTTAACTGCAACCCTGCAAGGCCTTAACAATTTCAAGTCCTCTCCTTGCTCTTCTACCTGTAAAATCCCAGGGCTGCTGGGAAAGAGGGTCAGGCTTTAAAATATACTATTGTTGATAGTTTTTTCTGAAAAAACAAAACAACAACTTACATTTTATTAAATTTAATTAATGGATACCAATTAATTTAAAAGAAAGAAAACATTTTAATTTTTTCAAAAACTATCTCTCTAAAGATAACTTTCATTAAATTACAAAGTTAGAATCTCAATAAAAGCAAACAATTCTTCTGTGTTCAAAGTGTGGCTTCCAAACTATCTTTAGTATGCTTAGGCATTTAAAAGTCAAAAGATATACTTTTCTTTAAAATAACAGTGGTAAGCCAGGCGTGGTGGCACACACCTGTAATCCCAGCATTCCCAGCACTCGGGAGGCTGAGGCAGGAGGATCACTGTGAGTTCAAGACCAGCCTGGGCTACATAGTGAGTTCCAGGTCAGTCTCTACATAGTGAGACCCTATCTCAAAAAACCAAACCAAAACAAAACGAAACAAAAACGCACAAGATAACATTGGTGAGTATTTATTCACACTATCATGTTTGCATGTGTGTTCCACACAGTAAAAACCTCCAAAATTCAAACATATGCCCTTAGACTATAATGAGCACATATAATACCCTGAATATATATAAATATTTGTCAGAATTTTTCATTTACTCAACAAATATTCTAGTATCTGCTTTATGCTAAGATGACTAACAATTACTCTTGAACAAGTGTTAAGCAGATAACATTTTACAGATAACATTCAACTCTAAGTAATTAGCAATACTAAAAATAATTGTAATAATTTATAACATTCCCTTCATAGACAGAACCTTAAAATTAGGCTAATTTTCAATCTATAGTTTAACATTAAACAGAAAGTGCGAGAGCTTGAATATTTGAATGCTCTAATTTTCCTAAAGTTTCTGCAAGAGATTCAACAATTCAGCCTCAAGATGCAAAGCCATATGCATTTTTCCCTCCTGGAAAGAAAGAAAGCCAGCATTTCTCTCTGTGGTGATGGGGTAGAAGAATCAAAGAAAGGAGAGACAGGATTGGTTAGATCAGTGGCGATCACTGGTGGAACATCACTTTTGCTTTTGTTTACAGAATGGAAACCAATGCTAAAAAAAGATAAAAACATTTAAAGGGATAGCTCCCACCATCTTTTATATAAATAGTCTTTCTGTAAACAGTAATTTCAGAGCAATAGACTTACCTATGTATAGCTAGCTATTGAGGAAGCAGGGCTTACTTTTGTGACTATTTTAATCTTTTTATGTCCTAGCACGAATTACCTGTAATTCACTGTATGGATCATGCCCGTCACTACAGAATGGATTTCATGAGGAATTCAATCTATATTTAACACTCTATGGAGACTGTTTAATTGGATAAATTTAAGGGATACTTTGCAATATCACATATGCTTAAATGACAAATATTAAGGTGATTAAAAAAACCCTCTAGCCTAATATTGTGTCTGGTTAGGTGTATGAAATTTTTAGGAAGATCATAAATCAAATTTGTATTGAATTCTGCAAAAAATCTTTCCTGTATATCACCAGGTATAGAAGGACACCATGTTCACGAGGCAAGGACATGTCCTAACGTTACCCATGCAGCTGGAGATGCATGAAGCCAACATTTAAACCTGGCCTCATCTACTTCCACCTGCTACACTTTGCTTCTACATAAGGCTGGATGGAAGAGTAATAATGGTAAAAAATTTACAGAAATGCAGTTCACCCCAAATACACTACTCCAAATCCTTAAAATGATGAGGAATGTTCCTCTGTCGGTCAGAGATATGGTGAAAAAGCCAATTTGTTGGTGTGTAAGGTGTGTGCTGAGGATGCCAAAATCACTGTTTTGAATGGCAACAGTAAGGAAAAGTTTATTGGCTGTAGTTGTTGTAGTAAGTTCTTTAGTATGTACGGAAACCCTTTTAGGAGATGATCACCTTAGGTTGTATTTGAACATGAATTTTATAGATAGTAGCCCTTTCGTGGTACTCAGAAAGTCCTGGAAGCTCCAGTTTCTTGAGAATGTGGTCAAGAAAAGAAACACTCATATCCGGAGCTTTTCAAGGAAGGACAGGATGCAACAGCCTGGTGGTGATCACATTCACCCCTGTACTCCCCACAATCTGTGACAATGCATCTCTGCCTACAGTCGTATCCCTGTGGCTGGTCTAACACCCAAAAGAAGTTTTACTGAATTTTTATCTACTCTCATATCTACCCTTAAAATTATCCTTTGAGTTCACTTATTTATCCTGTGAGTTCATTCATTTCATTAGAGTTCTTTCAGTTATCCTTTCAGTTCATTTATTTATTCATTCATTTCTTTGTTTCTTCAGTATACGTTCACTGAGTGCCTTCACTAGACCAAGGACCAGAATAGATGTATTGCTCCTAGAACACAGTCAGCACTCAAAAATGAGGAAAGAAGACAGGATAAAAATATACAATCTTTGCTACTTGACACATTTATGCTTATGCTAATACTCATGCTAGTGGCCAAAATATTATCAAGAAACATATGAACTATGCATTCACAAATGTAGTTTGAAACGTATGTGCTATGTATATCAGGCAGATTTGCATGTACAACATTAACAAAGTTTAAAGTTGAAAACTGAAGACCTCAACTCCATTATTGTAAAATTATTATTCTCTGAGAGTCCAGATTAGGTAGGCTCCCTTCCTTCTGTGAGTGTGAGCTATAATCCAATTAATGTGTGCCTTAATTGAAATACAGTTATCTTGCTTTATATTTCTTTTCTTTCTTTGTTTCTTTTAATGTATGGGGTATTGAACTCTGGACCTTGTGCTTTCTAGGCAGGCACGGTGCCATAGATCTAAATCCTGGGCCCGATTTTGCTTTATATTTCTAAGGATGAAAATGTAGTTTTCTTGTACTTGGAAATCTGGGACTTGAAGCTAATAAATTTATGCTATGAAGCAATTAAAAATTTGAGAAAAAGAAACCATCCAAATTTAGTTTATTTAAAAATATTCAAACAAGATGAGAGTGGAGGCACATATCTGTAATCCCAGTACTCCAGAAGCTGAAGCAGGAGGATCATCATGAGTTTGAGGCCTACATAGTGAGTTCTGGGCTACATAACGAGTTCAAGGCTAGCCTGAACTATATAGTAAGACCCCCGTTTCAAAAAACCAATGAACATTTAAAAAAAATTCTAACAAACTTCAACTTCTTGGGTTTGTTAAGTATTTCATTCTCCACTGATTGTGTCAACCTGGGTTCTATCACCTAATAGTTTTAACACTCAGAATTTTAGAAGAGAAAAAATGTAGCTGGCCAATCAGCAATTTGTATGCTAAAAATACTGAGCATATTTGGATTCCCCCCCTCCACACGCAGAATGCACATTTGCATACCTATAAATTTGGTTAGCTTCTAGCTTCCATTCTTGTAGCCCTGGATAAGCAGAAGCATTATAATCATATAAAAGATATTTACAGGAGCAAGAATCCATTAAAATCTTTCAACATTGGCTTGCTTTATACTGTTGTGAGATAATGGATTTGGAAAGGAGTAAAGAGTGAAATTCCAAAATGTGAATGGTATTTAAAGCTCTTAAATTTTTCTTCAAAGGCAAAGGAAAAGAAAAAAATTATGCTTTCCCCGTTGAACAAGATGGCAAGCAGAAGGGCTGTGGGCAGGAAAAAAAAAAAAAGGATATAAAAACCCAGTGACTTGAGTCCCTTTCATGAAATATGCGGGTTAAAAAAAAAATCCAATAACCATAAAACAACCTTTTCTTTGATGCTAAACAAAAAAGTTTGAAATTCAGTGCTGCCGAACAAGTGAATGAAAAATACAGATGTCTTTACCTTCAGCTTAACTCAGATTTGCCCATAGCACAGCCCCGTGTTTAACTCTTTGTATGACTGAATATATGAAAGCATTTAGTTAACAGCAAAAGTTTAAAGTAAAACTTCATACATCTTTCCTTCATTTTAATATTCTCTCAGTTAGGTCCCTTTCCTTGTCCTCCCTGAATTACAAAACTAAAAATGATACATAAAAGTGAAATATATATGTCCTGCTCTTCCTGATATATTCCAGTCCAATTTTTTTAAAAAATCAAGATATTGACTATTTTATTTAAGATATAGAACATTGATGCTATTTTCATTTTCCAAAATCAGCTTATAATACCAGTTTCCCCAAAGGTAAAAAAACAATATATTAAGGAAATACCACCTGCTACTTAGAGCTTGTGTAGGAAGTTTCCATTTCCACTTTGTAATGTATTATTTGAGGAGAGGAAATGACAGTCTGCTTCATTATCCAAAGCCACAGAATCTCAATAGCTACAAAGCAGCAGACAAAAAGTAAGCCATCCAGGGTCCATTTTCCTAGTGAATTTCATTAAAATTAAAATTTTAATCAGCAAAGGCAAAAAGGACACGTTGAAAAGTGCAAAGCTCAGTCTCTGTTCTCAATAAAACAAGCCCTTCTGGCCGGCCCACCTGAGTTGAGCTACTACTGCAGAGGGGCAGGTATAGGCACATTTTTCAATCTTTTGTAAACAGTGCCTGAAGGATTAAGGTGGTGGTCATGGCTTTACTCTTTAACCCGACTCCAAGAACAAGAGAGAGCGCACGGAGAATGCTTGTCCAAAGTTCAACAGACCCTTTCTACAGCTTTATTTACAAACCAAACAAGGTTGAAGATAGATTACTTCCTACTGTCCAGCCCACAGGAAAGAAGTATCCTGTCCAAATATAGCATATACATTAAGAAACAAAGGATTCAGGGGAAGCACGACCCTTAGCAGTAAGCAGCTATGTTGAGGTTTACAATCTATTTCACTCTGAAAACAGTTTCTGTTGATTCAACTTCCCGGAGTATCACTCCTTCTTTCTTCTCATCCTTTCCACCTTTCATGTTTCCCCTTCCTTCTACAATTATCATATAAGAACAATCTTCCGTGCCCTGACATATATATACCCTACACTGGATGTGTATGCTTCCTAAAGATGCTTATGTCTGGATACACTAGAAAAAAAAATCATTTAATTGATGAGCATTTTTATCTAGCCAAGGGCAAACAATCAGCTTTACCAATTTTTGTTGACCGAGTATCCTCTTTAAAATACATTTTCAGCTGCACTCAGTTTAAAATTGAGTAGAAATTCCTTGAAGTCCTTGATTAAAGCACTTGAAGTACTTAATGAACTGATATAAAGTTTATTTTGATATGTCCTTGTGTTAACTGGCTACTTAAGCATATATAGCTTTAGCAAGATCAAGTATTTAAAGATTTTTTCAAATTTTGTAAACCAGTGTCATTAAAGTTAGCAATATAGCTGGGGATTTAGCTCAGCGGTTCGGTGGCCTGCCTTGCAAACTCAAGGACCTGAGTTCAATCCCCGGTACCAAAAACAAAACAAAACAAAACAAAAAAACAAAACAAAACAAAAAAACCCCAAACAAAAACTTAACACTATAATATCTTCCCTTCGTTTTCAAGGATGAAAATAACTTTTTGTTATCTTGATGTGCTATGAACAAGAAAAACAAATCACTGCTTAAAAGTCAGACGTGTTAAGGACGTAACACTGCAATGTAGAAGATAGAAAACATGAGGAAGTCTACTACTGAGAGAAATTTATTGGTCAGAGAAAAAAAAAAAAACCCAGGATATATCTAGGAAGTTGTTCTGAGAGCAATGGAAGATGTCTACATTCTATCCAAAGACCTATATAAGAATCTGGCCAATATTCTGATTATTTTTGTTCAGATTCTCGAAGACTATTGTGCATAGATCAATTTACAAATGATTAAAAAGATTAGAAATGAAAATTCCAAAGTCAGTGGAAAGGAATTGAACTGTTATTTTGAAGATCAGAATATGGGTGACTGTGAGCTGTCTTAGAGATAACCAGGGATGATTCAAATGTACAGTGAATGTTTACATTTTTAAAATTTATTACAATAAAAGACACATTGCCATTAATCCCTTTGGCAGACTTCTCCTTACTTTGAACACACTTATTCCATTGTCCCTAGAATTTTCTGAATCAGTTTTGTGAGTATCTTTGCAAGGTGTGATTTAAAAATGCAGTGAATGTTGCTGCCAACTGCCATCCAAGAGAAAGGCAGGCTTAGGAAAACATTAGTGTACCTCCTTCCCCTTTTCACCAGATCTGGCACCATGCAACTTCTGACATCATGAGACTTCCGACTCTTCCCCAAAGTCAAAATGACCGTGGGAGATAAATATTTTCAAAAGGTTCAGAACATCAAGGCAACCATTATAGTGCAATTAAAAACACTCACTAAAGAGAACTTCCAAAACTGCTTTGGAAAGTAGCAAGAACAATGAGATAAGGGTGTTCAAAGCAAGGGGGAGTATTTTGAGGGAGATTAAATGCAATGTCTTTTACTGTAGTAAATTTTTAAAAAAATGAAACAGTCACTGTGTTTTTAGTCACACCTTATGTATATCTCCTACACACACACACACACACACACACACACACACACACACAAATACAAATAAAATATACACATACATGTATGGAGGGAGGGAAGGAAGAAGAGAGAGACCAGTAAGCCTTTAGCTCCAGGAAGTCTAGTCAGGAGAAATTTGTATTAGTTCAGTGAAGATATTTGGAAAGCCAAAAATACAATGAAATATAACTATAGAACTATAACTATAGAAAATTCCCGCTTCTAAATCATTTTCAGCATCTAACTAACTGTGAAATCTTGGGCAAGTCCCTTGAACTGTCTTCATTCCTACTGGAAATCACCATCACATTTTACAATTCTATAAAACATAACTATATGTTTCTGCCTTCTCCAAAATGGAACTAATTACTACTGTATTTTGTCTCTAAAATGACTTGTTAAAAGTGAAGGACTGTCTTTCTCAGTGTGGTTTAAGTATTCGGCAGCAAAAGCAAACACCCCAGCAGAGGCAAAATAAGGAAAAAAGTCACACAGCCTTTGGTAGAGTAGCAGTGATTCATTTCACAAAGTTTCATCCCTTTCTAGAGCCTGGTGCGGCCATGGATGGTAGCTCATAGAATTAAATTTTGGAATACACTTTTTGTTTCCTATCATGAAGGGAATAAACTCAATTTTCAGAAATATAGCAATTAATGGGCATCTGTGACCATCTTGAGCTGAAAGGGGCTGTTTTATGAAATACAATCTAGAGATAAAACTCAGGCTGGCTGGAAAATAGTGTTAAGTTGTGCTTTCAAGATGAGTGATTAAAAGCTGCATATGTTAAAAGAAGGCTACAAAATATTGTGACTCCTCAATTTACAGAAAAGGAACACCCACCTGGTTCACCTAAGAGTTTGCCACATGTAAGCAGCAAGAATATCCCCTCGTGTTGCACAATAAAAAGTGACCAATGTAAAAACACTTTCATTTTCTTTTATTGAGTGAACAGGGGGCTACTTCTGGCATTGCATTCTGGGGTTGCATTTTTCTTATTACATCCTTCCCTCAGCGACATGTGTGGCAAGAGACACCTGAAGGAGATTCCAACTGACAGTTTCTAGGGACAGTGGAGGCATTTAGGAGCTTCCTGCTGTTCCTGGTGATCCCACTAACCCTTCTTTTGTGATCTTTGCAGTAAATGAGACAGTAAACCAGCAACCAAGCTCATTGAAGGAAGTTTAAAGGGCAAAAGAAAATGGTGCTTATTTAATCATTAAACAGTTTTTTATTGCTAAGTATTTAAGCTACTTTATTTTATAAGTCAGTATACATGCAAAATGCAAACTGTATTCAGGAAGAACAAAAACTTTGCTAATTGTTTTGCTGGGGCAAGCGTGACTTGCTATTATCTTAAATCTCAAATTTGTGAACTTCTTTTAAAAGCCTCATTCTATCCTCTTTTCCCCATCTCCCACAAATCAATTCTATAAAGACAAACACATAATTTATAAAACTATTGAGAGTAAATTTCTCATCTACAGAAAAGGGAGCAGTTGCCAGATGTAGATAAATCTTCAAGGAGTAGGAAGCTTCACACTGATTTGAAAACAATTGCTAAACTTTGCACCTGTCTAAATTGATTGAGTGCTCAAGCCACAGACAAGACTGTTGCTCACCCTCACGTAGGCTTTTAGAGGCAAAGTTAACACTCTCAAAAATCAGTGCTTCCCTAACAAACACAGTGATTTAGTGGAGATTCGGACTGTCTTGGGTTGGTATTCCTGAGAACAGAATAATTTATTTTGTTCAAAGCAAGTGCATAATGAGAATAGAGGCTGTGTTGATAAGAGATCCCTGGGAGTTGGTAATATATTATCCTCTATAATTTCTTCCCAAAATATACTTAATGGAAAGAGGATGCATAATATATCCCTTCTCAAAGGAAGCATTCCCCAATACAACAGAAGCAGTCATTCTAAAAACAGCTTTATGGCCCTTCAGTCAATAGCTCTATTTTCTCCCCTTTCACAACTTCCTTCCTTCTGCTGTGTAGAAACCTCTGTGGGGACACACACATTCACATCTCAGGGCACACAACTGATAATGCTCCTGAGTTCTAGGTCCTGCCTCAAAAGTCTGGAAGGTCATTGAAAATTTAATACTTGTTTGATGCAATGTTAACCTATGTATTTTGTAATGCTCTTCACTTAATTTCATTCCCCCCCACCGAATCTAACAGTGAAGTACCGTGAACCAATCTTGGGTTAAATTCGGCTCAGGAGCGCTTACAGTACTAAGTGCCTACTATGTTTTAAGCATTGTGTTAGGCACAAAGACAAATAAGGGACGGTGCTCACAAAATGCAGTGAAACACAGACAGAACTCTTCCCTAAGGAGAAGGGTGACAACACAGGCAAAATCAGAATGCCGGCACCCATTTCTTCATTCTACTCACACAGCTAAATTACAAGTGCACTTATTCCCTAAGGCCCTGGGAAAGAAATTTCCTTGCAAAGATGTTTTCCGTAGTTATACTTCACAAACCATAAGAACATTTCTTCATGCTCAGGGCCAACTAAATCTTCATTAGAATAGAAACAATCCGTAAATTCGCTGATTTGGTCATCAATGTTTTCAAATTTGGGATTTTTTTTACCATGAGTGAACAAAAGGTATGAAGAGTAGTTAGATGCTCAGGAAATGCAACAGAAACTTACCACCTAAAATATCACATTTATAATTACAGAAACCACAAAAAAAAATCCTCTTGAACTATTCCTAATTAATTAAAAGAGCTAAACAAAAATTTTATATGAAATATATTTATAATTCATTTTGAAACTTGACATTTGAAGAATACCAGTGTTTAATAAAAGGCAGTGGATGGAAACTTTTAAGGAGGGTATGAATGGAAGCTTCTGGGCATATTCAAGGGCTGAAGATAAATGGCATTCTTTCTCTATTCTGTTAAATTTTACCTCAAAACATATGGTTTCTTTCTTCTCTGATACATTTATTGCCAGGGCCACTCTAGAAATATGACAAAGCAGTAGAAGAGGCATGGAAGAAAAAGAAGAAGAAGAAGAAAAAGGAAGACTTATTATTCTGAAAGAGCTGGATGAGAGAAGAAAAGCGAATTTGAATATTTGTACATATGAAAATAAGTGAAAGAATACAATCTGGAGGTGATGTAAAGGCACAGAGAATACCTGAGTCACTTCTAATCTGAGTCTCTTCTAATCTGCAGCAAATGCTCCTGCCAAAGATCTTAAAATTACTATCTGAGTGACTTTAGGGATGAGGGGTGTGTGTACTTGTGCATGTGTGTATGTGTGTGCGTGTATGTGTTACAATAGGCTGAGGCAGCACAGAAACCATCTGTGACACCCCAGAGCATTTAGAACATTTGAGTTCTCACAGGTGAGAATTTAATATAGCGAAGGAGAAAGAATAATGGGATTAGAAGCAGATCAGATTAAGAACTATAAAAATAATTGTATATTTTAAGTGGAAGTTGGCTCATTTAAAAAATATCTTCTATGACACGAAGGAGAGTAGCAATTGAGTAAAACTTGCACTGCCCCAAGTAAAGCAAAGCTAAATGGACTTTAATTACAGCAAGAGGACTCTAAATTAGTAGTAAGTGGTGTTATTGCCAAGTCAGGGCTGGGGTAGGAGCAAAGAATGTCTTTCTTAGTGGTAACAAAGTTTGGAATCTCTGATGAGACAAACTCTAAAGCTCCAATCTGGGTTCCCCCTGGCTACAAAGACCTACAGGAGCTTGAGTTATTCATTAAGCAACTCAGAGAACTGTTTGATCTTCAGCATTATAAAAGATTTTGTCCGATTCGGGTTTAGTTCTCCAGGTGGCAAGGACTGACCACTATAGCAGCTTATTATTTCTTGGAAACCACAGGAGCTGGTAGTGGCCTCTATGTAATAGAAAGAAGCACACAGTGGATGATGAATATTCCTTCACTGAGGAACAACTTCATTTTTCCAATCTCCAGGCCTCCCCAGTATTCAATATCTTATTTTATATGTGACAAAAAAAATGCTGCTCTGATGGGGTGGGAAAGGGCTCAGAACCTTGTCCTTTTATACCCTGGGAAGATCTCTTTACAAATGGCCATGCAGATGTTTTGTAATTTATTTATTTATTATTTATTGATTGATTGATTGCTTCTCTTTGACTTTGCTGGGCCCAAGTTTACCAATTAAATTAGCAAGAATAGCAAGCTACCTTTCTTTGGAGGATGCCAATTAGTGATTATGAGCAGTTTCACCTCATTCTCACTTGGAGAAACCAAAGAAATGGTCAAGCAAATCAGTTTCCCAAGATCCTATGGTTAGGAGGAGAACTAAATCTAAAATACATATTTTAAACAAATCCTTTCCATTTTCCTGTTTTTTTTTTCCCTCTGTTCTCAAGAGTTTTCTCTTATATTTTAGTATGCCCTAATGTTTTTGAGTACTTGGCAAACTCCCAAATTCACAGTCTCTAAATTTGGGAATCCAGGAAATACTTCGCTGAAGTTTGGAGATTTCTTCTGAAAGCATATTACTACCTAGAGGCAAGTGTTTCCTGTGCATATCCTCATACCAAAAGTTAACTCCCTTTCCATGTCTGTCCAGGACTGGTCCTTGTGCTTGATGACTCTTTCCACAAAGAAACTTTAAAAAATGGTATAGTCTCTTGAAGAGAATTACTGTATAGACTCAAATTAATAAGCAATCAAGCTACATTGGGCTGTGACTGCTGGCAATGTGTTGGCTCATAAACAAAGTGCTTTTCCCACTAATGATCAGCTTGCAGGAGCCAAAACTCAACTTTGTGTCTGAGAAAAATGACAGACTACTAAATGCCATGGAATTTGGGGTCCATCTTTGGTCTCTGTAAACAGGTCACTACGTTCTTTGTAAGCAGCCTTGAATGTAGGGAAAACAGGAAAATACTAAACAGTCCACAATTAAACAGCAGATCTGAACATCACCTGATGAAATTTTTTGTTATATATTGGTATTTCCACATATTTTACCACCAATTTCATTGTATGGGATGTCTTTCAGTGCTGTTAGTGGGCTCAAGGGCATCTTAATTCTTAACCATTTTACAGGAAATAATAAAATATGCTGTGCCTTTCCACTTAGTCCTCTAACTTCCAGAATAGGAAGATAGATTCACATAAATGTTTAAGAGTGATTGGATGGAGCTTTGAAATAATTTTTATTTTTATGTATTTGCCTTTTAATGTTTGGTAGAATTTATTAGTGAAGTCATCTGATTTGAAGTTTTCATTAAGGAAGGGGTTTTGAAATAATTTTTAGCTTCTATTTCTTAAATTTTATTTCATCTGCAAAAATCTCTCCTGTAACACCTAGCCTTATTACTCAGCTTCTCCCACATAACAGTTTATCCACTTCTTGATTCTAAACTTTGGGATTAAGCGACTACAGGTAACTACTGTCTACAATATTGCTTAAGATTCCTCTGCATATATTTCATATAT
>NW_022900927.1:30952853-31001823 GCF_012274545.1 Fukomys damarensis | reverse complement strand
AAGCTGAGAGATTTTCCAGAGGGGTACCCTTAACCTTCTGTAGAAATACTTTTTTAAAAAACTCAAGGTTTTTTGAAAGTTATGGTCAACCCACTGGTAAATATCTCCTCCTCTACAGTATCATTGGCCCCACTCCTAAAAGTAGGAATTTCTGTCAAGAAATGGAAGCAAATGACCTTCATGTATTTAATAAGATAAGTAACACTGTTACCTTTCAGTTTTCTCCTCACTGCCCTCTTACAAGCTCTCCTAGTAGAACAGTTTAAGGTTATATTCAGACGTCATCCACAAGACAGTTTCCAGCCTCCCATCATTTCTTAATACTTTGATCTTGATCTTCAATACAAGGTGATTTTTTTTTCTTTTCTTAAGTGTTTGAGAAAAATGTGTTCAGTTTTTTTTTCCTTTTTGTGGCACTAAAAGTGAACTCAGGGCCTCTACCACTAAGCGTTGTGACTAGACCTTTTTATTTATTTTAAATTGCCCAGACTGGAGCCCTTCTTCCTCAGCTTCCTGAGTAGCTGAAATTACAGGTGTGCACAACCACGCCCAACTTTCAGATATTTTAAAATTACAAGATGGTAAAAATTACTTTCCAATGTTTTTCAAGAGTATTTTCTTATTCATATCATTATTGCATACAAATCAGATAAAAATAAAATTTTTTTTCAAGTTCTTGGAATAAAAGATATCTTGCAGACTATTAAAGTATTTCCCAGGTTCAAAACTAATTAACTGTTACTACCAGTTTTTCATTGGCCCTGCTTGTGTTTCCCACAAGTGCATTTTACCTTCATAACCAAGCTTGGTTTCTCTTTATTAGTTCTCATATCACAAAATCAAATAAACATGTGATTTCCCTCCAGAAAAACACTGCCTTTAGTTCATTTACAAATACTGATGAGTATTCTTGTGAAAATGGAATAAAAATGGAGTGAAAGAATAAAGAGAAGCTTTCAAATCTTTCAGGCTTGTTTCTTCATTTTGCTAAGATTAGGAAGGACATGTTGTAGAGATGACTCAGAGAACATATCGCAAGCAACACATCTACAGCCTTTTAGAGATAGAAGTTTGCATAAATTATTTAGAAAACCCAAGAGTAATAGATGCCTCTGAGTGGGGAGGGATTAAAACTAGACTTTTTTTCTTGATTAAATTTCTACATGATTATTTATTTTTAGATGTTACTGGAAACCTGTCTTTCTTTCTCCCAGTCTGTCATTTAGTATAGAATAAATGTTTTAGATCTGTATTAGATACTAAAGTGATACACAAAAGGAGTTCCTGTCTTCTCCAAAACGGTTAAAATTCCAATGGAGAGATCAGAAGACTGTCCAAGAATCATAAATAAACACTACTGTACCTAGCACTCTGGGAGCCTGAGGCAGGAGGATCAGAACTTCAAGCCTAGGTCAGGCAATTTAGTGATTTGGCAAGAACTTGTCCCTAAAATTTTTTTAAAAAAATTGATTGAAAGGTTGCAAGAAGGGCTGGAAATGTAGCTCAGTACAAAGGCTCTGGGTTCCATCACCAGTAGAAGGAATGAAGACAAGAAAGAAAGAAAGAAAAATATAAATGAATTCAAGGCCAAATTTAATTGTTTACCTCCATGACTACACACTCCAGGAAACCTCTATCTTTCTTCACTCCCTACTACTGTTTTTCCTCTCTCTATGTTACTTTCTTTGTCTCAGTTGGTTTTCTTCCTTGTGCCTATTTTACACATTAAACCTCTTGACAAGTATGATGCTATTTCCTGTTATGCATGAAAAAACCCATAATTACTTTCGTCTGCTTAGTTGCTTGATTCCTTGATTTATGCCCTTTCTCTTTCTTTCAGTAAACAAGTGCTAACTTTCAGAGCATTAAGCTAAGGTAACACAGAGGGACCAGATTTACATTCTGCTGCTTTTGCCTCTCTGAAAAAATCTTGCCTCTTCTTCTTCACTTTTATGAATGCTATCAAACACCATTTCTAGGGATCCTTGCTGCTTTCCACACTGCGATGATCTTAGTATTCTCAGAGCCTCAGTGGTAGTATCCTAGGCTCGGGACTTCCCAAACAACTCCATCTGCTTTCCTCTCTTCTTTTCACTTCTCCCTCCTTACACCATGCATTACCACTTAGTGCCCACTGGGCTTGGCCTGGGCCTGGGGCTCCTTGCCCTTCTTTTCCTTCTTTATGTATTCCCTATCACATCCACATGGATTCAATTAGCACCTATAACCAGATGAGCCCCAGATTTCTATCTCCGGCCCTGACCTTTCATTCTCTCTTTAGTCCCATATTTCTCAGTCTCCCTCCTTACACCATGCATTACCACTTAGTGCCCACTGGGCTTGGCCTGGGCCTGGGGCTCCTTGCCCTTCTTTTCCTTCTTTATGTATTCCCTATCACATCCACATGGATTCAATTAGCACCTATAACCAGATGAGCCCCAGATTTCTATCTCCGGCCCTGACCTTTCATTCTCTCTTTAGTCCCATATTTCTCAAAATATATAGTCTAGAAAATATATAGACTAAATATTTCACTGCTATCTCCAGCAAACATGTCAGAATCAGATTTTATTATCTCCCCCTATAAAGCTGCCTTAGTTGGCTACTTCCCCATGAGCAAGCAGCACGAATGCCAGCACTCCAAGCTCCTGAGATCTGTATTCACCAACCTCCCCTTTCCATTTATTGCTCCCTTTTCCCTGTACCTTCCCTCGTCTTCTAATAAGACCAACTAGCTCTTTTTCTCTATTATTTTCTCAGACCCAGATTTTATCATGACTCCCACTGACGTAGAACTATTCTAGATATTCTAGATATCTCAGACATGCACAAACACACATACACACAGAAACACACACACATTCAAAGAAATTAGTAAAAGGGAAAACTTTCTTGGGGTATCCTACATGGCCTAAGACAGATCAGGAATTGTTCTTGTCATATTTTTTCTAATTATTTATAGAGCATAAATAAATGCTTAAAGTTGAAGTTTTATTAATATTTATTAGGTTTTAAATTTACTTCACTCAGTAGTTGCTTTTTTGTTGTTTCCAGGTAAGCACTAGCCTCAACAGGCACATGAGAAATAAATGAAGAAAAATGCAGATAAGGTAAGATTAATGGCATTTCAAGCATATCCATCAAAAGACCCATCTGTATTCGAATACATCTACCAGGAAAGTTTGTCTACAATTTACCTTCCAGTTTCCTATTTTTTTCACTCCCCTGCTTTTTTTTTTTTTTTTTTTTTTTACATTAAAGTAGTTTTCTGCCTTTTTGAGACAACGTTTTAAGAAAATCTATCAGTTAATGAACCTGGGAGCAAGTTGGCTGAGACTTGTGGCTTCACCCATCATCATGACTGGTTTGACTGAGAGACTATGTGGGACTTATAGAAAGTTATGAGCTTAGCATAAGAGCTTTATCCCCTGTTAAGAAAAACAACACCTTAGCCTCGGTAGTACTGAACTCTCATTCCCTGTAAAAGTTACCTATGTGTGGACTATCTAAGTTTCTTGATAAACCTTCCCTTTCCTTCTCTTTGCCTATGCTTAGGTCATTCAGATGCTCATCTGAGTATCCCCAGAGACATTGTAGAGAGGAGGGGCAAGCAACACCAATACAAATTAACGACAGAGATTTTTGCCAAATTGCCACTAATGAGAATCTGTTAAAATAACGTAAAGTCTATTTGCTGTAATCCCCAAATATGCCAAGTCTAAGTAGAAGGAAAGAGTAACTACAAAAAAGTGTAAGTAGGACCGGGGATTTAGCTCAGTGGTTTTGCCACCTGCCTTGTAAGCTCAAGGATATGAGTTCGATCCCTGGTACCAAAACAAAACAAAAGTGTAAGTCAAGGCAGGAATTCAATTCAAGAGTGCATGCAAAGAAACAACTAGATTTGGCAGAAGTAATTGGAGCCAATCTGAAGCAGCGAATGAAATGCTCTTCACAAATTACAAGGAAGGTAACAGATACAGGAAAAGGGGGCCAATGAAATGAAAGAGAAAAGTTGATATTAGATGATGTCAAAGAGATAGGGTGATAAACATCTGTTTTATAAAATTAAATACTGCCAGACTCAACATTATAGTTTCTGCAAAAAGGTTAACCTTGTACAAGGGTGTGAAGTTCAGCCTCTCTCTACTTTCTAAACTATTCTCCCAGGAATGGCTCTGTGCCTGCCTAGGATGGGCAATTTTGTCAAATTTGCACAAGTGTAGCACACGGGATGACAGTGAAACTGCACTGCAAGAGGCAGACGTAGGGTGGAAACCTAAGGATGACTCAGCATGTTGAAATAATCTGAAAGATATCATTTGGGTCCCTATATTGAGGAGAGCCACTGATAAGCCTCATAGTGGTAATTTGGGAAATGCCCAAGATAAAAAAGAGGTCAATCCTGAATTCCTCCAATGCCAGGGAGATGACTTTCTGATGTTTTCCCTGGATGTTTTCTTCTTGGAGCTTAATAGTACCTTGTCCCTACAGTTGTAAGGTCAGAGCAGGGGGCACTGGAAATACCATGACTGCCACAAAGCAGGTCTTGTGATGGGACACAATAATGGAAAAAAATTTAAAAGGTGTGTCTTTTATTTTTGAGAGGGGGATGTGTAAAGAGAATTATTTCAAATTCTCAACAATGTGTTCAATTCTAGGCCTCATTACTAGTAGGAGAGTAAAGGACAGTCACAAAGAAAGGGAGAAAGGAAGGGAACTGACATTTTATTAGACCATTGGTTACATGTCGCATTACATGCATCATCAACTTTGACCAGGATCCTGCAAGACAGGTTTCATTAACAACACCCAAAGGGATGAGGAAACTGAAGTTCAGAGAAGTGAGGAGCTGGGGTCAAACAGCTACAGTAGTGAGTAACATGGTCCAGATTCAAATCCAGGTCTAACTACAAAGACCATATTCTTTCAATTACACCATGCTACTTATTAAAAGGCTGAATAATATGTCTTATGAGAAAAAGTTAAAGGAAGTTCTATATCTCATGCTTGACAAAAAAGACTGAAAAATGATACAATGTTTTTGAAGTGCTGTCTAGGAAGGATTAACCTAAAGGATGGTAACCAGCTGTTTTAAAACTCGTGCTGAAGAAAAAAAGAATAGGAAATGGGGTTCAATTGCCACAAGAAGAAAAGTTTCCTTACCAAAAAGGCTGCATGTCCTGGAGTTAGTGGCTGAGGAAAACTGAAATTTTCTTCCAGTGCGGAAGTCACGATGATTGATCCCAGAGAGGAGAGAAAAAGTGGAGTTTGTTTAAATGTAAAAATACCATTCAAGGAGTTGACAAGGGAAGAGGAAGAACAGGAAAACTGCTCAGAATGATACACTGCAAAACAGCATGAAATGGCAGAAGGGATGCAGCAACCAAAGAAATATTGGCAAAATACACAGATCATGAGAATTAAAACTATAAATAATTAATGGAAACACTAGTTTTAATAATGTCTAGTGTATGCCTATAGTTCCAAAATCCTATAGTACCTCTGCCTCTAGAGATATTTTCAGAAATACAGATTTTTATCTGATGGGGGAATTTTAGTGTGGTTCTTGCCTTTGAGCAGAAATACATTATGTGACAAATGATCACTTTAGGGGTTTTTGAAATCCTCAAAACAGCTTACGTTTCTACTTTATATTTATGCAGACAGTAGAAATAATCCTATGACAGTCTACATTTTAGATTTGTGAAAACTGTGGCCCCCAGAAGCTAAGGAAGTTATCCAGGTAATTACTGACAGAGCCAAGACTTAACATTAAGTCCTTGAACTGATTCCAAATCCAAGATTCTTTCTACAATCTTAGCCTGTACTTTCAAACACACTGTGAGGGTCAGCTGTCTGTCAATGTTCCCAACTCCGGTTGTTCCCTTAACTTTCAAGTGAATTACTTATGAGCTCTGGAGATTGTATGGGTGGTAGAAGAATTGTTAAGAAAAACTGATGATCCAGAGAACAGAACAATAGAACATCCAAATATCTAGGACATGGATGCTACTCTACAAATACAAATACATTGATGAGAATAGTTTTGCAGTGGCTCTAGAAAGATTGAGAAGTGATGTCTAAAAGCTTTTGTTCTTCATTTTGTTGAAGCACACTCTGAAGCCTTCTGCCAAAGAAAATTCTTTCCTTCATTTGTTTATTCATTCATTCCTTCAAATTTCAAACCAGATGAGGTCATAATGTTTGGTCTATTTTTGCAGCAATGAAAAATTTTAAAGTAGAGCATTCTATGGAGAAATAAATTCCAGAATACAAAAAAAAAAATCTATTTTGTTTTAACATTAAAAAAATTTTAACTGACTAGGTTAAAGTGATATCAATAGTTAAAAATAATTTTAATATTTATCACTTACTTTAAGAATCATTTTGTGAAGTGTAGTAAGGATTGTAACTGTTGGGTGGATGCCTGAGGATTGTGAAGAGAACAGAAACTCTAATGGTCAGAAATTACAGTTAAGAATTCATGAATGCTGAAGAAGTATGGTGTTTAAATCAGAGATCACAAGTTTCAAGCACGGTCACTACAGCTTCTACGCAGTTCATTATCTGTAAGTGTTGATGTGCTCAAATCCATAGAGATCGGTCTTTAATAAGGAGATGCCACTGTAATAGCCACATTCTTTGTTGGTCATGCTTGTAAAATAATTTCAAGCACGAATTTGTTAATAAGCATACAGCCCAATGTGGTGAATTCCCAATTTTAGAGATTACATGGTGTGTTATTATTTCTACATACATGTCCTGGATCAGTATGCATAGGAAGGTGTGGGAGAGCTTACAGTATAAAGGATCTTATTGTCATAAAATGGGAAAAAGAAGTAGACCAGAGGCATCTGAAATGAAAGTTAGCTTATTACTGGTGGAAATTCAAACAAACAAGTGCTCACTCTGATGGTCAGCTTTAGGGATAAGCAGGGTTAGTGGAATCGACCATGCTAAGGAGCGGGGGAGAAAGAGACACAGCTCTGCTTCCTGCATTCTAATCTTGCTGTCACTGTACAGCTTTCCTTGGCACTCTGCCAAGCAGTGTACCAGCAGAGAGGCTGCTCTGTTGAACAGAGGATGTGGACGTTAACTACCCTGTCACCTGCTTCCGGAGAAGGCTGAAAACATATTAAGATTTTTAAAAGCTCTGTCCTCCCAACAACCAGCACCATTATTAAGCTACCCTTTTATCTGAGTACTAACTTTAAAGTCAAATGAGACATCTGTTATCCCAAACTCTATCTTTTTTTCCCACAATAAAAACCAGCTCCTCTCTGCACCCAACCCTTGAGCCCAGAGGCATCTTCTAAACTTGCTTGTACTTTAATGCTGTAATATGAATCACTGAAGTATTCCAGGTGAGTTGGGTATACGCTGTTGTTTAGAAACAAACTGAAATAAGCAGTTAAGTTTTTATTAGTTATATACCAGTTGTTAGGACCAGAAAAGGTCCTATGTGTATCTGAAACCATTTTCATTTGTTAATACAAGTCTGAGATGACTGCGATTCATTGGTACACATAAGTGTCATATTTTAATTGCTTTTACACCCCCTTCCCCTCTATCTCTTGGTCCTCTTTCCATTTGCAAAAGATCTATCTCCCCATTTCCTTTTATCTATCTTTTATTTTGCTCTTTAGTGTACTTATACTTTGGGTTTCTCATATACGAGAAGCCATGTGCTATTTAAACTTGTGGATCTGATTTATTTCACTTCACATTATGGTTTCAAGGTGCATCCATTTTCCTATAAATGACTCACATTTATTCTTCTTTAATGGACATTAGTACTCCACTGTGTACAAATACCATATTTTCTTTATCCATTCATCTGCTGAAACCTTGTTACTTAATAAGGTTAATTTGATATATGCACACCCATGATTAGAGTGGCACAGTTTGTAATAGCTAAAACTTGGTAACAGCCCATCTGCCCATAAGTTGGAAACTGGACAAAGATGTGGTTTTTCTATAAAATGGAATATTATTCAGCCATAAAGAATGAGAAAGTAGATTCATTCATAGGTAAATGGGTACATTTTGAGGATATACTCCTAAGTGAAATAAATAAGTCACACATATGCAAATACCGAATAGTTTCTCTGGTGTGAAAAACTAAAATAGTACTCGAGATCCTAATGGGACAATTAGCAATGTGAAATAGGAAGAAAAGGGCCAAAGGTGTAGGGACAGTGAGAAGGCTAGGGAAAGGGGAATAAGGCAAAAGGAAAAAAATATGAGAAAATGTAAAAATGGAATTAAAGTGTTTGAAGGTGGGGAGGGGGGGTGAAGGGAGGGTGGGGACAAGGGTTAAAATGAGAACCAAGACCTGTCATGTAAAGGTACAAGATCCCAGTAATGAATGTAACTGTACTGTCTACCTAGAATGTACCAATAAATTCAATTTAAATTTTTTAAAAAAGGTTAGTTTTTTTATTTCTGCTCCCCGTGAAGATCTTGCCAGTTGCTGCAGTCTGTGGATGATCCCATAAGGAATGGAATAAAAGTGAGTGGAGGATGGGACATAGGGCAGGCTAAAACCCAGATGTCTTCACCACCCACATTCAGTACCTACTCAGTAATTACTACTCCACAGTCTTCACAGCTCAAAAACTTAAAGAATTGAAATTGCCCCATTCAAATCAGTCAAACATGGAAGAAAAGGTACTTACCCCCCTTTTAAGGTAAAAAGAAACATGTAACAAACCAAAAGAAAACCATGGAAGTGTGTGCTTCAGTTTAAATTGGACATAGCTCCAAGAACTAATAAGAAGCTATTTTAAAAAGAAGAAAAAGAGGAAACTGTAAAAAATGGCCCAGGATTGAGTACTCAAATTCCTACCTGAATATAGTTAGGAAAAATCAGGGATCACAGAAATACATGAAAGTGTATAGGGAAAATAGTCTTGTGTAGAATTACCAATGACATATATTTGCATTCAAGACTTCAGATATGACATCTTCAATAATCTATAAAATTGGGACAAAATAGTTCCTGTCTTACAGGTAGGAGGACTTAGTAAGATGTAAATATTTTTTAGTAAAAAAAATTTTTTTTTTTTTTTTGGTACCAGGGGTTGAACTTGGGTCCTTGCACTTGCAAGGCGGGCCACCAAGCCGCTGAGCTAAATCCCCAGCCCTTGAGTAAAAATTTTAAAAAGAGCTAACATAGTGCCTTGGTGAGTGGTAGTTATTTCAGACATGTAAATTTCTGTAGAAAGTATCTGTCTATCCCTGGTGACGGGGACATGCGAGAACTGTCAATGACTGGCCAGAACAAGCAGAGGCCTCTTCCTCCCACTGGGAGCAGGGAAAGAAACATTTTTTCCCCCCGGCTCTGGGAGAACATTTTTTTCAGGCTGTGGATGAGCACAGCTGAGTGGGAGAATCCTCTGGAGCACGAAGAAGGAAGGTGAAGAAGGAAGGTGGACAAGAGCCTCCTTTATCTTGTTTTGACTGTAGATCCTCTAGTGTCCTCTAATGGGCTGTATTTCCTTCTTGCTTTCCACTCTACTTCTTTTCAATATATTATTTTTGTGTGCTATTAATTTTGTTTACATTTTTTGTCCTAGTAAGTGTATTTTCTACACATTCAACATCCAAGATGACATATGTGTAGCAATCTAATACTGAATAACCTCATGAGCCAGTGGGCTAACCACTGGCCGTCAGGGCTGTAGGTGGGAGAGTAGAGCCACGGAGGGTAGGAATGGATGTGAGGACTGGCGTGCTCCACCTGAACCCTCAACTTTACATGAAAACATTTAAAGTCTAGCATCTTGGTCCCACAAGCAGGATATAAAATTGTGTTGAATGGACTTACCAAGGCAGGTTGTCTATGCAGAAGCTCATGGCTGCTCTATTTCATAATCATGTCCACAGAAAGACATGGGCATGACATCAGGCTTGAAACAGGATGTTTTGATTAAATCAAATCAAAGGACCCTAGTTTTCATCATGATCCTTTTTTCTTTCTTTGTCTTTGATCCTACAGACTTATTAAAATCACTTCATCAGAGGTTAGGTAGCAGGCATAATACCACTACCCTCCGATATTTCACATTTTTAATTTAGCCTGAGGGTATATGAGAATTGTTGAACTTATCTTTGATACAAATGCAAAATTCAAAATATGCCCTTAAAAAGATTAAATAGGAAATTAGGAATGCTAAATATTCCACATTACCAGAATAAACTAGAGATTGAAAGAAAAAAGCAACCCATAGTTTAAATTTCCTGCCTGTGAGGCATGTTACACCTTACATCCTCTTAAATTCCACAGGTAATATAATTTATATTAAATGGGGCAGGTCCCAGCAGAAATTTGTACTGGTGCCAGGCAAAACAATTACTTTGATGTGTACTTCTGAAAGTATTGTGGCTTCTATGTATGGAGTTTACATGCATACAAACAGAAAATGTAGATGTTTTTTCTGTTGTTAAAATTATTTAATTATTAACATGTGAATATTGAGTATAATATACAAATTAAAGCTAATTATTGACTTGTTTCTTTTTTAAAAAATTAGATCAACTGTTAAAAAGCGAGAAAAGTTAGTCAGACAGTCTAATAGTTTGCTAAACTACAGATTCCTAGAAAAGAAAGCAAAGCAATTCATCTGCCAGCGGATGTGTCTAAACCTTTTAAAGATGATAGCAGGATATATGTTGTAAAAACAATTACAGTGGAATTCAGGTGAGGCCAAAGTACATCAAGATTATAGCTTTGTAACAAAGAGGCTTTTGCCATAGTTTCAGCATGTTGCCGGAAGTCCTCAAACTATAGAAGAGTTGGGCTCCAAAAACAAGTTTGTTTCGAAATTGACTATCTGGATATAGAATCAACTTTCTTATTGAAATTATGTCAGTTAAAAACATGGGCGTTTATTAAGTCCCCAGTAGGTGCCTGGAAAGCTGCTGAAGATAAAATCTTCTTGGAGGTAGCGATAGTGTAGGTTCATCAGCAAATAATTACGGCACAGCGCCACCTGTGGTATGAGAGTGCAGCGGATGGATGTTGAATGGCGAGCAACGGATAATTCCACCACTTCCCTGCAAGGCCTAAGGCCCAATTTCACTTACAATGATAATATAAAGCAGGTAAGAAGGACAAAGGAAAATAAAAGGGGTATGGAGAAGGGAAATATCAAGGCTTGAGAACAAGACTTTAAAGAGGAGAGATGTCGGAATGTATGAGTAAGAAACTGGAAAGCATAGGCAGAGGATGGAGAATAAAACCACATCCCAAACTGTGGACCCATGCCCATAGTTCCCAGAGGAAGGGTCAGCCTGATTGCATTCAGGCTGGCTGTCATGTGTATGCAACTGCTCCTTGGAAGTTAGGTACAGGTAATCCAAAGAGTGATTTTATAACCCGCATCATAAAAATAAGGTAAGCGCCTTCAACACAGTATCAAAGCTTAGGCAAATTCTTCGCCTGTTTGACTGTCTAATTTACACTTTTCTCCCTGGAAAGTAGAATAATGCATTTCCTTTAAATTTCTAAGTGGCACTCTAGATATGGCATCAATTTCAATTAAGAGAATAAGAATTGAGTAATTTGGTGGAGAGGCAGTCAAGCTACCTTTGAAAAGACTGAGAAGCAATGGTAGAAGCTGAAATGAACTGCCATAATGGAACTTAGGTCATATGGTAGTTGATACCACCCAGCAGTAGAAAGACTGGAAATTATGTTGGAAACCCAATTACATCATTTCTATCCAGTGCAGCTGCTTAATCCCATGTCTACCACTTTCCAGAACCACTCAGTCACAACAGGATTGTTACCTAGAAACCTCCTTACTGGAAAAATTAAGCACTTCTCCAATAATGTCCCATTAATGACCAATTTCCCTACATGTTGGCTTGTGTGCCTCTTAAGTGGCCACTTTATCTTTCTGCTCTGTATTCCCAAATCACTGTCATTATGAAGAACTCCTGGCCTTTCAGGTGCTTCCAAAGGAAGGTAGACTCTTCTTTCAATTTCTTTGTCATTTTCCTTTGTGCTATTAATTGCTGAGTGATATCCTAAATTGGGACAAATGAAGTGAGACTGAGAACTCTCAGCATTTTACTTTTTATTGACATAAAAGCGTACATGCTTGGTTTCTATTCATTTGGAGCAAGGTTAACCTGGATAGTTTCTAGTCCCTGGCAAATGATTAGTGATTATGAAAGAAACTCAATGTGGCAAGGTCTTGACTTTTAATGTTCACAGCAATCATGACATTAAATTTGATGTTGAGCAAACCTGGAACAACGTGCAGACAATGACATCAGCTCCTAAGCTTGTAATGTCTTACAAGCATGGCTTTCTGCCTTCAAAGAACTTATAATCTAATAAATAACAAAAGAAAACTTAAAATCCTTGCCGTATAGAAAAAACTTTGTGTTCAGCATTATTTTGTTATTTTCAATCTTTCTTTGTTGGCTTTCTTTTCTTTTCTTTGCACTTTTCCTCTCTTCTTTTTAGCCAGTACACCTCACTCTAATCAGCATTCAACAGAAGTGTCCTCCAAAGAACATTCTTTGAGTTGAACCAACTCACAACCCAGAATCTAAATGCTGAGAGAAAGAAGACTACAGAATTGCCTTCTTCCTGAAGTATGGGAAGCAAACCCACATACCAGAGAGGGAGTTGTGCCGAGCTTTTCCCTTCAAAAGCGACAAAGCCCACTGATAAGCACAAACATGCATATAAACACTTATGAATGTTGCTGGGCTTCTGCAGACTAGCTTCTGGAGGAATCAGCCTCCAAGACCTCACATTAAAAAGCAACAAATCTGTATGCCCATAAGATGCCATCATCAGAGGCACTGACCCCCCAAGTGACCCCTGACAGCCCCTCACCTCTCTCACAAAATTTCCAAAGGAACTCTCCCTCCAGCCATTGTTATGTGTGACCTCATGGCAACTTCCCGACATGAGTTTAGCTGCAGGCTGATGTCTAAAAGTTCAGGCACTATAAAAACTGGTTTATTGCATGCAAAAGAGAATTAGGACTTCAAAGACTCTTACTCTGTCAAATTAAATTAACATATGGGACAGCAACTAAGCTATGATTGGTATTCATAGCATCAGCTCTTTGGTAAGGGCCTGGCAGGGTTCTAATGCAGCTTCTTCACTATTTTAAGTGAACTATTGCTGATCTATTATGCCTACTTAGAAGAATATCCAGTGACATGGGAAATGTTCACATTAAAATGTGATATGTAAAAAGCCAAATAGAAAATTATACATAAGGTATAATCCAAATTTCCTTAATGAGAAATACATTATACATAGTTTTAAAAACTCCTTTGTTTCATATATGACAAAACCTACACTACAATGTTAATTAACTTTGACTTTCTCTGGGCAGTTGGGGTAAGGGAAAAAATTTCATTTTTATTCCTTCTTCTTTTATGAATTATTGAAGAAAATATTTTTAAAGAAAATCATTCCATATGTAGGCACAGACATGTGGAAAAGTACTGTGTAAAAACAGGGACAAACATTTATATGAACATTATCGACACTGCCTTGTTAGTCTCAAAACAAGCGTAGTCAAGTGCTACTACATCTATGCAACGTAGGTAGTTCCCGTACACAGGATTTTGAAACCAAGTTTTTAAAAATATTTTTTATTGTTTTGTTTTTCTGTCTACTCCTCAACTTAGAACATTGTAATATAATAATTAAGCAATGTATTAAGATAGTGGTAAGATCCCATCCCCAAACCCAGAAGAGGAATTGGTTTCAATATATGCACAGGGGAATCCCATTGAAGAAGCCTGTAAAAAGGTGAGCAGAAGTAAGTAGGCTGAAGCACTCGAAGAAGACAGTATTCAACCAATTTGGATAATAAAAATAGCAACTTTGTTTCATTTAACTGAATATCTCAGTGCCTCTAATCTATATTATGAATGCTCATTTTAACATTTATCTTTAGTCCCCTGTTATATATACATTTAAGCCAGAAAGTCAATTTATTATAATCTGTTGCCCAAATAAGAAAGCCAAGCCTCTAAGAAACAAAGATTAGGACCTACATTTCAAAGACTAATATAAGTGGCATTTTACTCCCCAAAGCTGACTTGGCTATAGTCACACACATTCAAGATGTTTAAGCCTTTTAAAAGAAGTAGTTAATACCATCAAATAGCAGACAATTGAATCTTCAAAACAGCAAAATAATTTAATAGATAACATCATTTGACTATTTGGGCATTTCAGAAATACTCTACGTGTACCTCGTTTTATTGATTTCAAATAGTAATACATTAGCTGTAAGTTTGAAACAAAAAATCTGTTAAGGAATTTGGGAAGTTGGCTTGCACTATCATCTTGATTGTGGATGCTCTGTAATGTGGAAAATGGGATATGCCATAAGTATATGTTGAAAAAATTGTACAGTGCTTGATAATTAAGAATAATTTTAAAATAAATTGTTCTGCAGTTTGTAATTGCTACAAAAATCTGTAACCTAGAAATAGTTATAGTGTCTGCAACACTTTGATCACCCAGCACAATGAGCTAACACACAGCACTGGGTAGAAGCAGTAGTCCTAGCCTCTCCACTCATAGGTTTCTATGACCTTGGGCAAATCTGCGGAACCTCCTTAGCTCAGTCCTCTGGAAAATAAAGCTAGTAATTTAAAATTCAAGGTGATTAAGTGGTATTTTTCAAATTACAGTTTAAAGATATCAGCATTTTTACTTGAAATAATCATTATGCAATGGGACCAGTTTTATTATTTATTATGACAAGCAAATATAACTCTATCTCCCCCAAATAACACATTTCCTCTTCATTTCTACTTGGAAATCAAGCTGCTGTAGCTAGTCAACATGAGTGTAAATTTGTCAATGTTGAGTCTTATTTCATTCAAGCAACAAAAATGAACATTGTTTGTGATCTGCTAATTATTCGCAGAAACCTGTATCTCACCAATCAAGAAGCCCGAAGATCTGATGTAACTGTGGGTTCATACATTCTGGGATTTAATCCATATTCCTTCTTGGGAGGAAGGAACACTCCCTTTAGAACACAAACAGCCTCTCTGGGTCCACTGACTCAGTGTTTGACAGGGCTGTCAGAAACATTTTGCTAACATTTGACCTAAATAAATATTCACGGTGACATCTCGAACCCTTTATATTGGATCTTTTTTTACAGTGGCTCCTGTTCACTAGGAACCCTTGTCCCGTCCTGATTTCCCTTCCTACTATATCATTATGCGTGTTCTGCTCTTGTGACTATAGTCTTAGCTTTTTATAGAAGGATTTTCTTTCCCCACTCAAATCATTTTACTGTGAGTGCCTGCTTATCTCCAAAGTTTCCTACTAGTTTGCAATTTATGTTGCTTCAGACTAATGACTGAAAATTGGCCAATTAATTAAAAAATTCTTACATTTTCCTTAATTTTTCAGTGCGCACTTACCATGTACTGTATACATATACACATTCAAGTTTATGGCATGGTTTTCCGGTACTGCTTTAGTGAAATAACACAAATTTCATTCTTTTTAATCAGTAAAGCCACTGGTTTTTTAAATTGTTTGTTTTGTGGAGAACATATAAACAGTCAACTCCTAAATCAATATACAATGAAATATAAAGGAAATAAAAGGAGACGATATTTTCTGTGATATCTTGTATCTTAGTACTTGTTTCATTAAAGAAATATACATATATACATAGGCATGTATGTATAGCCTTGGTCCAATATTTATAATAATGTACTTTCTATTCCTTCTTTTATGTTAGACTTCAGCTTGTTTTATTTTCTTTCTGATCATACTACCTGGTTTGTATAACTATTTAACTCTACAAAATCTAGATACACAATTTTGGATTAACACTGGCAATATTAGCACACTGTCATTTTGTATAAGACATGGGTGGGGAAGTTGGAATTATGTCAAGCCATACTGTGAGTTTAATATATTAAATCCTGTTGTATCCTTAGGTAAAAAAATTTGTTTTTATCAGAGGTGACTAACAGGATCAGAAGATGGTTCTGTACTTTCTTTTGAATGTAAAGGATATCAAAACATACTATTGCCTGTTTCATTTCACCATTTCTGGGCAGCTGTTTTCTCATACTGCCCTATCTTTTGCAGAAAATGGATCTGGTCATCCAGCTGCCACTTAGTTCTGTTCTCACACTTGCTGAAAAGCATTTCCCCAGTCTCAATATGTGTCCAGTGATAATATAATTCTTGTTTCTTTTTTTTTCCTCAGGGACTTTTAGGGTAAAAAAATTTTTTTCAAGAAAGGGAATTTTTGAGTCACACCCAAATTTCAGTTCCTTTTCCATCATCTGGAACCAGTATGATTTTGTGTAAAATGTCTCATTTTTATGTAAAATGGAGATATCAGAACCTAGCTCACAGGGTACATTAAAAGATTAGTTTTGAGGGAGAATGTAGCTTATAACAGGTATTCATTACTTTTGTTTTAATATTAGTCTTCTATGGAAAGCAAATTCAGATTAGCATTGGCCTTCACAAATTCATATTTTTCTTAAGAAATTGAGACTAGTTTTTTACTTTTTCTATTTGGAGTAAAAAAGAACTTTAAAATGGGCCGATCCACATTATGAACAAACATTTGAACTTAATTTGAAAGGCAAGGACCAAATCTTACTTATACTTGTGCAGAGCCAAGGACCAAGTTTAGTACATAGCTGGCTTTCAAAAATAACTCAGATTTTTGTAAAATAAAAAGGAAGTTAATTAGCATCCTCCATTTTGACTATATTTGATACCGGGGATTGAACTTGGGTCCTTGCGCTTGGGAAGCAGGCCACTGAACTGCTGAGCTAAATCCCCGGCATTTTGACTATATTTGAAAAAGTTATACAAGCCTCATATAGAAGACTTAGCATCCTTATCCTTTAGTATAATTCAGATTGAAAGAATTCAACTAGGATTTGAAAACAAAATAGGTTTGATTGAGATATCTTTTCTTTCTTGGGCTTTTATGCACACACATGTCTTTTATTCTGTTTGAAAAGTTGTGCTGGTGTCCTTTGAATAACAAGGACCCAAAAATAGAGTTCAGAGACAATATGGATTTAGGTCATAAGGATTGCACTGTCTTCCATTATCTAGTAAATATTTAACAGTGGGCTCTCTTGGAAGAAAAAATGTGCATGCATATATGTATATTTACACAAGTTTATTATAAGTTTAGAAGAATATATAATGAACAATTACAAATAATAATAAAATACGCAATACTGTTTATACATATCCCATACATCTGTAACTTCTATGCCATTTGCTATTTCTTGTGAAATTCACTATCAATTTTTATAATTCTATCACCAATAATAATAGTAGATCACAAATGAAATGTTGATTACTATTCATTTCAGCAAATAAATAGCTTGTGTCATTAATAAATGAGGTCATTCCAAATGAATACTGACTGATATATTTGGTTATATTTTATAAATAGGACCAAAGTGAAGAAGTGAAATCAGAACTTCACTCATCCATCAATAAGGCGAGTGACTCCTTTGCTGAATTGGAAGAGACTTTTTGAATACTCAAAGAATATTTCTCCCATTTTTATACCATTCACAAGGTAAAGAGTATAAATATAGTAGTTAAATTTCATCTGCATTGTAGAAGTGTTCTTAATAACTTTTACAAGTCTAACAAGAACCATAGCAACATGTCAAGCTCAATTTATAGCGCTTGCCAATGACTGTGGTGTAAATGCTCTCACTATGGCTAATTTCAAGCTTCCAGTATGTTATCACACATGGTTTGAAAGACATGAGGAGGGATGCTATTATGGAGAATTTCCACTATAAAGATACAATAAGCAAAAGGCAATCTCAACAGCATAAATAATAGTAAAATTAAAAAAATACTTTGGGACCCATAAGCTTGAGTATGTGCTCTGAAACAGTGAGCCTTGTTTTTAGCATAACTTATTTAATTATAAATTTATGCACAATGACTTTAATAGTGGCCATGTTGGGCAACCACCTCACAAAATTCCTGAAAATTTAATATTTGGCTCTACACTGACTCCAGCACACTGCAAAATTTCCTTAAAAACTTTGCCCTAGGGCTTGGGATTTAGCCCAGTGGTGCTGTCACCTGCCTTGAAGCGCAAGGTCCTGAGTTCGATTCCCAGTACAAAAAATAAAACAAAGCAAAAACACACCTTTGGCCCATTTCAGCATATCTTGCTTTCTTGGTAAATAGGAAATTTTAGCGAGTCTTAAGAATTGGCTAGTGATTCTACCACAAAAATCGGGCTGATTTTGTTCCTTTGTCTTTTTGAGAACAGGAACTAGTAAAATGGTTACTATAGTCCACAGTGCTGGTCAGTCTTCTTTGATACAGCTGGCCCTTGACCAACAGATAATGTGAGTTTGCTGTAGCTACAACCGTAAGATGAAAAGTTGGTGACACTTGTCTGCTCTCTAATTTGTGCTCAAGATTCTGGTCTGATAAGCTCTAAACAAGAAACAGATCTTATCTTGCATGGTAACACCTTAAGAAGTTTAGGGGTGACCACCCCTTGGGGGCCCAGCGTCCCGCAGCTCCTCCCCTGGCCTTCAGGTCTCCTGGCAGCCTGAGTCCAGGGCGTGGCCCTCCGGCTCCACACCACTTGGAGCGCTGCCTCCTCACAGCCGCGGCGCTTGCTAGGGCGAGGCTGAGGACTCTGCCAAGGCCCCCACATCGAGTTTGTGCTTTCTGGACAGCACAAGTGGCGAAGCCCCAGATGGCGCCCCAGAAAGAGAGCCGCTTCCCAGGTGTTCACAAAAGAAAGTGGGGGTACAACAGTAGACTGAAAAGACCCCCTAGAAGATACACAGAACAGCTGCTGCTAAGGTGGACAGGCACAAAACCCCACCTGTTTCCTGGGCCACTCTGCCACAAGCAAAAGCCTTAAATCATTGGTGGAGGGTCCGCAAATAGTTTCCTAGAATGCAGATGCTGCTTTTATGGGAGAGGCAGAAGCCAAATCCCTCTCCTTCAGAGAGAGGGATAGCAAACTCACTGAATCCGGTGACAAGGGCAAAAGACCCTTTATTTCTCGGAGGTTGGGGGTAGAAGCAAAATACCTTTATCTGGAGGACAGTAGAAATAATTTGATGCCATTACTTACTACCACTACTGGGGAAGGAGCAGAAAATCCTGCAGAAGACTGACCACTAATACAGGAGGAAGAGAGCTGGGAATACTAAGAAAGACTCACTTCTAGAGGAGGCTCAGGCACACAGGTACACTGCCTAACACTGAGGCTGGGATAGGACAACAAAGACTGTGGACAGTGGCAAGCAGAACTGCATGCTCTAAAATTTCCAGGAGACGACACTGCTGAGAGCCCACTGAACTTGCTAGGCCAACTTCTGTGACTTCTACTGGCTGCATCTGCATGGGAAGGACCTGGGAGAACCTGAAGTCACACAATGGAGGCAGTGACCTTTGAAGATGTGGCTGTGAACCATAGAGGAGTGGGTTTTGCTGAATCCATCCCAAAAGAAGCTCTACAGAAATGTGATGAGGGAAACTTCTAGGAAGATGGCTGCTATAGGAAGAGCCTGGGATAACCAGGAAATTAAAGAAGAGTGCAAAAGTTGCTGGAGAAATGTAAGAAATGAAGAGGTAGAGAAATGCTATCTAAATAAAGTTTGAAATCAGTAGGAAGAAATACTCCTTTGGACTCCAGATGCTAATGTAGAGATGAAACAAGCTGGTTTAAAACCAGCTGAAAGCCTTGCTTGCAGAAAGCCCCTGACTGGGCATCTGTCACTAAATATGCCATTATAGCTCACACTGGACTGAAGATGTATGAGTACTTGGGATCAGAAAAGAAGCTGTGTAAATGTAATGAACATGGAGGAAACTGATTTTTAGTCCTTTCAAAGCATGCAGGGACAAAGACTGTAGAGAAACCCTATGAATATGATCAGTGTGGGAAATCCTACTCTGAACTTAGGGCAAGAACTCACCTTAGAAAGACTTTTATATATAAGAAAAATCGGAAAGCCTCCAGCACCCCTAGTGATGTTCCAATCCATGAAAGAAATCACAGTGGGGAGGAACTCTATGTATGTAAGCAAGGTGGAAAAGCTTACAGTAGGTGTCAACATTGTAAATAACATGAAAGAATTCATACAGGGGAGAAGACCTATGCATGTAAGCAATATGGGAAAGCTTTTAGCACACAACATTATTGTAAAATACATGAAATAATTCATACAGGGAGAAAACTTACGTATGTAAGGAGTGTGGGAAAGCTTTTAGTATACAAGATTATTGTAAAATACATGAAAGAATTCACACAGGGGAGAAGCCCTATGTATGTAAGCAACATGGAAATGCTTTTAGTATGCAACATTACTATAAAATACATGAAAATATTCACATGGGGAGAAACCTTATGCATGTAAGCAATGAAGAAAAGCCTTTAGTACAAAAGATTACTGTAAAATACATGAAAGAATTCATACTAGGGAGAAACCCTATGTATGTAAGCAATGTGAGAAAGCTTTTAGTACACAAGATAATTGCAAACAGCATGAAAGAATTCACATGGGAGAAACTATATGTGTAAGCAATGTGGGAAAGATTTTAGTATACAACCTTATTATACAAGAAAAAAACTCACACAGGGAAGAAACCCTATGTATGTAAACACTGTGGAAAAGCTTTTATTGCACAACTTTATTGTAAAATACATGAAAGAACTCACACTCAGCATTAATTCTATGCATGTAAGCAATGCAGGAAAGCTTTCAGCATTTGTGGTGTTTGCCAAAGACACTCACAATGGGGAGAAACCATATGTATATAAGCAGTGTGGGAACGCTCTCAGTACATATGTGTTGTAAAATACATGACAGAAATCTCACTGGGGAGAAACTATATATGTAAGCCCATTTTGAAAATCCTGTGAAAATGTCTTACATAGCAGAGTGATACAATTACTCCTGTAGGAGTAATACAAAAAGCTTAAGGTCAATATATCTCCATAAAATTTCTAAAAACAAAGTCACAGATAGAGGTCCTAAAGTACATACATTATTTTTCAGTAAATCATTTAAATATCTGAATTATGTATGTCTATAGTGTTTAATATAAAAATATTGAGTTGACATAGATATTTTTGTGTATCTTTGAGCTTAATACATAAGTGTCTTAATTAATTAACACGGTGAATTAAAATGTATTTAGTAGAGTTAGTATTTGTGTAGTTTTTGTTTAGTTTTCACAATTTGGAAGTGTAAGCCACTAAATTGTTAATTAGGATTTTGCCACTACTTTTGTTTTAAATTTTTGGTGTGTATATTCTGTATTCTGTGTTTTATATTAAGATAAATATTTTCAGAACTTGTGAACACGTTTTTGACAGTTGATTTGTTTTCACACAACAAATAAGCATGTTCTCATATTTATATATAAAATGCACCTAATTTTGCCAATTTTTCTTTCATATTAAAGCTAATATTATTATTTATGAAAAAGGAAAAAAAAGGGAGTTTAGGGGAGAAGAACCTGACCGTGCCCTCAGGAAAGTAGTAGCGGACCATTTAGTCACATATGATGCCGAACAAACCCATCGTATATGAACTGAGAGTGCAGCACAGCCCTGCAAGAGAAAACGGACGGACTAGGACTGAATGTCCTTTTTTTAAGAAACAAAATGTATTGGTACCTGTCTGTGATACACACTGAATACGTCGCCGCGGGGACCCGGTACCTGTACATACTGTGTCCTCGTCCCGTTTCCGTCTTCCCTCCCTCCTCTCATCTCCCTCATTCCCACATCCCCTCCCATCTTCTTATCTCCCTGCTTCCTGTCACCTTTACTCTGCTCTTTACATTAGTCATACTTTGGTTTTCCCATACAAGAGAAACCATGAGATATTTAACTTTCTGTGTCTGATTTATGTAACTTAACATTATCCTTTTTAAAACAAGAGGGCATTGACTAAAATAATGCAAGGAAATTTCAATTCAAAAATTGCTTTATCTGCAGGGTAAACATGACCTAATTTGCTAATAGTAATTAGAAAAATTATTTAAATCACATATACAAAATAACCTGAAGTAATTACCCTGTAAGTCAAGACTTTGAAAAACACAAAATATTCAAACAGATTTCCCTGCCTTTTGATTTTATTATTTGTTAAGTTCTCTGCATAGCTGCATTAATGTTAGACTTTATGGTAGAAATGTCTTCCTTTGTGGAAAAAAGAAAAAAAAAAAACATATTACTTAGGTGTCAAATGTGTTGGCACATAAAATGTGATGGGTGAATTTATGATAGAATTGGAAATATTAGCTTTCCTAAGGTGCAGTGGGATATTTGTAAATTAAAATTAAAACTATCTAGATGAAAGATCTCTAATTATCATAAAAATAACATAATCTTGAAGCAGTCACTTTCTTTCTCAGAAGAAAAAATATACTCCATGGTGAAATGTCTATAATGTAAAGAACAGTAATGCTTAGTAAATTAGCCTTTTCCTTAATCTGCGTTCAGAAAGATGGCCAAAACATGTCCATTTAAATCCTTAGGCCATAATTATTCTGGTATAAAGATAAATTCAAACTCCAATTTTCCTCTGTTTCAGCTTTCTGAAATTCAGAAAACACTCTGTGATTATCATATCATGAAGCAGATTTTCCGAAATGCATGTGTTCTGTGATAAGCAAGAAGACTAGTGAAGAAAATGCAATAAATTCTAGGCAGGGAACAGTAGAATCAGAAATCATTATGGGGGAAAAGTTAAAATTAGATACTATAGAGAACAGATAAACATTGGAAAGCACTTGCTCTCAGATGTGTCATAAACTACAAGTTATGAAATATAAGAATGTTTGGAAACATTTAGATATTTTTAATTTTTCATCTGTTTGGAAGCATGAATGCTAAACTCACAAGAAAGCAGAATATGAAGAGCACAACCAATGCAACTTACCAGACAGAGCTGGTATCTCCATTGCTTTCTAACACTGTTCCTTCCCGATAGCCCGATTTCCTCTTATTTAAAATGGGAATAAAAAAAAAAATAAAATGGGAATGATCATTTTAGGACTTCGCAGGATTTCTAAAAGGATTAGGGATAATGCACAGCAGTGCTTGGTATTCAATATATAGCCGCTACAAGATGCAAAAGTCATGAAAAGTACATCTGCATACTAGGTTTATTATTACAATAGATTATACTGAACAAATTGTAACAATTAGCATCAATCAGAAAACAAGACTTGAAAGAAAATGAAAAACCAGTGCTCTATCAAAGATAATGATTTCTGGCCCAGCTGCAGATATTTTCCCCTTTTATTGATATCACTTGAATATTTAAAACCTGAGGCAGGGATTTGGAACTACTAGATTAAACGGCACCAGTACACCTTGGCTAGAAAAGCAGCCTGGTATCATGTTTGTTATCTGCGAAGGGGCTGATATTCATAATTACATACCCACAAGTAAGCAAGTCACATTATAATTAAAATGAAGCATTAGTATCAGTGGCTTTGAGAACACAAAGATGACATCTTTTTCTACGAGTGAATCATATAACTTTTGTATATTCCAGAAAAATGATAGGTATTAATCCTCATCCACCAGCCCTTGATCTAAAATTCCTTTTAAATTTTTAAACACTGTCCTGTATACTTGCTTTGTCTTCTTCTGGGTAATTCCTTTTTTCTGCCCTTTTGTCTAGACCCTAGTATTACAATGAAATGTAAGAAAGTCCACTGAAAACAAGCAGAATATCTCTATTAGGATGCCTAAAACACTATTTATTCCCAAGTTACATCACAGAGGTTTTCACTTAATAAGAACTTTTCTCTTCAATTGTCTCAGAAATGTATAAAATAGGCTTGATTGTATGTTGTCTAGTTTATAATGCCATTTTCTTTCAAAGTGTCATGCTAGCTAAAATAATTTTGAAGAGTACTTCTCGCTTCTTTGGTATTTCAGGAACCATATTTCAACAAACTAGTTTTGCATTCTTCCTAGAAGCAAGTAGGATACATCAACAACATTGAGAGATCCACTGAAATTGCCCCATCAAGTCTGATGCTGGTAAGACAGCCAGAGATATAGCAGGCAGAGCAGCCACATAAAGTCAGATTCATCTGCTAAATGATTATCCCCACAAATTCATTCATCTCAACTACTAGAGATGTCTGTTAATTAAATGCCACCATGTGAGCAAGATCTCTAAATCAGATTCTTCATGAGGTCTTCCTCCAATTTTTAATTGATTAGAAAAACACAGATCTCCCCACAGGCTGCAGAGCTGTTGCAGATCAAGTGACAGAATCATTCTATGTCCAACAAAGGTCTGCAATTGGCCATTGACTTTTGAGTAGCCGCAAAGGTCAGAAGATCTGCTTCTAGAAATGGCCATGTTGCACACACACACAAAAATGTACATTCATAAAAAGAAAGGGGAGGAAAGAACTAAGAAAAAGGAGGAAAAAGAAGTAGAAAGAAAGAGAAAGCAACACACCTGCTGACAACAGCAGCCTTGTGATCCCTCTGGTAATGCTACCCAGTTTTGTTTATCATGAAAAGATCCCATTAATGCCTCAGCCCCATCAAATAGCAGACCAAGTCCATGAATGGCACCTATCAGAGGCCAGGATAAATCCAATGATTAGAGGGAATTCGCCAAAGGGCCTTTGTAGCTGAGAAAAATGCCTACTCCAGAGAGGAATGCAGAAAATTTCTGGGAGCACAGGCCCTTCTTTGTTGGCAGTCTGGCGGTATTCTGGAGCAAATAAAGGGACAAAAATGGGATCTTAGATGCAATGAACATTTGAAGAAATGGTTTTCAAAGACCTCCTTGAAACATTCCTTTTAAAAACTCCAAAAACTATCATGCTGATAAAGATGAACAACAGAACTCTATCCAAATCACCATTTCCTAGTATTGTGTACTTCGGAGATTCTCAATTGGAATATAATTTTAGTTAGCTTTCCGGATTTAGTTAGATTGTCCTGTTGAGTTTCCTGGTTAAACAGTAAGCCAAAGTTAAACCTTTACTGATAGGGACCCCACACACACACACACACACACACACACACACACACACACACACACACACACCACAGTGTGCACGTTCACATTAATGCACACATATTCACTAATCTCAACTTTACTAACAAAATAAACTGAGATTTAGCATAACATGAAAGCATCAGGCAAGTAAGTGGGAAAGCATATAATACCAAACTGAGTGTATTTACCAGCCTCAGACCGGATCAAAGCATAAAGAAAATGCTGAGCTCTCACCATTATCAAAACATGCATACCACCAGCCAGAAAGAAAACTAGCTAGTCTGGCTAAATAGGACAAAGAGGGGAAGGAAGATATAAGAACCTTAGGAATTAGCAAGCTTTATTTTCATCTATGTCTGTATGCAAAAGCAGTGTTGTTTGTTGAAATGTCCTAACACAAGGCAGATATAACATTATTTATCATCCAAATTGGCTAACTAGCCACCAGAGTGTGCAAAAGGACCATTAGGCCTACTCTATATCACCTTTAGTGTGGTTTCCTAGCAAAATCAGAATTTTTCAGTTTTGTTTGGTGAGAAGAAGCCACATACCAGACAGTGAAGCATAACCTTAAGGTACAATAGCTTTTTAAAATGTAAAGGCTTAGGTAGTCATCAGCAAGGCATTTAGTACATCTGAGTTTCTCATTTTTCTCAAAAGGTTTTTTTCTCCCCTTCCTAAGGCCCAAACAATTTTAATGACTTTTCTACACAATGTGCCCCTAAGTGTAATACCTTTCCTCATAAATCTTGTTACAGACTTATTTTATGTTCCATTTTAATGTTTGCTGGGTTGAGAGAGAAGCAAAGTAATAATCATGTAATTCTAGTTGAAGGTTTTCCTCCCCTTTTTCCTGGGCTGAAATCTAATAAAATATTATTTATTTGCATCTTTGGAAAGCTATTCACCAACATTTTTCAAAACTGTAGTAAAGTGGTTGCAAAGGTGGTGTCTTTACTGCTTTGCAAACGTTGTTCATTTTACTATTTGCTTTAAATGCCATTTTACTGGTACCAGTGGATTTACATTAAAAGCTGTACTAGGATGCTATTTGAGGTATATACAACAAATGCAAACCTTTGGGCTGTGCTTCCCCATACTTACTTCTTGTTTGCCCATATAACCATATAAAACACTTCTCCCAGACTTCCCTTCCAAATAATTGAGCATACATAATTGTGGAATTATTACATCACTGTTTATGGCCAACCTTGCCCCTTCTAAGAGTTACTCCAATAAGTCTCTACCTGGGGGTGTACTCCCATAAAGTTTATACATCTGTGCACCAAAAGGGAGAGGTCAGTTTTTCTTTTGCGTCATTAAATATATAGTTTTGCAAGCACTAATGAATGCAATACTTTTTCAACACACATGATGGCTTGAAAAACAATTGACATACTTTCCTGATGCATTTTGCAAATTTCCTTTTGTCTGGACTAAAAAAGCTTTAATATTATAGTGTTTTAATGAATAAAATGCTTAGTTGCCAATGCAAAAAAAAAAATTCATTTGAAAGAAATGTCTAGAACAGGAATAAATTTAAGCACAGAATGAGGTAAATGCTTTGAGTGACCCTGATTCAGGATTCTGTATAAATGAAGGGTACCTCTCTACCATGATAGAGTTCTGCGAAATCTTGCCAAATGCGTGAATCCTGGAAACAACCTTTAAAATAAGAATGAGCTTGGAAAATGGATCATCAAAGAAATATTCAGTGCCAATAAAATGAACCACACACATACACACAATTTTCATTTACCAGATACTCTTTCTCAAACCCAGCAGATGGTAGAGTCCTAAAGGTGAGTTTTTCAAATTGCAATCTGATTTTCTATTTCAAACACAGATCTTAGCGTGTTAAAATTAGTGCAGTGGCTACAATACAAACACTAGAAACAAATAACAGCTCACAACAAGTTGGCCAATGGAAAAGAAGGCGAATTCTAAAACATTACACCAATTCTTAGCTACATAAGTTTTGTATATTAATATTTCTTCAAAGTAAACTGGGCATGGTGGCGCACACCTGTAATCCCAGCACTCGGGAGGCTGAGGCAGGAGGATCACTATGAGTTCGAGACCAGCCTGGGCTACACAGTGAGTTCCAGGTCACTCTCACTACATAGTGAGACCCTGTCTCAAAAAACACAAAACAAAATAAAAAATTTCTTCAAAGTACTACAATCTAAAAATGTGAATTAAAAGATACCATCACAGACACTGTACTTCAGCTAGTGACATTTTTAAATACTCTGAGCAAAAATGAACACAATGATATTAGACAGCCACTTTGTGGAGATTAGACTGTAGCATGCAAAGCCAAACATCAGTCTTTCTCTTTATCTTTTTAGAAGATTCAGACTATTCTAATCTTTGCCTTTTGATCCTCATCCCTCAAAATTAGACCAAGTTTTGTCACTTAATTCTGAAAACTATAGCTGTGATTTACTTCTGGAGATCATTTCACCCTGACTCTCAGGACAGCTCTAATCATGATAGCAGGGGCAAAACAGAACATCCTTCGGAACTATTGCTTCTGAAACTCTGTAATGTTGCTAAGAATGAAAATCTAAAAGGAGGGCATTTCAAAAACCAATCATATTTACAAACACTAAAATATAGGAGGATTTAATGTTACCTTTTTTTTTCTTCTTCTTCTTCTTTTTAGGCAGGGTTTCACTATGTAGTTTATGCTGCCTTTGAACTCACTATGTAGCCCAGGCTGGCCTCAAATTCATGGTACTCCTCCTGCTTCAGCCTCCTGAGAGCTGGGATTATAGGGATGTACCACCACATCTAGCATAATGTTATCCATTGTAAACAATCATTTTTCACATTGTAAACTTGTACTCTCAGAAAAGAAAACAACTTTTTGAAGAAACACAACTATAACGAAAGAGGTTATCTGTTCTTTTCAAGTGCATTCATTTGGACTCTGCTCATACAGAGTTGAATTTGGGAGCACCCCTTCGTGGCAGATCTTGTCATGAAACTAAATGCCTTGGATTTTAGTGTGGCTACACCTCGAAAAAGGACAGTTGATGTTGCTGTGAACAAAGCAGGTCGATGGCCCTTGAAGGTCCTCATGTATTAACAGCAATTAAAGAGTTGAGATGTAATTTCACCCTCCTTCATGCAGGACCCTGTCTCACCTTCAACAGGAAGTGGGGGCTGAGTCATCGGGGCATGACTATAGTAGGAGTCTGTGACCGGGATACAGTACAGCCATCAGTATAAATCTGTCACAGGCACATTTGCAGCGGAAGAAGGACTTCCATACACTGCAGTCTTTACACTTTCTGATGCAGATACAGATTTACAGCACACGGGAAGCAGAGAGCCTTTGAGCCAAAGGGGCCCTGTGATTCAAGGCCATTTTGTAGGTTTCCACCATTCAAAAGAGCTACACATTTATAATTGTGCTTGAAGTTAGTCTCCTTCCAGCCCCAAGAGGCAGCACCATTTGGTTGAAATAAAACCGAGGACTTTTCCCAACAGCTGGCCAGTCCTAGTTTTAAGTTTTAACAACAGGAGGAATGGATTGAGGATTGCTGAAAGGATCAGAAAGTGTTATGCCAGACTTTTAGAGACCTTCTCCCCAACTATGCTGTTCTCCTATGTCAGATTCATTCCAAGATGATGAACTCTACTTTGAAGAGCTCTTTTGCTTTGTTTGCCCAATACAGATGACTCTTTCACTGATATATTCAAAAATGATTCAGCTGAGACCTTAAGGAAGTGTCTCAAAAGTTGTAAGCAAAAGAAAAAAAAAGAGTCAGCTAGAAGTAAATGTAAAACCAGTTCTCAGTTGGTGTTAATTAATTAAAAACACAATTTCAAAGCATCCCTAATAGAATACTTCCTCCATGCAGCTAGTATCTGATTCAGGGAGTGACTCAAGTAATAAAATCACAGTGAGACAACTCTTGTGGTGCTGGCAGGCCAAGTTCAATATTTTCCCTGTGAGGCATGCCTGTACTATAAAAAGAATGTGATGTTTGTAAATGAGTGTCTCCGCGCTCTGTGTACTGGCATAAAAAAACCTCTCCAAGCCCTCCTGCCACATTTCAAGAGTACAGTATGAATCACAATCATGTGATGAGCATCTCCTTGCCAAATTCTTTTACGCTGCTACCACGGTGTGCTCCCTCTTAGGTCTCTGCCAGCAGCCTCTGTCTCCCAGCCAAGACCATGGCTGTGTCAGTGGAGAGGCAGAGCACTCTGCTCCAGATTCGCCAGCAAGGGAACAAGGAGGCACACTTTTGTAAAATCTGTAATCGCTGAGTTGATGAAGTGGCCAGAGGACTTAAATGTCAGCTGAGAGATGGGGCAGAGAGGCTTCAGAGAAAGGAAGGAGGCACTTGAAAAAGGACTGTTGGTTTTTCATAGTAGTGGTCTCTGTTGTTATAGCACAGGATTGAGTTCTTAAAATTCATGCTTTCATTTAATTTCCCTGAGAAACAATCACTAATATTATGGGTAAGGAAACCAAGACTCACAGTTATTAGACAAGTGACTTGCTGCAACACAGAGCAAAGGGAGGCAGAGGTTAGCCTAGAACCTAACCAGTGTCCTTGTTTCTCTCCTCTCAACCCCGCCATCTCTGATTCTGCAGCTCCAACTAAAAGAAGCCAGGAAACTGCTCTCCTCCTGTCTTGGGCTTTTAAATATTAAAGCCACTCTTCCCATTGTTCCCCTAAATGTCTGCATATCCCTTTTGACAATACTGGTGTATGAAAATATTTCTTAACCAAATTAGCAGCCACGGAGACACTCCTCCACAGCTCCGACCACAGAACCCACGCCTGAGCCTAATTGTCCTCAAATGCTACTCCAGGGTCACAACGGGAACTGGGAGAGTGTATGGAGGAAAATATTATTGTAGGTCAACATCATGAATCACTACTGATGGAATCACTCAAAGTTTATCCCCTACTTACATCTGCATTTCCTTTGTGTTCATTTATTGCTGCGGTTAACTACAGATTAATTGACTTGCCAGTTTTCTGGCGGAGTCTCCTGTAAGCCTAGCACTGTTTGGCCCCTACGAGGCGGAAATGGATCATGAAACCAGGAAGCTCTCTAGAGTTAGAATGGTTATTTATCCCAGTCTATCTAAATGGTTTGTTAGGTACAGCGTTTGGAATTAAAACTGTGTTGAGGGGTTAAATTTCTGTACCTTAGAAAGACAACACATTCCAGTAGATGGGGGAGGAGGTAAAAGGAGAGAAAGGCTCCATGCACATGGAAGAATGCACAGAAGAAGCAGTAAAATATTTGTCTCGATCTCAGCCTAACCCAAGAAGGACTTAGACTGTCATGGAGTTCTAGCTTACTTGAAAGCAGGGTCTCTGTGTTTGTGTTTGGGGAGAGGGTATGATCTTCATTTCCATGACATAAGTGGCTAGTCTGAGCCACTTCTTTAATATGGCTGCCAAAAAAACTTTGTAGGATGGGCAGAAATCCAGACATATATTATTTAGAATAATAGCAGATGAGTCTTGTGCTTCTTCCCATTGATCAAATCACAAGAATGTATTAATGAAAGTCTAAGCAAGATTTTGAGAGGACTCAAAAGCTTTAATCTATTAATTTAGTTAGTCCACCATTTATTCAGTAAGCATAAGTTATGCAGCAATTCTGTCTCAGGCACTGTGAAAGGGCTGAATATTAAAAAATACATAATCTAGGGCTTTCGTTTTACTTGAGTTTGTTGGGATAATACAATGTTTTAAATGCTATACTTAAATAGTGGCCCATACTTGGTACCTTACCAACTTGGTAATATAATAATTTTCAGGACTTGGGCAGCTGTCATCTTTCTTAGTACTTTTGCTAATAAAAAGAGCCCAGAGGAATTTGTAATGCCTTTGTTACTTTATTGGTGAGGCTGCTGCTGTATGGAAGTTATTATTTTCTAGCAATAATGGATGAAGTAAGAGGGTAAGATTTGGCGGACGACAGATTTTTTTTAAGGGAACAAGGCAGAAATTTTCAGTGAGGTGCCATATAAGTGAGACAGAGAAAAAGAAACAGGTGGTAAGATATGACTGAAGCAAACCTGCCCTGCCTGGCTCCATCATGTATCAGTCTTTGACTTACCCACAAGATCACTTTATCTCTCTATGCCTCGGTTTCTGTATTAGTGAAAGGAGGGTGATAAAACTGACTACATCATTAAGTTATGTCTAGAAAGAAATATTCTCACAACAGCCTGGATATGTATTTTCTCATTACCTAATGCAATTCCAAACTAAGATTTGTCAACAATTACCCACCCACCTTTTTTGTTTGTTTGTTTGTTGTTTGTTTGTTTGAGACAGGGTCTCACTATGTAGTGAGGCTGACCTGGAATTCACTGTGTAGCGCAGGTGGTCTTGAACTCAGTGATCCTCCTGCCTCAGCTTCCCGAGTGCTGGGATTATAGGCGTGCGCCCGGCTAAGCCACCCACCTTTTTAAAGGCACAGCCCAATTCATTCACCATTCTGTAAACCTGGAATATTCTTTTGCACATCTTGTTAGTCTTGTGTGCTGAGATTTCAAGTAACATTCTTGAAATTGAAACTTCTAGAACATTTACCTGCTTTAATCTGCAGGTGTATATGTTTATAGATAGATAGATAGATAGATAGATAGATAGATAGATAGATTACATGTGCACTGGCTATCTATTTACTACAAAAGACTATCTGTGGACATCTACAACATAGCTAAACACCCTCAACTTAGTGCTAAGGTCACCTTATTGGAAAAAAGGAGGGGAAAATGCCACATAATACTGGCAGCTGATGGCATACCAAGGCTTGTTTGAGTTGTAGGAAAAAACTCCTTTTTCTTTATGGTGATTTGAGACAAAAAGATAATCCTGCATTAATTATATTAAGTAATTTTACCAAAGTTCAAGTGAAAGAAGTCTTAAATATCTCCCTGGATACTGGAGTTTATGTGACAAGAGCAATAAAAAAGATTAGGCGGTTAAAGTGGGTACAATGAATACTTCTTTTAAGAAGTATTTACTATACTTTGGACATTGCGGTATAGATTAGAAGGCTGACAGTAAAATTCAGAGGTATATCAGCATGTAGTCCTTTTTGTTGATATGGACACTCACTGTCGGGAAAAGCGTAGCAAGTGCACCTCTGGAAGGGAACTGTCCCTGGGTCCTGATGTCGTGGTTGTGGGAGGAAGTAGCACACTGTAGGCTTGCTCTACACATCTGGGGGAATGAACCAGTGAGTCAAAGGTGGAAGCAAATTTTTGTTCAAACGTTTCTCTTTAAGAAAACAACTGGCTGGGCTTGGTGATGCATGCCTGTAATCCCAGCACTCTGAGTGACTGAGGCCAGAGGGATCATAAGTTCAAGCCTAGCTTGGGCAAGATAGTGATAGCAAGAACCTGTCTCAAAAAGGGGGATGGGGATCTGGATGTAACTCAGTGCAAAGGCTATGGGTTCAATCCCCCATACCACAGGAGACAAAAGAGAAAAGAAAATACCTGTGCCACCTTAACTCTCAAACTACATCTTGTACTCCCAAATTGCTGTGAAAAATGGCAGTAATAACTTCAGGAATGGTAACTGATGTTTCTCATAGTTTGTGTAAGAGTGTATGTGTGAATCTTTGTGTGTCTGTGTAAATGAGAGACATTGAAAAGAAACACTAATAGAAAAAACTTATAGGGTGACTCAAAGACAAATTAATACCTTGGGGTCAAAGGCAAAGAAAGGACAATTGGAATAATTAATTTAAACATTTTTTTTTTAAGTGGCAAGCTATATTGGCCACAGATCTCTTACTACAGGGATCCTAATAACTAAACTTCAAAGACTCTTCACTATTTAATTATTTTAATTATAGAAGATCTAATTATTGTTCTTTCAGATTTTTATAATTTCACAAATTCTGAGTGCTGAATAAATAGTTTATTAATCCACTTCCATATGGTGACTCATGGAATGCTGACTTTAAAAAAATACCTAAGGTGAGGTTTTCGTTACCATCGCTGAATTGGCCTTAAAGCAAGTCATCAAATCCCTCTGTCTTTGAAATTCTTCACTAAAATAGCATGCCTTGCAGAGGGGGGCCATTTGTTTAATGAGCTCTTAATAGAAAAGGCATCATTTAAACTGCCAAATAAACAGATTGAGGTAACCGTCCTTCTACAATTTTGGGCCATGAGAAACATAAATTACTTTCTAAATGAGCTCAAAGTCATTAACAACCCCCCAAATTTCATAACCTATAGCTCAAAAGAGTCATACTTACTTACTAGGGACACTGTGGAAGGCAATGAGTAAAAGAGGAAATGAGTTCAATGGGCTGTGCCTTTAAAAAGCAAAAGTATGCTCAAGATTAGACAGAATAAAAGTAACCACCAACCAGTTAGTTCTTAGCCAGTGGGTTGAGAAGTTCTCTCTGGAAATTTCCCCTAACTCAAAAGTCTGCCTTGCTTAAATTCACACTTACTTCTCTGCACACTGTGCTGTACAGTGGTACCTTGGTTCATGAACTGAATCCTTTCCATGATTTTAGTCTCAGAATTTGTTCCACCGAACTGCAATCAAAATTGTGTCTGTGAAGTGTGGGAAGAATTCAGTTCATAAACCCAGGCACCACTGTATTTCAGCCAGTGTGCTTCTCTGGGATGCCCCGAAAGAGTGATGAATAAAAGAAGCTCCCCACCAGGAGGAAGAAAAAAAGACTACAGGTGCCTGAGAGTCTGTAACCACAAGTGAAACATCAGATTGAGAGTAGAATGGTCCCTTGAAATTCCACCCAGTATCCTAACCTTTAAAAGTGTGCACTATCTACTTAATGATCATTTTTTTAGAACAGAGAAAACAGAGCAACAAAACTACATATTGTAAACAGAATTTAAGAACATGACCTCTCTCTTATTAGGTTGAACTAGTAATTTGCCTGCAGAAGAAATTTTCCTGGTGTAGGTATTTTATATCATCTGTTCATATTTCCAAATAATTTTGAAATTCTGACTCACAAATCGTTAATCACTATTTATACAAACCTTAGCTTATTATTATTTGGACCAGGGTATATGTGAGTGGCAACATATTTTAAAACAATTTTTTAAAAAAGAAATTAGTTTGCGATATTTTGAGTATGTTGTAAGGTGCATAAGTGATGATCTTGTTGCAAAGCAAGCTATTTTCCAGCATGTTATTTATTCCCAGGGAATTGTACAAATTCCAGATGACGTCATCAGGGCTGTGAGTACATAAGAAAATAAGCGAATGAGACACACGTCAGCTCATGTGGCAAATCACTAGGTTTGCCAAATAGAAAAGAACAAAAACTGAGAAGGAAGACATTTTGTTTTCAACCTACAAGGATATTAATAAAACTCAAACCCAGCATTCTGTGGCTACATTTCCCAGGAAGAATTCTCTTCTAGCCAAAAGAATATAACAAACTTCTGTATCTGAGAAATTTGTATCTCGTGATGTCATTTAAAATCCCACTATTTATCATGACCAGAGCTGGCTGAAAACATGTTTCTCTGAGACTTGGGAAAAAAATAAAAAATAAAGAGAGAGTAAGGAAGGAAAAAAAAATTCGAGGAAAATCCTACTTCAGATAATTTCTAATTCAGAGTTAATAAGTTCAATGAATATAATTTGACCCAGTATGTCACAGTTCAAAATAAAAATTTTCTCCAGATAAAATTGTAAGGAATAAACAATAAAAACAACTTGTTATATGCAATAAAGAGAATGAAGTACAAGAATACAAAAATTTCTTAACAGAGAACATGTTCTATGCAAATATAATGTATATACACCAGAAAAAAAGAAAGAAGCAACTTATACTACTGAATAGTAATTAAAAATAGAATCAGTTTTAAGCCATATTAGGATTGGAAAACTTATTAGATACATTTTATTTTATTTGGTACTGGGGATTGAATTTGGAGCCTTGTGCTTTCAAGGCAGGTGGCGGAACCACTGAGCTAAATCCTGGTTCCTGGATACATTTTTAAAAAAATTCTAGTTTGGAAATCACAAAAGATTAATACCATCAGTTAGCACCTACATAGCACTTACCCTGTGCAGGTGCAATTGAAATCACTGAACATAATTAACTCATTAAAGATCTTGGCAATTTACTATAAGAATATGAAGATATCATTATCATTTCCATTCTGTATCTGTGCAACAAAGCCCAGAGAGATAAAGAAACTTGTTCATGGCCATATAAGTAGTGGTTACCGGCATATATTAATGTAGAAGAATCTAGTCACATTTCAAGGATACTAGTAAGTACTGAGACCATTCTTCTAATGATTGAGACATTTCATTTAGTGAAATAATAATGGTGAACTCTTTAGATAGCTTATTTTGAGGATAGCAGTTTTTTGTGCATGTCTTATAAATACAGACATCACAAATAGATCAGACATTCTCAATTGACCATGCTCATTTGGTAAATATGTTAATTTTTACGAATGGTCGCAGTGTATGAACACATATTAAAATTAAAATATCATGTGAAATAATTTTTCCCAGTTTTCAATCTCTTCTTCAATTGTTTCCCTTAAGGGCTACATGGATATGTAAAGGACAACTAATTTCACTGATCTTAATAGAACAGGATTTACTTGAAAAGCAAGGTGGTTCATTACAAAGTGTCCTTTTCTAGAAATATTTGGAATTTTGAAATATGTAGTCCTGGCAATAATGTTCAGCCCTTAATTTCTAGGTTAGAAGAAAACAATGCATAGAGATTAACCTAAATTCAGGTTGGGATTCAGGAGCAGGTGAGATATACCATGGTGGCTGAGAGCAAGGGAGCATTTAGGAAGCTCATTGACCTTGGGTAAGATCTTAAACTTCCTTAAGCCTCACTCCCCTCATCACAAAGGGAGGGTGGTGTCGTGAGGTTGCTGCGGAAAGGAAGTGAGGTAACATACATACCGTCCTTTATACAAGATCTGACAACCAGTTAGGGTTGAACAAATGGTCATTGTGTTCTCATTTTTATTCAGTGATTCACAACCAGTTAATATCAAAATAGGACAGAAAGCACTTTTGGAGTGACTTGTTTTAAAGTGAGTTCCTTATCCCTTCCATATCCCTGGACCTAAGGAGACAAAATCATGGATCATTAGTGTTTTCGCCATAGTAGCATTTTTTACCGCCTCTACAACAGCTGGTCATCCTTTAAGGGAGTGTTTCCCATTAGAATACAGCTTTGAAATTAAACTTCCTGTGGGGAAGTTCAGATACACATTCACAGAGGGATAAGCGTGGACCCAGGAAGTCTACACATGGCTCACATACCTGCTTCCTTCTAATTCAAGCTTCCTCTTGGAAGGAGACTAGGAGAATCTCTCATGTGATTTAACATTTTGACATCTAAATTGAACAAAATCATGTCATCAATCTGATTTTAATTCAAGTGTGCTCCTAATGAAATAGCAGCCACGTTTCAAAGAAAAATTTCCCTAATAGATGAGCTCTTTTTTGGGTGGGGGGCAATTCCTTTATTTTTCCTGCTTCACTTACATCTCAAATTCCAATTTAAGTAAGACTAGCCAACATCTCCTGGAGTCTGAGTGACTGATTGTTGTGCCCAGTGCTTCGCCTGGATTTCTCCAATTAATTCTCTCAACCACCCTTATTGGTTTTGTTCCCATCCCCATTTTACAGACGGGAAAACTGAGACAAGACGGATGGGGTAACTTGTTCAGGGTTACTATGCTGTTGGTAGCAAAGCTACAAAAACCAAACAACAACGTGGTTGGCTGGGCCCTTAGGAGGCACCATTTACACTGCAGGGCGGGCTACTGCCCAGATATGTCCATATCTCCCCTCAGGCCTCAGTTTCCCAGCTTTGCGAGGTCCAAGTTCGCTTCCAGCCTGACGTCCTAGGGCTTGCTACTGCTGCCCTGGGCGGGCTGCTTTGTTTCTGGGCTCAGCTGCTCTGGCAGGGCCTCCCCAGGCTCTGCCCTGTTTTGTTTTTGCGGCTGGACCTATTACAAACGCAGTGCTGGCAGCGGTGCAGCCCGGAGCACAGCCCAGGCTTCCTCTTTCCCTCAGTTCTTGGCTGCTTCAGTATGAACAGAAAAGGTGGGCAGAGGCCAACTGGCAGAAGCCACAGAAATAGCAGCGCGTGATTCTCAAGAGGAGCGGCAGAAAGTCCGACAGCAGGCCCTGCCCTCAGCCCAGCTCTAGTTGACTAAGGTTGCTGTTGGCTCGCAGTCCCCAGCGGTTTCCACGTTCACTTCCCTCCGGGCAGGGCAGACCACGCCGGTGATGAGACTACTCAGCGGTCGGGCTCCGTGATCTCGGCCAACTGCTGACCGCCCAGAGGCAGGAAATAGAGACACTGGACTGCAAATGCCATGTAGAAATCTCACGATCTCAATTGCACAGAGCCTACTCGCAAGACAGCACAGCTGGGGATCTCTTGGGCAGCCTCAGAGCCCTGGGAAAGGGTGCAGCGCCCGGGAACGAAGGAGTCAATCATCCTGGCGCATGCGTGGAAGGCGGGCGCTGGGATTTGCAGGCTTCCAGCGCCAGTTGGCTGCTCCTCATTAGCAACTGCCTGGAGCGAAGCTGCGCTGGGCTGTTTTCGGCAAGCCCAGCCGCAGGCAGAGCGGGTGACTCAAACTCTCCTTTGCCAGTTTCTCCGTTTGCTCTCCCCCACTCCTTCCCTCCCTTTGGGACTAGGACAATACTCTGGTCAGGACAGTTCCAGTCATAACTGGATCTTTCCACTACGTAGTAGCACACACGAGGATTTGTTGGAGTGGTGTTTTGTTTTGTTTCGCTACTATTAAACAAGATTGCTTCATAATCCCTTAAGTGCTTTTTAGCCAAGTCTTACTTTCACATCCTGGCCAGCAAGCACGTGATTAAGCCCAGGATGTCACGGGGGGAAGGCAGATACTACATCTGAAAAACAGCTGATGCTGTTTCATTCAGGAGACAAAAACAACTGAGCCATGGAAAAGGACAACTGGACACAAAACTCTCAGACTCTGGAGACCCTCAGAGACAAGGAGGAGCTGCTGAGGTAGTGATGCAGATGCAAGCATTCTTCTACCTCTTTCCATGTCCGCTCTGGAGATCCGAGCTTTGGGACAGCCAGCCCTTGCATCTTCTACCTGGCAGTGGTGATCAACTGTCTGTCAACTTCCTATACCACCAAGATGTGTCTGTGTGTGTTTTTTCCTACAATTTACATTCCAACTAGAAAACAAGCTGTATTAACACCAACAGAAAAGAAATTTGAAGCATTTCTTTAAATGTATACTTCTGATGAATGTTTATTCAGTCGTTTAATGTGATAAGATCATGCCTGAAACATCCACTTTTTCCTGTCATAAATGTCATGTTTTTCACCGTCATAAAAATATTCAATTATGATTATTCAAAAAAAATCTAGTGATCTGCCAAAAATTTCAGTGGATCCTAACTTAGTGAAAAAAAAAATTTAAAACAAAAGAAAATTCAACCCCAAGACTCAAAAGTTCTCTTCTTAAATATTACATTTAAGAAAGATTCTTAAATATTACATAAGCATTCACTGGAAGACACCCGACTGTGTATATTGTCTGATTCACAGGCAAAACATACCACAACACAAACCCCAGCTTCCTTTTTCTTACTCTTAGCCTTCCATACTACTGTACCTATGTGTGTGACCTTAAGCAAGTTATTTTTATTCTCTAAGTATACATTTTATTAACTTTACTATGAAGATCCCTCTATTAGGGATCTTTAATTTTCCATCTAAGATGAAACAATACAAAACTCAATATTGTCAATGGCAGTTTTTATTTTAATCTTTAAATACCAAGGGCAAGATGAATTTCATAGCACAGAAACACCTTATTGCCATAACTTTTGAGATAAATATTTGTGCAAATATTTCTTTGCTCTTCTTGTGAAAAAAATGCTACTAGGTTCTGTGAGTGAGGGTACAAATGTCAGAGATACATGATGGACAGAGGATTTATTAATTTTCTTTGAACTGAAATGCTTTGAAAATGCATGGGTCTTCCTTTGGAAAATGCTTTTGTCTCTGGTATTATCTCCATTAATCCAGAGTTAGTGTCAAAGGTTTGTGAATGGATTTCAGAATGTACAAGTGGCACCTCCCATTGTTAGCTGTCTACATTTTTTATAACCACTTGCATACTTTTGGTCAACCACTGTAAAATAAATAGTCCTTCCCAAATGTTTTTGTTTTCTTTGACAGCACAGCAATAATTCACTTGCAATGCTGTAGAATGAATAGCATTTTAATGCCGTTGTAAGGCTGGCTTTTTATGATTTCTATTCATCAAGTTGTTTTTAAGTTAAAAGATGCCAGATTGAAAAGAACATAAAATACTCTGGAGATGTTTCATACCTATATTGTTACTTCTTGTTCCTACCAGTGTGCGTGTGTGTGTGTGTGTGTGTGTGTGTGTGTGTGCATCTATGTGTTTATGTAGTGCATAAATATATGTATATTCATACTCAATATAAATATCTAAAACTATTCATCAAAATCATTTGCTGCTTTTGTTTTTGTAAATATGCTGTTAGCATCTAAATTATGGAACAATTTGTGTTCATGCAAATGAAGATGTAAATTAACATTTTTTTTCTTGCCTAGAAAAGTTTTGAAAAAAAATCCTAACACATTTTCTGCTTACTTGTTAAAAACTCTTGATCCTTTTTCTCCATTCAGGCACATAAATACTAAAGAAATATGTAAAAAAAAATTTATATAGCTTGTTTCCAATTTGATATAGTACGATCAGAAGAGCTTTATTTCTTTTAGGGAGCAGGGGATTATTGTTAAAGATATGCTGTGCCAAACATGGAAGGATGAAAGTAGCTGGAGAAACAGCATATTCTCTGTGCAGTGCTATATAGAAGACACCATTTGAGATAAGAAATTGGAGTTTGCATGGTGTGAATTTTCATCTTACTCTTCCTTCTCTTTGAGAAGCCTATTTTTATCCTCTACATGGTTTGAGACTTGAGTTGTACAACATGCATAAATAAATCTTGTGGTGAGTTTAATTCTGGAGGCTGAGAGTTCAATCAGCTGAGCCATCACACCTATATTCCTTGCAAGTGATTAGCCTCAGATGCCTGGCCTGGCTTCAGGCTTCTCCAGTAGAGAGCAGTGAAACACTGTCAGTAAATCTAATTCTGGAAACCAGAATGGATTCCAAACTAGGGAAAAAGGCAAAGACAGAACTGGCAGCCTCCTCAGAGCTGCAAAGAAATTGAGGGAGCTGGGCTTGTAGTTATTTTTTTTTTTAATGGACATGTGCTAAAGTTTGATACCACTAATATTATTAGCAATGCTGAATGTATTTAGATCTTTAAGTGTTAGTCAAAGCATCACTTCGTAGTAAGGTGGATAACACAAAAGAGAGCATGTGCTTTCCAAAACTAGCTTCTTATTTTAATCCTGCAGTTGCTAGACTGTTATACATTTATTAACTTTACTATTGCACCTTTGCTCAGTAACTTTCTTTTATATTTAACATTATATAAATATCAGCTCTTGAACTGGGCCATCTACCTTAGCAATTCTTTAGTAAAAGCTTGGTAAATTAAGTAGAAAAAGTTTATACTGATACACTGTGTAACATTGTTGCAGAGAACTTTTTCTAAGAAGTTTGAAAACAGTTTTTAGTGGCTCCAGTTCAAAATGAGGTTATAGTGTGGATGTGTGAATGGTGCTTCCAGGTGAAGTGATTTATGACATTACACATTAACTTGTTAACAGAATAATACAAAAGTGTGAATGTTTGCTGAGCACCTCGCCCTTGGCTGATGTGCACATAGGTTCTTCTTCCAATCAACAATTGCATGATGACAGAAAATATTAGTTAATGAAATATTTGTGCTGGGCTGCACTTAAAGAAAATACATATTTTCACAAAAGGAAGTATGAGCATTTAGAACCCCATGATGTGGTGTATATGATTTAACCTGTTACTTTTTTTGACGAAATAGAATATACTACTTTTTTGAGGCAAAGCTATCAGAGAAGACTTCTAAAGAAATAAGCAGATTAGTCATTTGAAGTGGGAAATAATACCGTATGGATACATCACACAAACTTTTGGCCAGTGGTTTGATGAGTTCCCATGCTGAAACTTTTTTCTGTCTTCAAAGCGCTGGGCTCAAATGCCAGCCTCTGTGTACAGGTTGCCAAAATCCTAAGTGAAGCATGGGGCACTACACATTAAAGGGGAGAGGTCAGCATGGCACCATGCCCAAAAAGCACGCTAACAGCAGAGTGAACTTTGAATAGGCCAGCTCGCATCAAAAGTCACCATGTGTTTTACTTTCTCCTGGTGATCATTTGACCCTTATTTGGAATCTTCTCTAAGCCATTCTATCTTGAAGCCCCCCCCCCATTTACTTCTCCCAAAGCCCCTCTCTCCAGCACCAGTACAGCAAAAAGAAACAGGAAAACTACTTTCAGAGGGCAAATACAATTGCAGCCAGCACACCAGATAGCCAAGATTCCTGCAGCTGAAGACACAAGCAGATGCAAAGGCAGCATTGCTGGGGAAAGCAGCCTTGTTGCCCCAAGTCAGCATCCCACCGCCTTGGCTTTTCCCAAGGCTTCAGTAAGAAAACACTTTTTTAGTTTTTCTTTTTTACCTCTTTCTTGTTCTTATCAGTTCAAACAAGAACAATGAATTCCACAAGCCCACAAGAATGTGACAAGGTGTCAACAAAGCCAACCAGGAAGGTGATGTATGGCCCATGCAGCTCCCATAAATCACTTCACAACCAGGACTACAAAAGAAGGAACTAGCAACCCAGAGCCAGAGTGCAAACTCACTTCACCCTCAAACATCCATAGTCCCTTGGCCCACCATGCTCAAGCACCCTCACTGCCAGTCACCTGTCACCCGTTCATCAGCCAGCTGGCCTGCTCAAGAGTTAGGACAAGTGCTTTTCTTTCTGTGCCAAATACTACCATACATGGTGGAGCACGATTTGCTTTAATGCTTTAGGGACATGTATCTACACAGCTATCTTGAAGGCTGCCTGGAGAGTTCTATATGAAACTTCAATTTCAAAGGTTTATAAATGGTAAAGTACTTGTTCATAGATGAAAATTCGATTCAGAAAGTTTGGGTTTAAATGGTGGAATGATTTTACAGTTTTAAAAATCAGGTCACAAACTGTTTTACCTTCTTGTTAATGATAGAAACAGAAATTGAAAAGTAGCAATTTAGAAACCCTTTCTGGGATTATAGAATTCAGTTTTCTGAAAAACTGAATATGTAGTTGTGTATACACCAAAGTTAAGAGGGGAATGGAAGCACTTAACACTGTTTTATGCAAAGTATCTTACTGGTAAATATAAAATTGTCAAGTAAATAATTTTCTGTCAAGGTTTTAATATGTTTAAATAATTTTTATACCATGATTTGTGATGAGTGCACAGTATAAATTTCTAATGCAAAAGCTGAAAATATTTAAATACAAATTATTGATTTCATAGCAACTTGGAATCCATTCTGTGAAAACCGTGATACAAAATTTCTATTTTTTCAATTAAAAATACTACCTTAAGTATATACTAAGGCAACAAGAGAAGCTAAATAAATCATCCATAAGCATTTATTCATATGATAGACTGACTTAGGGCTACTACATTCCTGCATAACAAGTTTGGAAGAAAAATGAAGAACTTCTAAAGAAATAGTTTAATTGAAACTTAAAGAAAACATAAAAGAAAAAAAACTCATCAATTCCCCTGATAATGAAGACTAGGGTTAACCTTAGATGAATGTGCTTCTATTTCTTCCCTTCAACCATTCTTTTTAAAAGTGAAAGATTCTAAAAATAACTTGAGTAGCAGAGATGAGCTCATCCTCTTCTGACTAACCTTTCTTATTCTTTAATGATAATAAAAATAATTAAAATAGCAAATAAAAATAAACTGGTAGTTTTGACTCACAAAAAGTAGATTGATGATCGAGGTAAGTCTTAAAAAAGTCTGAATATACAAAAATCTACATAAATGATTCTTTGGATCAACTTTGAAATAAACTAAGGGTTACCATAAATTCCAAGTTCTAGCCCTTATAAATAGATGATTTTAGAATAATATGACTTATCTAAGAACACAACTGTTCAATTAAACAAAATGCATCTGATATTACTGTCAATAAAACCATCAAAGCAAGAATGCATTGAACCACTTCTAGTGTATCGTCTAGGATTAAAATGAAAGAGTAAAAATTCAATTGGGTACTACATTGGAAGAATTACTTCTTGTGTGAATTGTTAAATGCTTTTTAATATCTACATTTCTTAATACTTTTACACATTTGTGATTTAGACAAAACAAAACCCACTTGGCTATAGTGTCAAGCTACATGGTAATTCCAAAAGTATTACTGGGTGGGGGAAGGAACCCTTCTGGTTGGATAAAGGGAGATGAGACCATAAAATTGAGTACAAGCAAATTTGTGAGAGTCCAGTTTCTTGCAATGGAAAAGCTTGTAGAAAGAGCTATGTTTGTTTGAAAATATGACTTTACTTTGCTGAGATGGAGCTTCAAACTGGAAAAGCAAAAGAAGAGGACATTGGGGTCAACCTTTTGCACTCTTGTAGTATTTCTAAGCATTCTTGTGAAAATATTAAACTTCATACAGAGATACAGAAAAACAGATAGGTTAGGATCATGATCATCTAGTCTTTTATATAAAAAAGATATTTTGCCAATCCATAGGAGGTTCCCAGGTTAAAGCTGGGCAGGCTGGTTTATATACCAATCAGAGCAAAGAATAAATACACATAAATCTCTTGTAAGCTGCTCCAACAAAGCCAGTAGGCACCAGTTGGCACCCTATTCCTCCTTCTGAAAAAGATTAAAATATCTTCTAGAAGGAACCACATCTTCAGGTGGTTTCCGTCCTACTTGCAGCCTAGGCTTTGTTTTATGAGAACAACTTGCTCCCAATGAAGATGGTTAACATTTTCTGAGTTTCCACGCCATTAAAGACTTTGATATACATTTTCACTTATCTGAGCAAGACTGGCAAAGCCTTCAACTAAACAGACTTTACATACCTTTAAATTATATATATTTTATATGCTTACTATTTGCATTTTATAGATCTAGACTATATCTTTTGTACTAATTTTTGTTTTAAATATACAAATGTTTATCTTCATAGATAATTAATGGGATTTTTGAGAGTATAAAGGATAAACTCTTACACATATTCACAACTAGCTGGTAACAGTATATACAGCTCAGGACTCAACTCCAATTTAGTCCACAGTGAAGAAAGAAAAATTGAAAAATTACTACAAATTTGCCTCTACTTTATTGTCACTTCATTCATTTAGCAAATATCCATCAAACATACAGTGTATATAAAATGCTATATGGTAAAAAACAAAATGAAGTCTCATGTATCATTTGCCAGTAATTAGCATATCTCAAAATGATCTTTTTATGAGTGTGATTTTGTTAATTCCATATGGTCATGAAGCATATATTAATTCCTATGAGTGTCTTGTAGGTTAATCATTTAATATATGATTTTATCATGTCATTATTGTTGTATAGGCCTGGGTAAAACCACGAGCAAAACTTGAAAACAGATCTTGGTCCTTTGGACTTAAATAATTTTGAAGACGAATATCATGATATATAAGACTAATGAGATAATGGTGGCATTTAAATGTATATGTTCCTATTATACATACATATTTTATGTCTAACAAGGCACTAACTTTTTATGAAGTTCTTTTAGTTTTTAAATGGGAAGTTAAACATTATGTCTAGTAGCTGTGATACACTAGCAGTGAAATTGAAAGTCTCTCCTATTCTCTTAATTCTTGTCTATTAAAATACTGTCCTAAAACTATAACACCAAAGGCATATTTGATTTCATGGGTAATTGTAGCCATCTATACTAAAACTTGACTCAAAACAAAATAAAAAAACAAAAATGAAAGAAGAAAAAAACTTTTTCTACCAATAGATGCCCTATAAGTTTCTCACAACAACATTCATGTCTAACATGCCAGGCAACAGAATCTAGAGAGCTCCTGGTATAAGTGCAGACACATAGCTTGGACACATTAATTCCTGAATGCTTTCTATAAGAGAGGCGCTATGCACTGAAAATAAAAAGAGATGAGACATCCTCTTATGTATGAAAAATATGTAAATAAACAACTATATTACAAAACATGCTCTGTCCAGTGTGTAGAAACTCCTATGGAATGAAAAAGAGGCAATACCTAATTCTGATAAGGAAATACCATATGTGAATTAGGCTTGGGGGAGGTACTGAGTTTTGCTCAAGTAGAGCAAAAGGAAAAGAACATGCCAGCTATAGCAGAAGTATGAAACAACCAATCTAAATTGCAGAAAGACTGATCTTTCTGTAGTAAGGAAGTAAAGATTGTAACTAGTGGATGGTAGGAGGCAAGATCAGAAACTGCACCTAATGCTGTAATCAACCTAAGAAATTTGGACTTTATCCCTTGATGAATGTAGCCATTGAAAGTGTTTGGCAGGGGAGTGATAAGGTTTCTGTTTTGAAGATAACACGTGCAGTGATATTGGGGGTGGGTTGGACAAAGACTAGAGACAGCAAAGAAACTAGTAGAAGTGCAAATAGTTCAAGTGAGGGGTGATAAGGGCCTGTGCAAAGAAACAGAATGGAAGAAAAGAAAACTCAAAACATATTTAAGAGCAATAAATGAGAGGACTTTGTAAGTACTGAAACTGGACAAAGAAGAGAGTTAAGGGTGATAGAGTAAATGATAGTAGTCTCAAGCTGAGAATAAAGCCATGGAAATGCAGATAGTAACTGAAACATAGAGGTCATGGATTTAACTCAGTTAACTCAGAGTGGCCTTGGATATAGCCCTGGAGATGAGGACATGCACACAGTGGGCAGAGAGAGAAAAGCCTACCAGACTCACTGAGTTCTCTGACCTCTGACAAGAGAAGAAACACTAGGTCAAATTTTTGTTCAGGGTCTCAGGAGTGAAAGTGTGAAGTAGTGAGGCGTGCTCAATGTGTCCGGCATTTCAGAAGAGATGTCCACTGAGGCCAGAAAAGCATTACTTGCACCTGTCAGCTAAGAGGCTACTCTTGACCTTATTTAGAGTAATTGCTGTAGGAATTCTGTGACGGGTGAATGAGGCAGACGCCAGACTACATTTGGCTCAGGGATGGTTTCAGGATGTGAAGAGGGGAGAATATGTTCACCTTGCATCCTGTCACTCCCAACATGTCACAGTGTACAGAGGACAGGTTGTCCTGCCTCCTTTTGCTGTGCACATAGTGCTGTAAGCCTGAGAAAGCTCTGCTTCTGCATAGCAGCTTTGCCACACACATAAGGCAGCTGGTAGGTTACTGTGGCATTAGCACACCACGTAGGAGAGTGAGGCCAACAATTCATAATCAAAGGTTATCCTGTCGTTCCTGAGCCCCTCCAGATGAAAACTCACTGGATGAGGTATGGGGAGAAATCAAACTGGAAGAGATTTTAAAAGGATCCTCAACAGCTCATCTGACATTGTTCTGTGGAGCTGACTACCTGAGTGTGAACTAAAACTAGAGTGTTTGTAAAAAGGAATGTCATTCTCTAACCTAAAAGGAAAACCCCACTTTCAGAATCCCCAGAGGGAAGGGATGTGATGAAGGATAAAACACATTCTACCTCACTATTTTTTAGCTTAGAGAATCTAGATATGGAACATACAAAATAACACCTGGAAGCACTTCTATTAACGAACTTACATTCATTTTTCATTCATATCCCAGGAAGAAGAAACCCATAAAAATATAAATTAAAAAAGTATAATAAAAAGAGGGCCAGGAAGACACACTGAGGTAGAGATCAGCAAATTTTTTTCTGCCAAGGGTCAGACAGTAAATATTTTGGGTTTGTTGGCCAGATGATCTCCATGGTAGAGATTAGATTCTGCTCCTGTAACACAGGAGTGATCACAGGCAACACGTGAGCAGATGGATGAGGCTGTGTCCAGTGCAACTTCATTAGTCAATACGGAATGGAATCTCACAAAAGCTTTGTACCACAAAATATTACTGTTTTTTTTTTTAATTTTCCAACCATTTAAAACTGCATGAGCCAAAGATGGGGTCTTTCTATATATATATATATTGCCCTGACTGGTCTGGAACTCCTGGACTCAAGTGATCTCCTGCTTCAGCCTCCTGAGTAACTGAGACTACAGGCATGTTCCACTGAGCCCATAAATAAATATTTGAAAACTGGTTTCTAAAGAAGAAAATTGGCATAGAAAGTAATTATGCTGGATTAGTGATTAGGGCACAGCAATGAGCCTTCTGTCTGAGCATATAGTTTCTCTAAGTCCAATCAGATTCAACTGGTCATTGTCTAGCTTAGAAATCTTCAGCAGTTTTCCATTCCACAGGTTTAGTCTTGTGCATGCTGTACATGGCCTTCGTGACTCATTACTAATTGTTTAGGTTCATCGTCTATCGTCACCCCTTTACCCGGTCTCTGGCCCTAAGTTATACTACCTAACACACACAAACTGCCCTTACCTGAGGACACTCTATACTTCCCTGCCTTCACTGATCTGCTTCCACTCCTCACACGGCATGGAAGGCCCTCTCCAGGAACCCTCTCACAGCTGTCCTCCTAAAATCCCATTTGTTCTTCAGGCTCAGCTGAAGTGCCGTTCGTCCTTGTGTAAAGCCTTCTCTATTTTATCTAGCTGGAATAAAGGCCTCAGAGGTGATTGTTTATGATTTACATTTTGATAAAAATGCTCATAAAACCACTACTTTATTAGAATTTAAGGATTAACTAATAAAGCAATTCATGTTTATAATGCACTTCATGCATAACACCTGACATATTGAGTTCAAAATAAACAGAAGTTGTATGCGGAGGCAGATCTACCCCTAGACTATAAATTCTTGAAGCTAAGAGCCATATTTTATTTACTTACGCACACATTTACACTGCTGACCTGAACTCACATGTTACGTGATCAAATTAAATATAATTTGACTATTAAGCATTACATTAAAAAACATTGCCAGTGTTTTTAATCCTAAAACTAAGTGTAAGACAGACTGAAGAACTATTCAAATTTCCATAATTTTTCCAGTTTATTTGACTGTGAGGTTCAGAAAACCATGGGCCTTGGAGATTGATAAACCTGAGATCAAGATTCAGTTTTACTACTTTGTAGCTTGAGTATCTTTGCAACTTATTTAAATTTTCTGAGATTCAGTTACTTCACTGATAAAACTCAACAAAATGTGCTTTTACAGGTATATTTTGAGGTCAACAGAACAAACTGTTATATTTGATAGGCTTTAATAAGTATAAATTAAGAGTATTAGGTAAGTTTAAATGCCCTATATTGTGAAATGATTACAAAATAGTATATAAATGAAATGCAATTTGTATTTCTTGTTCACTCTTTAAATACAAAGAGAGAGCAGCAACTTCTAGCCCATTTTCTGGGAAAGCGTGCATAGAAGGTGGGTCCCTATGACCCCTGGGGAATGATCTTATTGACAGCACCCTCTCCAACTTCTCCCTCATAACCTCAGCACCTGACAAGATGGGCATGTGAACTATGACATCAGATTACATTTGAGGATCCATCTTCTATCAAGCAGAACTTTAGGAGCAGTGATAATTTCCATCTGCTGAACAATGTCCCTGAAATACAACCATTGTGTGTCATATTTCCATTCCCTAGTCAGCGCTGTCCTCTTTCTGAGTTGTCTGTGATCCACTCATCTTCCTTTTCTAATCGTGCTTTGATTTATGAATGTGCCCAGTGATAGTGATGGGACAGTACTCTATTTCAAATGATACAGACCCAAACTAATTTGGCCCAGGGAATTATACAAAAAAAAAAAAACTAGAACCTACACGGTGTTGAGC
>NW_022900927.1:30948978-30952569 GCF_012274545.1 Fukomys damarensis | reverse complement strand
AAAAAAAAAAAAATTAGAACCTACACTTGGTGTTGAGCTGAATAAGTCGGATCTTTAGAAAACAGCTCCTAGATGCATTCTCACTAATCTTTTTATAATCTTTTTATATTCCATAAATGGGTTCCTGCCTCATTGATCAAGGGAATGTAGCAGTTTAGCAATGTCAATCTCTTTACACACAATGGAACAAAAAATTAACCCTGATCCATCAGACTCACTTGTATGTAATTAATGGAAATCCATCAGACTTGTATGTAATGTGATGACAGCTTGGGGCAGCATTAGAATTTATCGTACTGCATTGTCTATATTTTGAATATTGGTATATATTTTTAGTTTACTTTTCAAACTCAGAATGCCATGATTCCATTTTTCTATTAAGAATAGCTAATAAAAACCTTTAATCATCTAGTTGATAACTTGCTAAAATTGTTGCCAATGATGTTTCTACTGAATATCTAAGTAAAATAGTTCAGAAGAAATAAGCAAGGCTGATACCATCTGGGTTTTTCTTCCATCTCATCATTCTATAACCTTCCTTTCAAAAGTACTAAACTGGACAAGAGCCATGGAGAAAATAGCAACTACCTATGTAGTACTTACAAAAAGAAACTCTTACTTTAATTTTTTTCCTCATATTTAAGGTATACACTGCTTTGAGCCCAAAGGAGGTGACTCATTGCCTCAGTTCGTCCTTTCCTGTTTCTTGTTCAGACACAGCCAAAACCGGAGAGTAACCCAGCTCCTCCCGATCATAATGGACTACTGCCAGGAAGATACTCAAAGTTTCATTCTCCCTGTGCTCTGTAAAACCACCTACCATACAGAGAAGATCTTTGACACGTTCTGAGCTCAAAGAACAAATGAAAATGGCATTTTTTAGGGGAGAAAAATGAAGCCAGAACAAAGAAGTCAGAAATATGATACTGTAGGATCAGGTACTTATCTGTACTGCAAGTGAAAAAAAGCCTCAGACTCAAACGAGTTAGCAATTTAACCACTAGTTTTCTCCTGAGGTCTTACTGTCACAAGAGAGCCTTACACTTTCAGTGGCATTCAACAGATTCTCCCTTTTTTAGTGGGGCCAGCCACAGGTTACTGGGTATTTGTTCCTTCTCGGATACAGAGATTCTTTTGTGAGCAATGTTGGAGCTCAGAAAAGAGGTGAACCTCACAAGGCAAAAGAGACAGACCTACAAGATACTTGTGATAAGGTGTCCATTTTGTTCTGTGGCTGGTGGCAAAGTCCAAAATCAAACTGTAGTCAACTTAGTGACATGGTGCTGAGTCCATCCACACAAACTCTTGGTAAATACGGCTGTGGGTAATCCAACAAGAAACAAGGCAATTCTAGGCATGTGTAAAAAAAGAGAAGGAACATCCTGGCCCTCTGGTGCTTCCCGTCTGTACAGGTGACAACTATTAAGTACCTTAATTCATGCATTTCATTTCCTTCAAAACTCCACCCAAAATTCCTTTTCTTCAGGCAGCCTCACTGACTAATAACTCATGCCTTAACTCTGTGTCCCCAAAAGACTCATATCCTCCACTTCTACACAATTTGAACTTGGCAGAAATATATTTCAGTTGATTCATGTGTGTTTGGTCCAGCTGATTTGTCAGTATCATGAGGATAGGGTTTCCGGCTTCTCATCCCTTCATGTCTTTTCACAGTCATTAGCTGTGTATCTTAAATATAATAAACACTCACTAAGGGAAGATGGGCCAGCCAATTCTGAGGACTCCGGCTCAGATACCACTCTAAGTGTGCTGGTTTCTGGCTCTCTCCCTCATAGATTAAGTTCCTAGAAGTTTCCTGATTTCTATGCTGTCTTTGTATCCAAAAGCAAAAATGTTCTCAACAGAGCAAAAAAGAATTCAGTGCCCCATGGGGTCAACTTTACAAATATAGGACAAGTGGCTATTTCTACAGAGTTTCTGTCATTAGCTACATTCAGAAGTACTAGTTAATAAGAATGGCAGGCCCTAAATTCAGTGTCAACTTTTTGGTCATCATGTGAACTAGCAAGTTAACTCAGCTGAGCCTCATGGACCTCTTTCTTCCACTCTATTCTTTCTCTGTCTCTCTTTTCTCCCGTATTTTTTCTTCAGCATTTATAAACCAGAAAAACAGAACCTATCTCCCCTACCCCACCCTCTCATCTCTGCAGGGATGACAACAGAAAAAAAACAATTTGATTCAAATGTGATGAAACACACTTTGCCCAGCAATGTTGATACATGTCAACTACATCTCAGCTAAGTGTAAGTGATTTTTTAAAATTCAGCATTGCTGGGCTGGGGATTTAGCTCAGCGGTTCGGTGGCCTGCCTCATTGCTGAAAGGAAGAATGACTGCACTAATAATGGCTTTGATTGCCTTCTTAGATTCGGGATGAAGAATGTGATTTGGAAGAGGGGAGAGGTAATATTTTACTTTGAAGCTCACAGATGCTCAATAGGTGTCACAAAAAGAACAAAAATAATGAATGATTTCTTTTTACTTTCCACTAGTGACATGTGAATATTTCTTTGGGTTTTCTACCTACTTACATTTGTCATGACCCAGGGGATGAGGGACACACCCTCTAATTTGCTGCTTGAACCACCCTGCAGACCTAGCCCTGGAAGGCTCGCTCTAAATCCAGAGCTCTAAATTCACCCATGACACTCTCCATCAACCCAACCCAAACTAATTTAAAGTAGCCTCTCCCAGGGCCAGGGGTGGGACTTTGTGGTTAAGCACTTGCAGTCATCTGAGGTCCTAGGTTTAACCTTTAGCATTACAAAAATAAATACATAAAAACAAAGCAACCTAGGTACCCCAGTGTCTATCACATTCACTGGGTTCACTTTTCTTCTTAGCTCTTATCACTGCTTGAAATTATTATCCTATTTTTTTTTAAACAAAAAGGCCATTACTTATCATCCTCTCCAGAGTAAGAGTCATGAGAAGAGGGTCCTGGAATTGATCATCTGCGCTTCTTCTGAATTTAACATAGGGCCTGCGTAGCTTTAGCAGGGCCATGATAAATGCTAGCGGTGTGAGTAGAGGTGTCTTTCTAGGGCCATTCTTAGTCCCTATTTCTCCTATGTTTGTAAATGTATAAGGGCCCTCCCTGCTTGGACCCATAATTATTATATATTTGGTATGATTCGGATGATATACAAATTTTGTTCTCCATAATTTGTAACTTTCCACATTGACACAATATTTCTGTTAATGTCATAAATTGAAATCGTTTTCGACTATGTTAAATATGTCCTGTATTAAGAAAAATCATAAACATTAACAAATAGCAAAGCCAGTCTTCCCTGGCAAATGCAAAGTGAATGTGTGCTATCTATAGAGGAGCAAACAGTGGCGTCAGTACCATAATAGAACATTTCAAGGAGGGACAAGAAAATATCACTGTTTTCCTAGTAATCATAATTCTGTTTCTGGCTACAAAATTTTGTCTGTGTAGCGCTACTCAATTAAATCAACAGTTGAGCCAAAACTCATCATCCTGGCTATGTGGCATTCTTCAACTCTCTTAAAATCGCTTATGTTTGTGTTTTCTGAAAAGCATTTACCCACTCTTGGAGGGGG
>NW_022900927.1:30913400-30947955 GCF_012274545.1 Fukomys damarensis | reverse complement strand
GGGGGTGATATGAATCAGGAATCCTGGGGTCCAAAGAGTCTAAGCCTGGTAAGAAGGCTGGAAGTTAATAAACACAATAGAAATGGGCCCTACTTAGTTACTATGGATACCTCAGATGTAAAGGATTTCTACTCATATTACTCATCAATAACTACCAACACAGAATCTCTCACGCTACTTGGACCTAAATACAGTAATAAGTGTATACTATACATACATAGTATTCATGGAACTGTTGTTCTGAGACTGCAGAGGCATACTGAAGAAAACAGTGTGTTTCTTTCCTTCAGTATATTTGCGTATCCTATTTTCCATCTGGAGAAATTAAAATTGTGTTTTGCAATGAGTTTTGTAAAATCAAGCATTTTTGTTGGATTGCTAAAACTGTTTAGCCAAAATCAAGCACAAGTGCAATTTCTGTGCCAAGCCAGCTTACCCAGAAACACTGCACCTTACAAAAGTTGTGAAAGCCTCAAGTTGCCTTCACAGTGTACAAGTCACAACTACTGTAGTCTGGAGATAAAATCCTCTAATAGGTGAGATAGACTGGCAGAGTAAAGAGCCTACTATTTAAATCTCTACAATTCTATTCATGTGAAAACCTCTCAGGCCATTTGTGTGTGTGCATGTGTGTGTGAGTGTGTGTGTGTGTGTGTGTGTGTGTGTGTGTGAATTCCAAATTGCAACTTAGTTTCTCATCATACACAGAGAATGTTGCCATCATTTTTTTTTTTTGGTTAATCTTTGAAATCTCATCATCCTTGATGTAAAGACAAGTCTGCTGGATGTTCAGTTCCTGCTGCAAAAAAGGAAGGTGCTGCCAACTTCTAAGACTAGGACTTGCACTTGTTCCCTATTTTGGCTTCACAGTTTTAGTAAACCAATAGAAATACTCCATCCTGTAAAGTTAATTATTTACATAAGAAAAGTAGCTTTTAAAGATGGGAAATGAGACATGACTTAAAGACCTGGGCTCAAAAGGATCCTCCTTGGTGTCAATCCCCCTGCTGTTCTCCTGAAGTGCTGACAACATCCCCAGAATTTAGAGTTCACTGCTATTCTTTGTGCACCTCAGTGGTTTCCTGGGTCCAGTGAGCTGATAGAAAAGTAACACTCATGCCACTTATAATGAGCTGAGCCTGAGTGGGGAGGGGACACAGAGAGCTGGCTATATAAATTCTTGGGACAATGAGATGGCAGCAGAAAGACATGGTGATGGCCACTGGTCCACACACCATTACTGGCAGCCGATCAACTATTTTATCTCCTTCGTAGGCAGTGGCCCCATTTTTCCATTGCTTCTCCATTTTCTGTCACTTTTCTACTTTTGGTCATTCTCTTGAGATCTTTGTTCATAGGTATAGCTTCAGCTACTACCACAAATGGCTTCCACTTTGTTATGTTCAGCTCAGCCCCCTCTCCTAAACTTCACACATGTGTGACCAATGTACCATCTTACCGTGATCTTAACATCTACACTTCTTCTTCCTTTTTCTTTTTTTCCACTTAGTTGGGGTCATGGCCACCCACCAAATGACAAATGTTTCTATTCCAGGTATAATCCTTGATATGTAGCACTTTAGATCTTTGAAATACAAGATATTTCTAACAACTGGCTTTTATTGTGTATGTTCATGCAGATTAATCATTTTAAAAAAATGCAAAGCTCTCTAAAATAGTTAAGCATGTAGTAATGGTGTTTAACTGATTGTATGAAACAGGAAAGAAACAAAAAGTGAGCAGAACCAGGCCTGGTGGCACATAGCTATAATCCAAGCCCTCTGGGAGGTTGAGGTTGAGGTAGCAGGAGCTTACGTTCAAGACCAGCTTGGAGCACTTAGTGACTTAGAAAGACCCTGTCTCTAAATTAAAAAAAATATATAAAAGAAACGAGGAAGTAGCTCAGTGCAAGTGACTTGGGGTGTAGTTTATATTTTTGTTTGTTTGAGGTTGAGAGGTGCGTGTGTGTGTGTACTTGCTGTATGATTCTGAGAAAAGGTAAATATATCCAATACTGTTCTTTCTTGTTAACATCCTTTAAAATCTGAAGTCACCCTGTGGAATTAGGAAGATGCTGTGAATAACTAACTTATTTTTCAAAAATATACTGATATGTTATAGTATACCCTGTTCAAAGAATAGTATACTTAGAAAATAGTAAACTATTTCTTTACTAAATTTATTCTTAAGATTTTACCACAGAAACGTAAGGCAATTAAATTATGTGTAATATCTAGGTACGTATCAATTAAGAGAATCTGATATAAACTAAAAGGAGTTGAAACCACCAAATGCACTATTTTGAAAAAAGAAAAACTAACATAATTTATGAACTCTGTTCCACAGTGACCTACACACATAGAATAATGACTAAAAATAAGAAATACATTCATATACAGGATTTGCCACACTAAACTGTTTTGTCCATCCTAATCAGAGAATATTGCTTCTTTTAACAATCTTATTTTTTTCAATAATCAATCGCTTACATGTTAATTTTTAATGAGTGATTGGAAAAACCTACAAAAGCAGGCATCTCTCTCTCTAATTATGAGGAAGAGTCTGCTATCCTGTTGTCAAATGCCATACTCTAGAATTTCATCTTAGACTCTGTACCTGAACCAAGACTAGCAAGACTGCCTACATTTTGCTGTATTTGAAGATATTGTTTTCCAAGATCTGCTTTCAGTTTTATTTTCTATTTTGTAAACTCATTGAATGCAGTAGTAGTGTTAATGTCACTTATATTTATGTCTCTAAGTATTGGATCCAAGAGATTAGCAGCAGGAGTAATTCCACAGGGTGCAGTAATGGATGACATAATACTGTGGAAATACATAGATTTTAAAACTTCCAATTATATAGTTGTAAGAAATCATTTTGTGGGAATTACCTGAGTAGTCTTATTTTTTTTTCCATCTATTCAACAAATCAATGCTGTCTTGAAGAAAATCCAAAACTTTTTTCAAGAAACTTACAATACTAAGAAAAATGAATAATGCTCTGAGCAAGACATTCATAATACGTGTTCATGCTCCAGGGGTGAGAAAGCCTAGCTCTGACTAATGAGTTAGTTCATGAACTAGCGGGGCTAAAAAAGACTTGGACAGTTGAAGAAGCTCTTAGGCAGCCGAAAGAAGGAAATTCCGAGTACAAGTGCAGGTGAGAGAGTATCCCGTCCATGGAATAGGAAGTTTATGTACTTGGCTGCATGTCTATAAGGAAAATGGTAAGCCAAGAGCCAAATGACTCTATTTATTTAACTGGAAACTTTTATAAAATGTTCAGTCACAAATTAGGGGCCATTTGGCCTTATGGGAACAGTAAAATGACATGACAGAGTATGAAACGAAAGAATAATTTAGAAGTGACCTAATAACATGAATGAACAGATTAGGGAAGCCCATATAAAAAACAGGCGGGCTGTAGGTATGGGAATTATACAATTTACCCACTCAAATTAGAACAGTTCAAGGAGTGAAAGGAATGCTACTGATAGTTACACTACCGGAAGGTTGAAAAGGAATCTGGTAGAGGAAGGAAAGAATCAGGACACAAAAAAAGAGCATAGCAGAAAAAGATATTTCAGCCTGATTCATTTTTCATGAAGACCCGTGTCCTGGAAATTTTAAAATCCCTCACCAAGTCTGGGCCATGGTTAATGCTTGGTAAACATGTATCCATCCAGTAGCTGATAGTAGATAAAAAAAACTCCCTGGCCATCATGTCTAAGTGAGGCTGTTTACACTTCTGCATAAAGTTGGCAGTATTCCAAGATACTTAAAATTTACCCTATTAGGACTTTTAAAGATTATTTCTAGAAAAGCCTTTTAACAGTACAGCTAAAAATAATGTAACAAACAAGTTATTAGAAATACAGTTAAGGGCTAGTTGTTTTTTGTTTTTTTTTTAAGAATCAATATGAAACATGATAGGCCGCACTTTGACTCTGACTTGTACTTGGTCTAGGCTTACATCAAAGGGTTCCCCATTTAATAGATTAAAAAAAAAAAAACCCTGAAATGTTGAATAACTAGGCTGTGTATTGTTCTCTCGAGGATTCAATACACAAAGCTATAAATATAAGAATGATGGTTAAATATCAGAGAAAAGTCAAAGAACTACAGCAAAATCATTACAGGGATTTTTTTCTATTCATTTCTTACAGTACTTCATTCTAAAAGAAAAATTATCATCATGAGAATGTAAAATAAAGTTGTGTTCCCTTCAGAAGATATGTGAAACCTGAATGCTGCCTGCAGTCAGTAACAGAAACAGTTTCCAGAGAAGTCACTGAGCGCAGTACTTTTAAGACTTAAATCCATAGAGAAATCACTGAATCAAATTTTCTTTCTTTTTCTTTCTAAATGGGAGAGAAAGGTAGAGAACCATAAAATCATTCATAAAACATAAGGGATACTAAGGGATGATTCAGACAATCTGACTTATTCTTGCATGTATTCACACTCATTTTCTCGAATTAGTACACACATTGGAAACTGCATCAACCCATAAAAATAACCCATACACCTATTACGTTTTTCCATTTTAAGCTTATAATAGCAATAACAACCTCAACAAAAGACATTTCCTTGGAATTAATGGCTGGCTGGGAGGCAGAGCCAAGGGCCACTGGTTCCGCCCAGCTGTTCATTAATCCTCTGGAAATGGCTGCACCTCCATCATTAACGCTAAGGCACCATTATAGAAAATTCTCACAGTTCCAATATATGAAAATTTGAGGACATTTTGCAAGCCTGTGGTCTTTGTGTGACTTAATAGGCCACCACTGAGCACAGAGGACATAATTATCAAAATGACAGAAGGGAAAATATGGTTCTCCTAGGTCTATAAGATTGTAGGAAATGGGGACTAGCCTTATGGGAAGAAGTATATTTGAAACTAGAAGACATTAATTTAAGGAGATATTTGGAATTACATATATAAAAGTTAATAAAGACATGGCAATCCATTTCCATTACATAGTTTTAAAAATATTTTTTCAAAAAGTACATGTTAAGATTATGTGTACATTTCCTCCTAAATTGATCAAACAGTATTAAAGAGAATGACATCAGGAAGATTATGAACACAAATAATTACATTCAACTAGTGATGTTTGGGAGAATGTGTAGAGTTGAGAGTGCTGAGTAGAATTTCTTTAATTTTTATTTAAAATATGTATAGATGCCATTAAATATAATATGCAAACATTTTATTTTGGACTTTGTAACTGCTTCAACAAAGTCTTAAATTTTATCTTCTTCTCACATGCTAACAAGTATTAAACTGGACACTTAATTGCTTGAAGATTTGATTTTCTCACCTATAGAATATGAGAGGGATGTACTACATCAACATAGACTGAGTCCAGGGCTAAAGTTTGGAATATCAAGAACCAAATATCAACATTTTAATACTTTCAAAATTAATGATCTCATATTTCTTGCAGGGCAGAGAAGCACAACAGGAGTCCCATTACCACTTGCACTGTCCGCACTCAGTGTTCTGATCACCTTTATTTGGTGATATAAGGCTCAAGGGAGTTTGCTATGGAAAAAACAGCAGCCTGCCCTGATACTCTCTTACAATTGTTTTTTCAAAAATAGTTTTTTTCTAAACTTCCAAGATCCTCAAAAATATCTCCAACTAATCCAAAACTGAGCTTTTGTTTGCATTAGATAGCTACTACCCAAAACACAAAATGTCATTTACAACTAAGGGATATTTTATTAGTTGGTTGGTTTCTGTACTGCTAGGGATTAAACCCAAAGACTCACACATGGTAGCTAAATGGTCTACCACTGAGCACACGCACCCCTGTCCTTCATTAAGAATTTTTAAATGTCAGTAGAAAAAATATTAGTCCAAAGAGATGTGGAGTAACTTTTTGTATACTACAACAGTGGAGATGTAGGATTCAATAGGGCATTGATCCAAGTATACTAAATGCATTCTCTAAAAGGCTCCCATAATAATCACATTTAGGATGTTTTGCTTTTCATATTATGATCCATCATCATCATCATCATCTGTGTTCTGGCTGTCTAATCAAACATTCAGATTCCAGGAGTGATCAGTGGAATGCAACAAACCTTTGTCATTTTCAAATTTTAATGTTTGCAGTTTGAGCTACATGAAAATTCCATTTTTCTCACACTGAATAAAGGATAGAATTACTTAGCTGGAGAGGCACCTTGGCCATCTATCTGTCCAGGGTTTACAACTCGACATGGTTATGTTTTGTGTGTGTTTATATAAGTTGCAATTTTTAAAAGTTCTGAAACCTAATGCTATCATGGCATTACAAAAAGTTCACCTTTAATAGGTTTCTACTATAGTTCACTCTAGAGCAAGTCACATACCAAGGTACAAATTAACAGGACAGTTTTTGAACAAAGAATTTCTGATAGGGAATAAAGGCATTTATTGAGGATGGCAGGATGCTGGAGACATGCCTGAATATATCCCAAAGGGCAAATGGGTACTCAAGTAGGCATGTTGTAGACAGCCTTAGGAATAGCAGGTGTGTCGTAATCCTAGACCAACACTTTTCTTCCTGGCCTCTGAAATTGGCAGAATTCTTAGTGCAATACAAATAATGAGCTACTCTAGGCAAGTAACTGTGTGCCAAGCCCACCTATGATTTTGTCCGTGCCAGCCAACCCTTTATAATGAGGGAATAGGAAAGTGGAGGTACTGTGCTATATTTTTACAAAATGTAGGATGGGCTATAGTTCAGTGGTAGAGCACATGCTTAGCACATGCATGGTACTGATTCCATCCTCAACACCACACCAGAAAATAAATAAATAAATAAATAAATAAATAAATAAATAAATAAATAAATAGTCAAGACTAAGGGAAAGTAAGACCAAACCTATAGCTTACATGGCATTTCTCTGTGTAATTGCTTACAACTGTATGTGAATCCATAATTACTTCAACTAGAAAGAATGATAAGGATAAATCTATCAGAATTTGAGATAAAAGGAAAATGAAAGCAGCAAAGATGTCTCATTTTACTATTAGAGAAAGGGTGTGAAAGAAACTTTATTTAAAAAAATATAAATGCGCAAGGTTATCAATAGTTTCCTTGATAACTTCAGGTTCTTCGTATTTAGCAATTTGGAGAAAATGTGAAGGGCCTTCTTTCCAACCTTCTTTTTTGGGGGAAGGGGAATGTCAATAGAATAGAAACAGTGTAGGTGGAACACAGAATGTCTCAAAAATTGTAGCCATTCCCATTAGCTATTTTTCGTAACAAATGTCACAACATTATACAGTTTAGAAATGTTGTGCTAAGTTAAAACCTATTAATCCTGAAAGAGATCTTATTATGATTCATGAGAATGGGAGGCCTAGTTGTAAAACCCAGGGCAGTCATCTTTGCTAGACTGACTGGAACTGCATTCCCACACATGCTGTTGGTGTCGGCTTTCACTATGGATTTTGGTTGGGGAACCTCACACTGTGGTGGCATTCTCAAATTTGGATATTCCTATTTGAGATCCAGAGAGGGATGGGAAAAGCAACTAAATTTATGGAGTGCTCACTATGTGCCAAGTACTGTGCATTGAGCTGCCTAGACCAGGAAGGGAGGGACCCGTGTGCGGTGAGGATACAGGCTCATGCCCCAGACATGACATCACACCACTATTTTACCCACTCCAAATCCCTGACTTAGGGTGCCAAAAATGATTAAGTGATTCAATGGCTAAGGTCAAAGGCATCGGTGGAGCAAAGAGCCTCAGGAAAGCTGCGTCTCATATCCCTTACCGTTAGCCAGTCCACCAGGGCTGGTTCTACCAGAACATTGGAACATATAAGGCAGTTAGCAAGGATGTTTGATCAAATTCTACTCTAGACTACTTTCACATACACTTTCAGTCCCATTGTTAAACATGAAACAAAACTGAACTGATGCAACAAAACCAAAAGTCTGGTACCAGTGTGAAGGAAAAGCTCTTGTTTCTATGAACTCTATATTAATAAATTTAATAGACACAGCCAACAGCATATATAAATGCTACGCATTATGATGCCCACTCTGCCTTCTTTGCTCCCCAATATCAGTGCCCCCCACAGTCCTCATGATTCGGCTCTCATAGCTGGAGTACTGGTCTTCTCCTGCTTCACGTTCTCGGCCTTCCGTGCATCAGTCCCCTATCCCAACTTTCTCTTTTAGATTGTATCTGTGCAAACATGGCCTTTTGTTTTCATTTTTCTCTTCTGCTCAAGATCATCATGGCCTTCAAGATCACTTCTACTCTAAGCGACCTCTAACATACCAAAGCTCTCTTCTCATTCTTGCATATATTGGCCATGCCATTCTTCTGTTGGAACGTAGCAGTGACTTTCTTAAGAAATGCAATTCTAAGAATCTTTCCTTTTAATGTCCACCCCTGGGGAGCTGTCTCCTGTTCATTGCTCTGATTTCCTCCTGTAAATCATCTGGCTCTCTTTTAACCTCATCAAACTACACATAAACTCAACATCTTTAATGCTGGAACTGTTTTAACCTTCCAACCACAAGAGCAGATAGAAATGGAAAAGAGTTAATGCCTCGTAACTGCTATATAGGACAGAGGTAGGCTGAAGATACTGAGTAAAGTTCTAACATATAACTAATATATTAATCTATATCACCTTATTGTAAAGTATTGAATTTTAATTGATGATACTGCAATCTTCTTATGAATATAATAGTGCTTTATGACTTATAAATTATCTTCTCATGTTATTCTGACCGTAATGCAGAGAGGAAGACACAGTAGGTGTGATAATTATTGCCCCCATTTTACATATGAATAAATATGTTCATGCATGTTAAGTGTCCCGTCTGAGGTCACAAAACTAGAAATTCCTAAAGGCAGAAGAACAGTCATATAGGTCTGTTATTGCTAACTTAGTATTCTATTTACTATACTATCTTAAATCTCATTAAAAACCATGATTAACAGGTTAGAAATATGGGACATACAAAGATCTGGGAATGTTACTATGGAAAAGGCAAAACTGATTTAAAATATTCTCACAGGCTGGGTATGGTGAAGCATGAGTCTAATACCAGCTATTCTGAAGGCAAGAAGATTGCAAGTTCATGGCCAGCCTTGGCAATGTAGCAAGGCTCTATCTCAAAGTAAAAGACAGGAACGAAAAAAGAAGAGAAAGAGAGAAGAGGGAGAAAGAGAGGAGGAGGAAGAAAGGAAGAAGGGAAAAGAAAAGAAAAGAGAAGAAAAGACCAAAGAAAGTGGAGGGCAGGGCAGAGCAGGATAGGGGAGGAAGTAAAGAAAGAAGAAGAAGGGTGGGGGGCGCTAGGAATGTAGGTCAGGGTGAAGCCTTTGACTTCTATCTCCTGTACCCCCCACCCCACCAAACCCTATGGGTTTTAACAATAATGATTCAAGAGACAATATCGTGAGTATTCACCAGGAATTGGACACCTTTGCTAAAACTTCATAGGACGTAATTAAAAAATCTTTCACAAAAGAAGAAATTTAGACTCAGAGAGGAGACAGTGGCCTAAACTTAGTACATGACAGGGCCCAGACTCAAACACAGATAGATCTGTTAGGACCAAACAAAATATGTACCCTTACTCTCTCCCAAGTAGTAAGATTTACTTGGAGAGGAACATAGCAGATGTTTTCTGTTACCATTAAGGACAAGAGGAAATGGACTGAGAATCATATAAGGAGAAATTTAGATTAAATGTATGAGAACGCTTCTGTCACAAGACATAGAATTAAATTTGTACATCAGTATCATCAGGGCACTCATGAAATCTCCTGTCTAGATTCCTTTTTTTCATGCACATAAGAGTATTCTTCTCCCAAAAATAATTTCAAGAAATTAATCTAAACAATTTTTTGAACTCTGAGTCAAAAATAAAATCGCAAAATAAAACACCTAAAATTTTGTATAAGTTGAAAATTTTATGGTTACTTTATCGATAAAAATGTCACTTCTCAAATAGAGGTCTAAAATTTTACCATAACATATTTACTTTAGAGAATAACAAATAATAATTCTGAATATATATTACATTATAACAATCCCAGGAAGAAGTCTTCATTTTTAGAAAAATTATTTGCAGTTACAAAAAAATTCTTCATACTATGACTATGTATGGTCAAGCCTTCTTGCACTATAGAATTTACATGCATTAAGTATCCTATTAATTCAATAATATAATAAACTCAGTAGCTTTGAAAATTTGTTCCTGTAGGTATTAACTTTTAAAGAGGATTTCATCTGATCTCTACTAAATTTAGTCATTTAACAACCAAGTGTATTATATATTAGACAAAGTTATTGTTAATAAAATAAGGGATTTAAAAATGTTTTTATGTAGTTCATCAATTGTCTAAGCAGAATGGAAAGCACAGAATCCTGCACTGGGCTAATTCACTGGATAAAATTTAGTATCCCCCCACCCCGCCAAACAGTAGGCTACCACTGGGAGAAGAACCTTGGTTTAAAAAAAAAAAATCCATTCCAACCCAACCCCAGATCTAACTGAGTTTCAAGAATGGGTCCAGGAGTGCAAATGCTTCCCTAAATCTTAAGGAACTCTGAAGCTGGACTATCTCACAGAATAATGACTGGAAAGGAAATATAGACACTGAGACCTGCAATAAGAAAATTATATGCCAGGATCAGCTTTGGACACAAAATGGGCAGTATCTGTCTCTTCTGACATCAGAATCATTTGGACAGGGAATCAAAAAACACTGCAAGACAAATGGGGCTTTCTAACATGACTAGCAGCCAAAATCTGATGCTTCCATATCTCTCCACATCATTATTTTCTTGTCTCCCTGGACTTTGGACTTCCCATCATAGGATGCTTCCTTAAGACTGGAAATGCCTGGGCCTTCTAGTAAACCCACACTACTTCTATTTGGTAATGTTAATGCTTACAATTCTAAGTTATACAGCATTGCTGCCTGTTATTCTGACCATAAAGTACTTATTTCCGTGGTGACATAAGCCTAGTGTTATAAGTTTTCCCCCCACCAAAAAGCCCTAATTATATACCTACTTCCTCTATGTAAGGCAGGCGCCGGGACCACTGAGCTAAATCCCTGGCCTTCCTACTTCCTCCATCTGTCACTTTGAGTGCTTTAAATTGTCCAGGGAAGAAGTTAAAGAAATAAACAGTATTATTAACCAATTTTCCTCTTTTCTTTATTGTCACATTAGAGTAAGAAAATGGAACACAATAGATCATTAAAATTAGTTTTGGTAAAAAAAACATGAGAAACTGCTTTAGAAAATTATTTTGTGAGGTTTGACTAATAAAGCTCTCTTTTGTTCTTCTGATGACCCAAAGCTGTGACAAAAAATTCTTTTCAACTATAGCACTGCAGTCTATTTTGGAAAGCAGAATGCCATTTCCAAAACTGAGGGAATGGAAACCTTAATATAGGACAAGGCATTCAAAGTCTACTGGGCCTGGGCAGAGAGCAGCAGTTCACTTCTTAAGTAGGAAGCTATATGCTGGAATTCAGAATTACTGTGCACATTACTTTGAAGCCTGAAGGTTACACTTCTTTTAACTGGAGCGTGTTCATGATACAGAACAGTGAGATTCATTTTTGCATACAGGTGCATGCATATAACACATTTTGAATATTTTCACCCCTAATACTGCCCTCTCCTTTTCTCCCCTCTCCTGAACCCCTTGCTTATGTTTAAAAGTCTACTTTCTAGTTTCCTGTCATCTCTGCTTTGCTTATTATTTTTAAGTTTTATTTGAGGTTGTTTATATATGAGAAAGCATAAGATATTTAAATTTCTGAGATTGGCTTATTTCACTTAACTTCCATCCATTTTCCTACAGAAGGAATAATTTCATTCTTCTTTATGGCTTAATAATACTCCATTCAGGTTGTGCTTTTAAACCTAATGCAATCTCTTTGAAAATATAGATCAGTGGGTTAAAAAAAGGCAAAGAATACAATTTGAATCCATATTTACTATTAGAAAACAAAAATCCAAAGACCGTGCTTTCCAAACACTAAAGAAAACCTGGATTCTATTCACTAAACATTTATTAAGCATTCCTGTGGGCCTGGTACTGTACTGATATCAACAGCCGTGATCTAGTGTGTGGTTGCTATGTGCCAAGGAAAGTTTTTTGATGACTTCTCATTTAATTCTTCAAAACAGTCCTAGGAGAGGAGAACTCATTGTGCAAAGGGGCAACTGCGGCTGTGGACATTGACCAATTTGCCTTAAGATGATACCTGAACCCCGGCAGTCTGAGCTCTTAATCACTTCGCTGTATTCCCTCTTACATCCCCATTACTAAGGGTAAGAAGGTAAATATGATATACTTTCTACCTTCAAAGAGCTCATTTTAAAGATAAAGGAGAGTGCTATTCAGAGCTATTAAAGTATATAATTTGCTTTAAAAACCAGAGATTTAGAAATTATTTAATAAACATAAATGATATTCGGCATGAACAAATGAAAAAATTATTTCAAAAACTTTTCCTCGGCACATAGCAACCACAAAATAGATCACGGCTGTTGATGTCAGTACAGTACCAGGCCCACAGGAATGCTTAATAAATGTTTAGTGAATAGAATCCAGGTTTTCTTTAGTGTTTGGAAAGCACGGTCTTTGGATTTTTGTTTTCTAATAGTAATATCCTTTACCTGAATTTAAAGAGCCATCATTCCACAAACTGAGTCTTAATGCAACAACAAGCTTAGTGCAGTTCTTCTGAATTAAAATATGGGCAAAAGACTTACTAAACCAAGCTTATTCTGCAGTTGCTCATCAATTCTATGGAAATGCAAAAACAGAGACTTTGGTTTATTATAACATCCTGAAAAGAACTTCTCTAACTTACAAAAACATATTAATAAAATGAATGAACAAAGAATGTGTGAAAAGCAAACTGCAGGGTCATGGCTGCCTTCCAGTATTCCTGAGGACAGAGTTTGTGATGGAGTACATCAACAGATAATCTGAAAACCTTATGTTGGCAATTATTCCCAGCCTCCTCCTCAAGCCTTTTACCAGAACTGAGCCCTGTTCTGATCCTGGCCCCCATCTGGTGGAGGCGCTAATGAGCAGTGAAATGGCCAAAGGGCGGGCAGCAGTGGGGAGCAGGGAAAACAAAGGAGTCACGAGGCTGCCTCACCTACAGCCTCAATCATCAGTCTGTGGATGATAGAGCCAATTGTGGCAATAAAGATTTTTGCATTTTACAGCTGTTAAATGTTTGACAACCACTAGTTATGGACAGAATGTTGCTGATAGGTACTTAAACAAGAAATCTACTTATCTGTCTGAAGTAGAGGGAGTAAACTTGATTTGGTCCTACCATACCGAAAGAACCTGGAAATACTTTTTAACTACTGATGAGCTTAGAGTCAATAATTCCTTGGTTTAAAAAATCTTGCAAAAAGACCCCACCCTTACAAATAGAGCAAAATTATTCTTTTGATATATGGAATCATGGCAGATTTACCTATTTATCTAGCAAAATTAAGTGGCATGCTAATTATCTCTCTCTCTCTCTCTCTCTCTCTCTCTATATATATATATATACACACATATATGAGGATTTCTAATCTTTTAGAAATATTCATTGCCAACCATAAAACCTCGAATTTAAATTAAGTACAGTTAAATATATACATATATAGCAGTATGGAAGTACACTCTGAAAGGAAAGTCCTACATACATTTATTTTCACATAAAAGTCACTGAATTCCATAACATCTTTAACTTTATTAAAGAGCAACTGAGATAACTATCTTGGCCAGAATTCTATTGATTTGATGATATTGTATAGAGAAATAGGACATTAGCCAAACTACTTCCTGTCTACAATTTGCCAGTAAACTACAAGTGGGGAAAAAAACATGATCGTAGTTTAACAAGATCTCTGGGCTAATTGTGGCCGTATGCCTGGAGTGGCTGACCCTGCACTGTGTCACCGACTCTATAGTCCTGAACAGTTAGAGTCTGGCAGCATTTGTCATACCACAATGAACCAGACGACGGAGAAGGGCAGATTATCACTCTCTTCTTTAAAATTTCATCGAACAGATTAAACATAATCTTTGATATTAAAACATAAAGAGATTACTTTTGAATGAAAACATTAATAACCAAGTTTTCCTTCCTGGGTATCACGTATTAATTCTTTGCATTTAATCTTGTAATTTAAAATAATCATGCTAGGAAATTCTGCTGCAAGTTACTGAAATAAAACAAGTGGTCAGTGTTCTGTTTTATCACAAAATATTGCAAAAAAGCTAGTTGTTTCAGAAAATATTGCTTACCAATTATGAATACATCAGAAATTTTATGTTTTATTACTGGGCATATATTTTAAAAATCTGTGTGCTTTAAAGAAAGCATCTCCTGTTTCTTAAAACATGTTATTATTACAAGTTTCTCAGGGAAAATGCTTTCACCTTTATACATTCCAGTTTTGATATTATATTAAAGTCCTCTCTTCCCTTCTAACTCCCATGCAAAGTTATAATTGTCTGCAACCTGCATTACTGGATGTCTTCTTTTAAGTAATGAAGTTATATTTCAGCTCAAAAAGGCAAATTTAAATTACAAATGACTAAAAGTTTTTAAGTAGCAAACATCTGGAGAGGAAAAGTAATGGAAATAGAAAAAGAATGCTTTAACTTTAAAATTAGGCTTCCAGATTCTTTACTGTATTAATGTTTGAGATCTTTAGAAGAAAATCAGAGTCTCAAACAGTGTACTTGAAGTAGATTTTATTCTGAGTTCCTCTGACTTGATATTCGAATTGTCACTTAAATTTTCAGATTACTACCAAGTAGGAAAAAGAGAAAGATCTTGTTACCTATCTAGAATGCTCATATGTATTTTCCTTCTCTGGTTTACTTCCCTTTCCCCTGAAACTATTGTGAAGATAAAACACTAAAAATGACCACTTGCTCTTAGTTTTACTTTGTTTCTGTGGTACTGGTTATGGAACCTAAGATCTCAGCACGGAACTGCATCTCCAAAATTTTTTTATTTTATATTTTATTTTGAGATAGGATCTCACAAATTCCACAGACTGGGCTCAAATTTGTGATCTTCCTGCCTTGGCTGCCCTAGTACTGGGATTACAAATGTGCAGCACCACACTCAGCCCTAGTGATTTATCCCTTGCTATCTGGTCCTTGCTCCTTTTTTTTCCAGAAGCAATAGTAGCTTCACTAAGGAACACCTGGACAGATACAAGAATACAACTTTATTACCCCCTTGTATCCTTGAGGTTTAGCTCCACTTTCTAAAGTTTTTTTTTGTTTTTCGATGTTGGAGATTAAACCTAGGAACTCAGTCAAGCCTTGTAAGTACTCTGCCACCAAGCTACATCTCCAGCTATTTTTATTTTTTTATTTTGAGATGAGTTTTCACTGTTTCCCAGGCTGGGCTCAATTATTTATTTATTTTTTATTTTTTGGATGCACTTGCTTTAGTCTCCCAAGTAGCTGGGATTATAGGCTTGTGCCACCACATCTGGCCCCACACATTTTCTGTTACTAAAGTAGATATGTGATGAGCATATTTCCTAGTCAAAAGTTGAGAAATGTAAATATTACATAAGTGCAATTGGCTGAAACACAGACTGGTGAAATTCTACAGAATTTCCGAGCCAACATATGTCTCTATGCACATATAGAGGGAAATAACAGAAAGGCTACTTTTCAAATCACCTCTATTAGAAGAAAGGCTTACAAGTTACAATGTGAAATTTTCCCTTATATAAATTAACTTAAAATGTACTTCACTATCATTTATAAGCCATTCTGGAACTTGATAATATCGACACAATAAAGACACAAGGATACCACCTAGGGAACTTGGCTAATTTGGTGTATAACTGTCATTTCACTCCATATGTCACTCCCAGCGGCTGTGTGCAATGACAGCTTAGGCTGCATCTGCTATCAAGCCTTTTGTATGCCTTCTCCCACATAAGCCTCACAAGAACTCTATGGGAACTGCACTTTTTACTGACCAAAAACCTAGTCTTTTAAAAGGTCACATGAATTGCTCAGGATTCCACAGTTAACCCAATAATGGGTCAGAACTTGAACCAAAGCTAACTGAATCTAGATCATGAAGGCCTCTAACTATAAACAAAAATAGTCTCTAGCTGACCCCAAAATGAAACATATACCCCCCATTTATCTCTCCTTTCTTTTCTTCTCACCTCTTATATACATACATACCCAAAGTGAATATCCACACTATCTCATCAAAATAATAGATATGAAATCTAATTCAAACTAGGAAGAAAACGCAATGAGGTACATAATAGGAGTGCTCGTAACCAAATCTAGTTACATGTTCACTGCATCACTAGGTTAGCCAGTGCTCCATTCCCTCCCAAAGCAAGTCAGGTTCAAGTTTCTCTCCTACACCTACATATTTTTGTTTAATAAACATTTGAATTAAACTCTCAGCTATTGATCCTAATTATATTAAATGAGAGGCTTACAGTGTATGTTTTTTCATGCCCATTACATGAACCTGGAAGATGTATAGGGCATACTTTTAAAAAGCAAAAGAATTTTAAAACAAAAACAATCCACAAGAATAAAAGGGGAACAATTTTCTTCTGTGCTTTATACCTAGTAAATCCAGTCAGTTCAAAAATATATCTCCAATTCAAGGAAATCAGTGAATGACACTGTTGGAAAGAACTGAGCTTACTATAAAATAAAAGCCCATTTCCTATGGAAAAATGCAATGATTTATTTCTTCAGTACAACCTTTCCAGCAAAGAATGCCATTGAATAGAATGCCTTGCTATGGCTGGCTGCATATTCTACCATCAGAAGATATACAAGCAAAGAGGAAACACGTTGTCTAGAGAAAATATACAATTTCCTTTTATTTCCTCTTCCAAGTAGAACAACCCTTCTTTAGGGACCAAATTAGGGACTTGTAACAATTCACCACACAAAATTTTCCATTCTTACAGCCAGAAAAAATTAGAAAGTAGGAGAGTCAGTGAAGATGGCTTGCGTCTTCTCAGAAAGGTAAGGGTCTCTGTGCTGGGCATCTCACATGTGCTTTTTACACAGTATGAAGATCAGATGTCTGAAAGCCAGGTTCCTCCAAAATAAGCAAGAATGACATGAAGAAAAAAACATATAGAATCTTTAATTTTTGCTGTGTATTTCAGCATGGCAGAAACATCAGCTGTGTAAGGTTGAGTGGTGGAAATAAAGCCATAGAGTTGGGCATAAACTGGAGGACTTCAAAGTAGTAGGGCAGATTGAAACTGATTTGCTGGCAGTACGGAGGCATAAAATATTTCTGAGAAGAGCAGTGATATGGCTATAATTTATGGAAGTTAGCTGGAGGACATTATAGGATAGCCCAAAGGTAGAAGAAATGAAAGTCAGAGAGCTAAGAAGCTCTATTCAATGGAGGTATATGGCTGGTTAATTTTCACTGTATTTGCTTGCACTTTGTTTTATTTCATTTTAGTAACATTAATCCTACGACTTCAAAAAGCCCCTATATTTTCTTGTTTATTTTATTGCTTATTAGATTATGCAGCTCTTTTCTTATGGATTGGTTCCATGGAAAAGAATGCCTTTTCAGAGTTCTGATGCTTAGAAAATACCAGACCTGCACTTGATATGTTTGCCACTATTATCTCGGTCAACAGTGTGGTCACTGGAATATTATGGAAATGACACCTTCTGATTTTTGAGAGAAAGTCAAAAAAGACAGCTATGGTTTGGGTCTAAATGTCTCCCCAAATCCTCATGAAGTCATAGGAAGCTTTTTCATAGGTGGCTGAATCTAGTGTGTGATGCTGGGATTAAGGGTGTGTGATTACTAAACCAGTACACTTTTGGTTTGGCACCATCCTAATCCCTACCCTAATTTTAGTCTGGATAAAAGGGGCAGAAAGATGCTATGAAGTTTCCCTTGTTGCTTGTGCCACTGTGTGAGCACCATGAACTGCTTCTCCTCTGTGATGCCTTGATTATGAACTGAAACCTCTACAAACTGTGAGCTAGGTAAACTCTTTCCCCTTTAATTTAGGGCATTAGGTATTTTGTCTCAGCAATGAGAGAAAAATAAGACAGAATTTGGTACCTGGGAGTTAGGCCATTGCTGTGACTGTTCCTAGTCATGTGATTTAGAAGCCTTTGGAGCTGGGCTTGTGGGAAGAGGAAGAGTTAGGAAAAGTTCAGATATGCCAGCTAAAAAGTAGAGTTGGAATGTCTTAGGCTGTAGTTGACAGAGATTCTGGTCAGAGCTCAGAAGATGAAAAAGCTGATAGAAATGCTGCCAGTAAAGACCAGGCTCAGCAGGTTTCTGCTAAGAAGGACTGCACTGGCAGTTGGACTCCAGACAATGTGTGTTATATCTTGACAGAAAGTTTGTCTGCATTTTGCTCTTGTCCAGAGGAGACTTCCTGAGACTAAAATTAAGGGTGGTAGACTAATTAATCTTGCAGAAGAAATTTCAAGGTAGACTAATGTTGAGACAGTGGCATGTCAACTGTTGGGTGCTTTTAGCCAGATTTATGTTGAGAATCAAGACTAAAGAGCCTAGCAGAATGATTCAAAATGTTGTGAGTTTAGCCAGAAGGGAAGTAAAGTTGCTGCCTGCAAAAATGGAACAGAGGAGAAATTGATGGCTGAAAAGACTAGCCAGAAAAAAACAAGTAGGATATCGCAAGAACCAACAAGAGTCCAGCCTTTGCAGCCTCAGAGTTGCAAAGGTGAAAGACTTTGCTTTGAGAAGAGAGCCCCAGAGCACCATGTTCCAGAATGGCAGGAACCTAGAGAATTTGTTCCTTAGGCTTGCGTTCGGAGTGCTCAGTGATCTAGACACTCAACTCTTACAGCCAAGACAGAAGGAACCCTGGCCACTGCTCCAGCTGGTGGCAGACACTGGCATAATCCATGTGGTGCTGGTTTTAGGTGCAGGTAGAATACAAGAGTTGTGGGGTCAGGAACACTTCCACCCAGATTTCAGAAGAAGGCTTAGGAGGTCAGGGAGTGTGCCTCTGAGAGGGCCATGTGTGAAACTGTGAGTGTAAAACCAGAGTGTAAAATGTAAAGTGGAGACCCCAGAAGTTTGGAGAAGCCAGGAGCATGGATCATCTGAGGAAATATGCAAGGAGAGAGCACAGCCAGACCAAGAGAGAAGCCATGGAGCTATCACCACCAGAAGTGCCGTAGGGCAGAGCCACTCAAGCCCTTTGGAGTCCACAACTTGCCACAGATTGCCAAGGATGCTGGAAGTGAAGCCGTGGAATTTAATGTTTGCTCTATTGGATTTTGATCTTGCTTTGTTCCTACTCCTTGCATCCCACTGTTTGTAACCTTTGGAATAGAAATGTTTATCTTATGCCATTGGATATGTATCTTGTGCCATTGGATGTTGAGTGTTTAACTTTATTTTCATTTATTTATTTTATTTTATTTATTTTGGTACCAGGGATCAAACTCAGGTCCTTGCACTTGTGAGGCAGGAGAAGAATCACTGAGCTAAATTCCCAGCCTTTATTTTCATTTATACAGGAGCTAGCAGCTAAGAATTTGCCTTAAATCTCAAAGGAGACTTTAGACTTGGACTTTTCAGCAATGCTGAAACTGTAGGACTTTGACAACTCTTGGAGATGGACTAAATGTGTTTTTGTGTAAAGGGATATGCATGAATCTTTGGGGGCCTGGTGGTGGAATGTTATGGTTTGGGTCTAGATGATCCCCCCAAAGCTTCATGTGGCCATAGGTGGCTTTTTCAGAGGTGATTAAATCTAGGGTGTGTGATGCTGGGATTAAGGGAGTATGGTTACTAAACCAGTACCTTGGCTGGTTTGGCATGGCCCTAATCCCACTAGTCTGGATAAGGTAAAAGGAGCAGAAAGATGCCGTGAAGTTTCCCTTGTTGCTTTTGCCACTGTGTGGGCACCATGAACTGCTTCTCCGCTGTGAAACCCTGCTGCCATGGGCCACTCTGACTTGGTGCCAGTTGAAACTGTGAGCTAAATAAACTTTTTCCTCTTTAATTTTGGGTGTCAGATATTTTGTCTCAGCAATGAGAGGAAAATAACTGAGACAAAGGCCTTTCATTTCTCCTAGGTTACCAGAACACCCTCTGGGAGCTCTGAGTGCAGATAAGATGGCTGACTTCCTTGAGGCAGGCAAGCTGGAGATGTCATGTGTTAATAGCCAGGGACACTCCCTGACACGCTCAGACTTACAGCCAATCAAAGGACCAGACTTCTGAGTGGAGAGGCCTCCAAATTCTAAACCCCAAGAATGACAGTCAACCTGAGATTTGAGTCCTACTGGCTGAGATGTTAGGCATCCTAGAGCAGATACAGCCTTTCTGCTATGCCTTGTCCATATTCTTGACCCAAAGGCTACAGGAGCATAATCAAATACTTGGTTTTTTTTTTTTTTACACTATTGAGTTTTTGGTTAGTTGATTAAACAGCAATAACTAACTGGAACCACATGTACAGCAAAAGACATGATAAACTAACTGGTTATAGAACCCACACCTGGAATATGATACATGCTTCTGGGTAACACATGTCAGAATATTAAAAAATGCTTACAAAGAATAACAATATTCCTTTATGAGGGAACAAGAAAAGATGGAGACAATCAAATGGGAAAAATGAACAAAGAGTTTGTATTAATTGCCCTTAGGTATTTGAAAGGCTACCATGAGTGAAAGTGAAAATATTTACTCTGTCTGTTCCTAGCAGAGAGGCTAGAGACAGTGGGAAGAAGTTATAGGAAGTCAGATGGAAGATGTTTTAATGTTCTAAGCTTTCCAAGAAGGAAGAGGCAAGTTTAAGGGATAGTGAGTTCCCTAATACTTAAGGTAATCAGGTAAGCTGGATGGCCACCATGCAGCATGTAGGTTTGGAGAGAATTTATTTATTAAATGCAAGCTAAATGAAATGCCTTTACTTTAAGATTATACTGTAATACTGAGATGTTTTTAATCTTAAAATCATCCCATTTCCCTTTGCTAAGAAATTTAATCCCAACACATGTGGAGCAGAGAAAAGAATACAAGATGAATAAATTAGATGAAAGGCAATACCAAAGTATAAATAGAAGCGATGTAGGACTCAAAAAGAGAAAGGAATAGCAAACTAACAGGAAAATATAATCCAGGATACCAGGAAAGAAACTTTTAAAAGAAGTGGAGCATGAAGAATAAACCAGGGAGGAAGGAAAAGGAAAACCAAAGAATTCATCACACACTATACCAGGTATAGAGGATACCTTTGCCCTTTCTGAGATACAGTTGTACTTAAGTTTGAGATTTTCCTTCTCTGTCAGCGGAAAGACACACCGGAAGAATGTGTGTAATGTGGTGACAAAGAATACAATGCTCAAGTGGTAAAGCAAGAAAAGTTCATCAGCAACCACTGAATTTCTGAACATCTGTGCACATGTGCGGTTAGGTGCACTTGGAATCATCTCTGCTGTCAGTACATAGAGAATGATGATTATGGGAAGCAAGAACTGGAAATTAAAACCCCGCTTCCTAACAAAGCCAGTGTCAGAGAGAAAACACGACCCGCCTATAAAATCAGTGTGCCTAGGACAAAGCCATGGGGAAAGTCAAAGGAAAAGAAAAGAAGGAAGGAAGGAAGGAAGGAGGGTAGAAAGAAAGGAGATGTTAAAAAGTTATTTCATCCGAATTTTATCACCATTTATAATCAATTTCTAAGATTTCATGATACCTTTAATCCTTGTTACTCAAACCATAGAACAAGTCATCTCATTATTATTCCATTTGAAGGAAGAGTAGAGACACCTTTAATGTTAATAAGAGATAGAAAAAGGAGTCACTTTCAGGAAAAGGAAAGTGTTCGGAGTAAACCCCGGAGCCTAATGATAAGCGGTGATAACCTCTCACATTTTTGAAGATTCATCAAACTGGAAGTTAATAATTCATGTAATCCTTGAAGTAAAACTAATACTTTTCATAGTTTTATTTTTTAGAAAACAGAATTTTTTCTTTACTAAAAGAACAGAAATTATGTCTTATCACTCACCCATTTCCTAGGTCTGCCTCTTGGCCGTTTTTCTCCAATGGCTTCTGCTTTCTGCAAAATGAAGAAGGGAAGTTACATAGCTTCCTACCTGACATTATTTATAAGTGCTGTGCCAAGGGATATGTTTCAAGTAAGAATGTTCTGTATTGCAGATTAGGTATCTAGATGCTTTTTGCAATGTTTTTCGCCTTTAAGGTTCATTATCTCCTCCATTTTTTTAGTAACGTCTTCATTTTTCATTGCATGAGGTAAAGAGGCACCTACGCAACCCCTCAACATCAATAGATCATTGGAGTGATCTATTCTGAAATACATTAAAATTCTTTGTAAAATTGATTTTCTTTTATTTTTTTCTGTTCACGGTAAAAGAAATAGTCCCACATCTTATAATTCCATACATAAGCATTTTAGAAAAATACATAAATTATTTTCATTACACGTCACAACTAAAGTTATAGAAATTACTACAGATGTATTGATTTAAATTTACAAAACACATCTCCTATACTGCTAGTGAAAAGCAAGTCTAAATGTGAAAAAGAATATGTAAGCATTCTAATTCAAAATAATAAACATCGGCCCATTTCTACATGGTTTATTTCCTGTTTCTTGCCAAAAACCATCACTTGTCAATCAGTTAATTTAAGCAGAGAAGTAAAAGGCTGGTAAAAATCATCAGGGTTTGTCCCTAAAATGAAGAATATGGCTGCCTAAAAATAATGATTATTTAAAAATTCATATTAACAATAATTTCACAGTCAACACAAACATGACATGAATGTATTCCCAACTATCTTAAGCATTTGTGTAATTGTTTTACTTCACAGATTTTTTTTTCCCGGCATAGTTGTTTTTTTTTCCTCTCTTTTTGAATCAAACTTTCAACACAATTTGCAAAGTAACTAACCTTTTCCCCACTTCTGTCACTTCTACTCCAATTCCAAGCACATCAGTACACCAACACATCAACACACACACACACACAATGCTTCCTATCTATCTTCTCAGTACAAAGAAAACAGCACACACTGTTCTGGGTGTGAGAGTCATTCCAAGGCTATCTTGTTTTGCATTTTACTTTTGTTACCTACATTAATAGCCAATGAGATATAAATTATAGTGTACACTACTAAATGAAACTTTCCTTTCTCTCTTTAATCTAATAAAAATACATATACACAAATATACATAAAAGATAGGCAGGCAGATGGATAGATAAATATCTGGCATTACTATCTAGCAGATACATGAATTAAACCAAACTCTGTGATTAAGGTTAGCTTACATTTATTGTGAATTTAAAATAACCCCTGGCACTGGGCTAAATCACTCACATGTGCTACTTTAATCTATCCAGAAGCCTTATAAAATGGGTATTATTATTTCTCTTATTTTTTAAATGAGCAATTGAGTCTTAGATAGGTTAGATGAATAACTTGTCCAAGGCTAAGCCAGTAAGTGGCAGACCTGAGGCCTGAACTCAATTCTTGCTGACATGGCAGACTGCGTGCTCCTAAATGCTCAACAATGCCCTCATCTGCCGTTAGCACACACGAGTATATGATACCAGAGAACATATTTGGAAACAAACTGTCAGTGTATCAGCTAATTTTCTAAAGCAGAAGGAAATCAAGGAGCTCTGTTAAGTTGGGGCTCTCTGAATTGTTGTTTATTACTTTTGAATGTCTCCACAAAGGAATCATTTATTATCAGGGTTAGGGGCATCACCTTACCTTCAGTCATAGGGAGCATGAATTAAATTAAATGAAAGCCAGGAGTGCTCATTAAGCCACACTGCCTTTTAGAGTGTTTTCTCATGGAGGGAAGGAGGCCTCCTGAGAGGAACATATTCTACTTCAGAAAGCTTACTTCAAATCTCCACTCTGCCATTTTAGCTTTATGACTTTGGGCAAGTCCCCAAAAGCCTTAATTTGATTTTATCTCTAAAATGGAGGCAATGCCTTCTATGAGGTGACATCAAGGTATCTGGAAATGCCTGCCCTCACTGAAGAGCTCATAAACATTCTTTCATTCCTAACAAGATGCAACCCTTAAAGGGAAAGCTCTCCTCTAGGTTAGTCCAATCTCACAGATGGTTCAGCCAAAGTAAATATTCCACTACATCCATGACCTATAGAAGAAAGTTTTTAAAAAACCCTTTGGCTCCTGCGTGGTAAGTTATGAGAGTACAAAATTCCCTAAAAGAGATACAGCCTCTGATTTAATCTTTGGGAGCCACTGTAAGATTGCATGCTTTACCCAGGAGTAAGTTGTAAGTTACACAAACATGGGAGGTAGAAATCCTTTTTAATTCAAATGGAAATGGAGGCAGTAGGTGCGCGGCTGGGGGAGGTGGCAGTTGACTTTAATGCTAAAGGTGTCCTGCCAGGCTTTTCCTTAAAGTTGTTAAGTTTCAGGGCCATGATGTGATCTGGGTGTATCCAAAATCTATCGAAGACATTTATTTTAAAAAGGTTTCTCTGTATTTCAAAGTCAGAGGAAACAAATCTCTCAAAGAAAGACCTGCAAGTAAGACGACTTTTAAATGAGCATCTGATTTACAAAAAGCCTATTGAGAAATAAAATTCATACCATTAACTAAGGGGCAAAATATCAGATTTGTCAAAAGCAAACTTGCTCCTTGGTCACAAAGGCCAGAGTTACATGTAAACTGAAACCCTCTTCTGAGACTACATCTAGAAGAAACACATTAGCTGTGCTGTGTGGCTTCAATCTGGGAGGTTTTCAATTGTTTTTAAAAACCCACATCATTTAATCATTCTAATCAAACTCCTCAAAGGCTGCAAGTTAAAATTTTAGTTTGTAACCTAAGAGATTCAAGATTTTTACATATTGGAAAATACTGACTTTAACGTTGTTTTTTCTGTATTTAATGCTTTGCAAGATATTGTTTTTCAATGAAGATAAAGCATTTAGTAGACTTGTTTTGTCTTAATATGTCAACATATGCAAAATTGTAGGAAAGTATATTTAGTTTTCTTTTGCCTGGATAGAATTTGGTTCTATACTACTAACCAATAAGTGACACATAACTAGCTCTAAGTATTGTTGGTTACACTGCGGGGGAAAAAGGAGAAACAAAGCAACTAAAATTTCAGTTACCAGCACTGTTATAGTAGTATTCACAACTATCATGTCTTGGTAAAAGTGTTATTTCTTTCTTACTTCTTTTCATTTGCATTTTATTTTATTTTTAAAATTCAAACTGTATACTTGATTTTATAATATATTTAGAAGCAAGTTCCTGAGAATGAGGAGGGATGTTAAACCCAGAAATATATTTATTTCTTTAAGAAGTTCTAGTTCACTGGGCTCTCAATGTACTCCACATTTTTTGAAAAATTGAGAAAAGAAATTCAGCTAACAAATATCTCTCTTGAAATCAAAAACAACACTTAACCTTAGTGCCTGGTTTGCAAGAGGTGTTCACTGCATATCTATGGAGGGAAGGAAGGAAAGAAGTAATAAAGAAGAGAAGAGAGGAAAGGAGGGAAGGGAAGAGAGAGGGGAAGGGAAAGGGAGAGCTTCTGGTGTTTATGTGTTTTATTTTTGTTATCAAAATTTAAGAATTTAGTAAAATTTTATAATTCATTTTTTATAGCTTTCTCATTTAACATACAAGAAAACTTCTGGGCTGCTGTAATCCACAAATTCATAGAAGTGTGGTTTAAGGGGCTCTCCCAAAGTTTCTCAAAACTCAATTTGCAATCTGTATCTCAGGTCACACAACATAATAGAAATCTATCATGCAGAAATCCTTTATAAAATACTTGGCAGTACATGGTTGTAGAAATGGGATAAGCCTTAGAATTAGAGTTGAATTCAAAATGATGTGTCATCATTTAATTGAGTTGAATGTTAAACATGTCAGTTTATTAACTCTGAAACCCATTTTGCTCATTTCTGAAATAAAGATCACAATAACTAATATAAGGATTAATATGTGTGTGTGTGTGTGTGTGTGTGTGTGTGTAGTGCGTATTAGCTATGACATTTGTTAGGTACTCAAATATAATTTCTTGTCTCCTAGTTTACAATGCTACCCTTAAAAAGAATATTTAACAATTCTTTATTTTTTTGTTTTTTTGTTTTTTTGAGACAGGGTTTCAGGGTTTCACTATGTAGTTGAGGCTGACCTGGAACTCACTATGTAGCCCAGGCCAGTCTCAAACTTGCAGCAATCCTCCTGCCTCAGCCTCCCAAGGGCTGGGATTACAGGTGTGCGCCACCACGCCCGGCCGAACATCTACCAATTCTGTAAGTCTCCCCAGTGATTTTCTGAGCATAATTTTACATAAATTAGGCAACCATTTACTTCCCCTGTTTTTCATTTCATGGGAAATTAAGTGACCTGCCTATACTCATAAGTAGTAGAACCAAGACCCAATCTGATGTTAAGGCAGTAAAAGGTTTGTTCTTTGGGGAGACATTCTCATATGCCATAAAACTGTCATGACAAACTTAAAAAGCAAAAGAAAGCCTTCTAAGGTAAAAATGAACAGTTGAAAGTAAAATATTTTCAAGATTCTTATAAAGATATAGACAAGAATAGTGATTGGGAACCAAAAGAATAATTCAAGTCTAACTTCAGGGTCAAATTTAGATAGCTATTAATGTTTTGCAATTCTAAATGCTCATATATGATAGATGACACAAGAAAGCCAGAAATCCTCCACTCCGTATTAATCAGTACATTTGCACAGAAAAAAAAAGTTAGAAAAATATCTGCATATATGCTTTGTTTTGTTGTTTTTCTTTTTTTTTTAAGACTAAGATCTGCTTGGACCTAAATGTACATGAAACTGACTAACCAAAGTCTAGAAAATCACATTTTATTTCTTTCCATTACCCTTAAAAATATAAACAGTACATAAAACAATGTGCATTGATATAAAAATTAACTGGACTAATCACTGTGCAAATTCTCATTTCACCTTTCTGACAGGCCAGCTCTGAGTTCCCCAATTATTAATTCCACCATTTTTAATCTTAAAAGGCAGTTATAATTTGTTCTCGCAGTACATTTTTCAGAAATTCCATTATCCACTGTGGCTCATGCTTATGTGACCTGAGGAAGCCCTTACTGTCACCTTCCACATCTTTATGTCGCTCATGCCTGTCTTCACATGTACAAACACTAACTTAAAACTCAGACCAAAATGGCATGAAAAGTTACCATTTTCAAAGTTGGAGATGATCCTCCTTTAAATCTTCCCTTTATGTATAATTAATAGCAGTGATTCAAGAGTTCACAAGTGTTACCTTCTGAAAAAACTGTCTCCTACACAACCTGTGAAAAGTTACCATTTTCAAAGTTGGAGATGATCCTCCTTTAAATCTTCCCTTTATGTATAATTAGTAGCAGTGATTCAAGAGTTCACAAGTGTTACCTTCTGAAAAAAACTGTCTCCTACACAACCTAAAGAGAATGACTACACTACTCCCCACCAAATCAGACAGGAAACGCTACTCAAAATTGTTCAGTGCATTGGTGCAATGTAAAATCAAGTAATAACCTAAGATATAAACAATTTTCCATTCATTTTTTCTTCATGATTGGCAGAATATAACTGTAGATTCTTAATTTAAAACTGCAGCATCTAGGACTTGGAAATTCAGTTTCCAGCCTTGTGCCAAGCTATACATTTCTAAAGTGGGCTTTAGAAACTACACAAAGTTAGCTAATAGAACAAGACCTATTCACAGGATTTAACTGGTATAAACTGTTTTTTTATAATATCCATCTATTCTGAAGAAGAAAGAACTGGAATGCAATAGAATACAATTTGGTATATTCAAACTCTTTAGGAAAATGATCTGTTGAGAACTGAGATAAAAATGAGCCAGGGATGTAGGTCAGCCAAAATAATGAGGAGCTTTTGATGAAAGGGCTCAGAAGGATGATACTTTCCAGAGGATTCTAACTATGGGTCCCCTGACATCAAGTTACTATGTAAAATAACTCAAATGTATTTGAATCTCCCATATTTGGAATACGATCTATGATGATTCCAAGGCATTGCCAAATGAAGTTTATTGATAAAAAGACTTTGTTTTCCTGGCAAAGTGAAGCAAATAAATACATAAATAAGTGAGTCAATTTAGGTAAGCCAGCTTAAACTACTAACATACTGGAAACAATAAACTAGTAAATTCTATATGCCTGAATTCATTTACATACACTCACACAAGGCTCTGAATCCCATGAAGGAACTTACCTGTCCATTAAAACAGAAAAATCAAGCTAACTCCTACTACAGCTGTAGAAACCAAAGACTGGAATAGGTCATCTTTCTCTGACTTACATATAACTAGTGATGCCTTTGGTAACTCTTCAATGGTCCTAATATATTCTAAAGAAAATTCTATTCTCATGCAGCTCTAAGAATTAGAACTCAGAAGCAGTGATGAGTAAAACCCACATTATCTCTCCCTAAAATATCTGTAATTGATGTTAGTAATAATTTATGAAAAGTCAATCACTTTTCTAGATGTGCTAATGATCCTTCTTTATAGCGCCCATTTAACATCAGGACTTCTTTTTCATTGTAAATTGAAAAAGAAAATCAAGTGTTTACTCCAAACACATTATTTGAAGTACACATATTTTACCTGGATGATATTTTCAATCTGTACTTTACTTTCTAGTTCTGGCCACTGCATCTAAAGTCAAAGGGAAAGTCAAGCGAATCCATAACACTACAAAGTAAGGCTACCTCACACCAGAGATCTTTTTTAATAGTCATTTTCCTTCTATTAAAATTTAACTCAACTTCAGAAAAATACTTTTAGAAGCACTTGAGAGAACTGTTTTGAAGCCTAAACATAAATTTGACTTGTGACTTTAAACAGAAGGATCAGTGACAATCCTCTCATTAAAAAAGCACTACAAAACATAAAAGAGGGGATATCTTTCTTCTCTCCAAAGATGAGAAATCTAGTGCAATCATGAGAGGAAAACAAAAAACAAAAAAGGAAATTAAGAGACATCTCAAATTTAAAAACAAACAAAAGGGTTAAAACTTTCCTTCTCACTCAAATTATTTATTTAGGAAAACATTAACTTCTGCTCTTCTTTTATCAAGATAACAATATAAAACTGGCTCAGGAACAAAGTTTAAGCACTTAGACTCAAGTTATCAGGATTGACTACATAATTCCCACACAATGGTTCATGCATGGAAATGAGTTTTAATGGAATATAAGCAGACTAAAGAATAATGATCTCTTCCATAAGTAATAACATAAAAATTGTGTTTTTATGAACTTGTTTGTTTTACATGTCATGTAAATCCATTTTCTTCTATTGAATGTGGCCTGAAATTAAAGTGATGGTTAATTTAATAGACCTTCACTTGGTCTTACAATATTCTTCATGCACTGTCAGGTCTCACACTGTTAATTTTCTAACAAGCAGTTTTGTTTTCAAATGCCCCAAGGCCAGTTGCTGGATCTGAATGCAAACTTTGCAAGTAAAGAAACTGCAAGCAGCAAGAAACACACAGCATCATCAGGATTCAGTGTACAATGCATCTCCTCTCACTTTGGAGTTATTTTCTCTCACATACTTACCAGTTTTTATAATGTATTTTTCATTGTGATGAGCCTCAGTGTGCAGAAAAATGCCCAGTTAATCACAGAAGATTCATATCTTCTCTGGTCAGTCTAACAAGGTATTTTTTTCTTGTAGTGTATAATGAACAATATAAATTTTTCTAAAAAGATTTGCATTTCGAAACTTAACAAACATATGTTTTGTTAGAATACAGTATATGTATTTGAATAACAAAGTTATGTTTGATAATCATGTTTATATAAGGTAGAATAATGCTCAATTATTCTGATTTGAAATACTGATTTGAAAATGAAAACATCTGAAGTCTATATAAGCCATAAACAATTCATCAATGTCATTTATTATTTTGAAAAGTATTATATTCTGCAAATGAAGTGTGATTTATAAAACTGAAGAAAAATAACAATTGCATTATGGGAAATGTATTTTCAATTTTATCAGAAGCAATTTTGTAACAAAATTATATGAAATAATTGCGTTTGAAAGAGTGAAAGATTTCAGATACTTCTGAAGGACTTCTTTAGGAAAAGAAACCCTATTTGTGTTTTGCAAATTGTACTAATATATGTATATACAGGAAGATTTATCAGAAAATGTGAATGGCCTGGTATGGTCATTTGAAAATGTTTATTACTGAAGTCATTGAAAATAAAACAAAGCTTACCTGGGAATAGGTCAACTTTTGGTTATTTTGCTTTGGGTAGTAAATTAGGCATAAGTGTCAGCTTTCCTTTTGTCTGTAAAGATGCTGTTATTGGTAAACTTTTAAAAATGAAGAGGTGATGGAAACATTTCTATCTACTTCAAATACATGTAATGGAGTAAAATCTGGAAGATAGTTCATTTTCCTGTTTTGTATTAAATTTTAAATAATTTACCTATGTTGAGCTTTAAGGATTTCTTCCTGGGAGATATTATATAGCTTAAATGTTTGTTAGCTACCTACTAAGAAATTTCTTTGCCATGTCCCAAGAGGAAAATTAAGGTAAATTCCATACTTATACAACACAGAATCTAACTTCTTGGCATAAATAGCTCTTCAGTTAAGGTATAAACCAGGTAAAATGGAGTAAGTGGTGTTCACATTGAGTATCAGATCATGTATTGTCATTTTTTAAACAAGGATACTTAGAGCTACTGTAAAATTTGATTACATGTGAATCCTAACTCCTATGAAACAGCTAAATTTAAATTTATGAGAAATCTCCTCCTTCAATTCTATTCAAGACTGTTAAAACAGATAAAACTCATAATTACTTCCCAAATAACTTTCTATGTACTATTAGTTGCTATGGTAGTTCAAAACACTGAAAACCATCACATATAACAAGGTTAGCACCCACAATCACAGAGAAACACACAATATAAAACAGTAATCCCCCAAAGTTGAGCATATTGTCCTTTTTAACATGATCTTTTGTATATGGTATATTCAAATCTGTTGAAAATATGCATCATAAGTCTACTTCTGATGTTTTAATCTTTGTTCTGAACTACTACACAAACCTACAAATAAAATGTAACCTATTTTAATTTAGTTATAAAGCCAAAAATAGTGACTTTTATGTTCACCTTCATTTTGCTGTACTTGCATTTATCCTGAGATATTTCTTCTCTGCTAATTCAAATACAACCAAGACAAAGTTATCATAAACTGCAATTTAAATTTTATTAAGAAAAATACTGAATATCAAACTTGACTGGCTTCTATTCTGCCCCAAAATATAAGTGAGTCAAATACTTTGTTTTAAAAATTTATCATTGTCCAATTCAGAGCATAACACATGACAAGCTTTCTTGAGATTATGGTAGAATACATTGCAGGTTTATTATAAAACAAACTTTATCATCACACTTAAAGTTGTAAAATTCATGAAATTTTGCATTATCCATATAATTGGATTTACTTCTAATTGTCATCCACTTCAGAAAGTACTTTTAATAGGGGGACTAGACTTACAGTAGTCATCTAAATAAGCGCAAAGTAAATTCATCTCTATTACTTTTCAGAGGAAATTGCAGAACTTCACCAACAGGGAGAATCTATAGTTTTGATTTAAGTATTTCACAATTCATGCAAATTTTAATTGTATCATTCTCCACTCCTACCCCATCACCCCCTACCCCTTCCCTCCTCATCCCGCCACCCCTAATTAAGGTTCATATTATTTGGTGTTTGTTTAAAAAAACACTGTAAGTATCTCCATGAACCTTTTATGTTCAGCTTGTACTTGCAAATAAAAAAAAAAAAAAAAAAGAAAGAAAGAAAAGAAAAAGATTAATGCCCATCTAATGTCCAATGTAGAAAACGTGTCATGGGTTATCCACCTAGGACAAATCCTTAAGTGTGGATTTAGCATGGGAAAAAGCACAGGGTGGTTCCTAAAGTCATTGATGCAGTTAGGAGAGATTGACTTGAGAATTCTCACCTTTTGAGCTGCTTTAGAGGGACTCTTGTTTTTGCTGCCTTTGGGTCTTCCCCTGGGTCTCTTAGGAGAGGGCTCACTGGTTGGCTCCTAATTGTGGGGGGAAAAAAGATGCTGTTGTGGCAAGACCGTGTGAAAGAAATTGACTCTGACTCTTAAACTGTATTTTCTGCATGTGCTGCTCAACAGAGCTCTTGGAACACATTCAGTTCAAGAATAAATGATGATGGTGCAAAGTTTACAGAAAGAGGAAATAACTATACTTTGAATCCAAGGTTTCAAGTGGAAACTATTTTGCATATGAAAACTAGGTTCTATCTCTTACTTAAAAGGGTGGGGAAGCCTGAAAAGATTACACGTTTTAGGAAGAAAATAATTTATTTTAAGGTATAAAATCTAGAAGGGTGAGCATTCGTCAATTCATAGAAATAATAAGCAGTTTAGGTGAATATTACTGTCCATTATACTGGCATTTCAAACAGCAGAAATATGAAGCTAGCCATAGATATTTCAGCACTGCAGCTATTCCAACAATTTCCCACCTTAGAGGTGGCTTTTAATCTTCTGTGCATACCTGCATTCTAGGTCGATTAGGATGCAATCGACACATTGGGTTAAATATTGGAGCGATTATCCAAGTTCTTCAGCTCAAATTAACTCTATTCCTTCTAAAATTTCCAAATAATTATGGTAAATCTGAGGTGGGAGGTTTTGCTTGAATTATCTAGATAATTGCTTCAATTCTCCACTTCCTTTCTGAGAGGCAGGCATGGTCTCCAGTCAAAATTTAAATATCTTTTTATAAAAATAAACTTGTTTTCTTAAAAACTTTCTTTTGAGAAAGCTTACGAGGACGGCGTGGAGAAAACTAAAAGGAGGAAAACGTGAAGAGGACTGAAGTATTGGGGAAGGAGAAGTTGAAACAGTCACTAGGTTTAGCAGAACTTTAAATGGCTCCTATGCCAAGCAATAAATACCCAAGTGGTTAAGAAAATGCGATGATTAATATTCCAGATCCTAAATATTTACCTTGTGAATCATCTATTCATATTTCATTCAGATTCATTAGTTAAATAAGACTAATTAAAATGCATTACAGTTCTCAATGAAAATTCGCATCTTATTGAGAGAATCTGGGGAAGGTTCCTTCCAAGCTTCCGTGGATACTAGCGCCAGTGGGCACACCCTGAGCAAATACATCGAAGTCACATTTTTCTTTCTTTGTGAACTCTGTCTTAATTCAAAGGTAAGACCTCCAATCACCTCCAGAGCCCGTTGAGTTTTCTTTTAGTTTTTTTTTTTTTTCTTTAAATGGGAAGATGCAATTAGAGGAGTTAGAGTTGGAAACAAGAGGGGTAGGACAGAGTCTTCCTGGGAGGTGTAAAACAGGATCCAAACGTGGTGAGAAGTGTGGCTTGCGCAGAGCGGGAAAACTCAGAGGTCTCTAGATTGGCTGGTTTCCTTTGATAGATTCAGAAAGATACAACCCTCTCTCTGTTTTTTCTGAAATGTACAAGCAAGCAAACGTTGAATTTCCTCACCTTGCCCTCCTCTGGCTTTGGGATCATAGGGTTATTTGATCCATTTGCCAAGAGGGAAGCGATTTAAGGGAACGGAATGAAAGAGAAGTTTTAAAAACCAAGGAAGTGTAGTTTACATGTTCTCAATAGTCCTGTCCGCTCCAGCCCTGCCCGCCTAGCCTTGGAAATTTCAGCGAACAAAACCCCCGCCCTGGGCGCTGCGCACAGCTCTGCAAGAGCCGGTTGCACGCTTAATTGGTTGCATCCGCAGACAAAACCTTCCACTCCGCGGGGTCCGCGGCGCCCCTTGACCGTCCCCTCCCAGCCCCTAACCACTCGTCCCGGGAAGAACATTTTCATATCCGCAGCTCTAGAGGCTGGGATCCGGGAGCAAAAGGGAGACGGGGCGCCTGGCGAGGAAGTGACCCTAGCTACCGTGCAGGCTCTCGGACACTCCTTCCAACGCGCCCCTGGCTGAGCGAGTTAACTCTGTCCCGCGGGGGCCTAGGTTTCCCTGCAGCCCCTTCTCCAGGCCACCTCTGGCTGCCGCCTCTCGGCATTTAAAGATCCCAGAGAACACCCGGCAACCAGGTCCCCTCGCGTTCTTTGTCGGGAGGGTACAAACCTCGGGCCACCAAGATTTTGGAAAGGGCGCCAAGGGGGCGGCTGCAGCGCAGCCACCTCCCCGCAAGCAACCCCGAGAGGCGGGAGAAAGAAAGAGCCGACGGGTCCCAGGATTCCAACTCTTTCAGCCCCGGCCGGCCTGAGCGCTCTGGTCTCCGGCGACCGCTTTCCTCGGGCAATTGCAAATTGGCTCAGGAAGCTTTGGAGAGTCCGGATTTGTGAGAGCCCGGCCGCTGCCAGTTACCAGGCGACACCGCGCCACTCGGGGCCGTGCACAATAGCGAAAGTCGGAGGACGCGCTTCCCCAGACCCCACCTCCCGCCAGT
>NW_022900927.1:30912057-30912868 GCF_012274545.1 Fukomys damarensis | reverse complement strand
GAAGGAGAGGAGGAGGAGGAAGAGGAGGAGGAGGAGGACTAGGAGGACGAGGAGGAGGACGAGGAGGACGAGGAGGAGGGAAGCGAGGGAGAAAGGGAAGAGGGCTCGGAATCGGAGAGACGCTTCTCGCGGTTTGGGATCAGGACTTGTGGGCACTGGGAGCGCTTCGGCAGCGGCTTGGAAAGGGAAGAGACTTGGAGTGAATTGAGGAGGAGGAGGAAGAGGAGGAGGAGGAGGACTAGGAGGACGAGGAGGAGGACGAGGAGGACGAGGAGGAGGGAAGCGAGGGAGAAAGGGAAGAGGGCTCGGAATCGGAGAGACGCTTCTCGCGGTTTGGGATCAGGACTTGTGGGCACTGGGAGCGCTTCGGCAGCGGCTTGGAAAGGGAAGAGACTTGGAGTGAATTGTGTCCCTTGAAATGTTAGGCGGGGAAAGAATTCCTCCTCCTCTTTCCCCCGCTCCGCATGCAGAGGGGGTGGGGAGAGTGGCTGAGAGTCTAGGCCGTCGGAAAGCAAAGAGAAGATGGGAAGATTCTGGCAGGATAGGGTCGGGCACCAGGCGCGAGCAGGGACAGAGGGACAGAAGCAGTGGGCGGCACCGCGCCTCCTCGGGTGGCGGGAGCAAGCAGCGGCGGCACCGGAGAGTCGGAGAGGGACGGGCTGCTAGATCCTGCGTCCTGCACCAAGTGCGCGCTGCCCGGGCTGGGAGTCTTTGAGTTCCTGGCCCAGGATTCAAGTGGGATGAGTGTGTGCGCGCTTGTGGAGGGGGTTGGCGGGAGGGGGGAGTGCCCACCTCTAATCGTGGGCGGATA
>NW_022900927.1:30893398-30911986 GCF_012274545.1 Fukomys damarensis | reverse complement strand
GGCGGACCGCCGAGCCAAGGCGCCTGGCCTTGAGCCAGAGGCAGCGTTCGAAACAACTGCCTCGGCGGCGGCGGCGCCCGGGTACCACCCGGAGCCTTGCTCACGTGCTCCTGCCCGGCGGCGGGGTTAAAGGGACAGGCCGGGGATCCCGGGCCGGCTCCCCTTGGGCCTCGCCCCTCTGGTTGCCGGAGGTCACCACCCTGGCGGTTGTCCTTGGGAAGGCGCGGGAACAGGACTCTCCCAGAGCCGCCTTTCGGGACTTGGCCTTTACCTGCGCCTCCTCAAAGCCAAACTTTTCCGGAAGCGTCTAGCTGCATGGGGCGGCAGTTTTCCAGTTCACACTGTGAGTGGGAAGGGACTGCTGAGCTGTAGGAGGTGGCCCTGACAGTCCTGCTCCGCCTGGGGATGCCCCCCACCGCAGAGCGCGCCGGGGAGCCCGCGCACGCATACGGAGAGCACCCACAAAGATACACACGCTCACACATGTAATCACACGCACACTTGAACGTAGACTCACGTGCACGCGAAAATACACATGTAAATACACCCGCACTTGAACACACACAGACACACAGACGTGCACTTTCGCATACACGTGCAAACAATGCACACCCGCGCGCTGAGCGCGCCAGCTTTCTCGTTTTAGCTTTTTTCTCTGGCAAAGAGTGGGGGCCACAAAACTCTCCCCCAGGCTGGCGCTAAGTACCCAGGTTCGGACGCCCCAAGGATAAAAAGGGGTCTCATAGAATCCCATCACCGCAGTCGCCCCAACTGCCTAACTCTTCCTTCAGTTTACCTTGACTTAACCTTCTCCCAAAGAATTCCCTTTCTGCCAAGTCCTAATTTTATAGCCTGGACTATTTCTGAGTTTTGTGAACATAGTAATAGCCACAGTCCGTTTTTAAAAGGTGGAGTACATTTTTTAAATGTACCTCTTTTTCATCTTCGAATAACACAAAACTGAAAAAAAAAATAGGTTCAGATTTTCACACATCACACCCAAAATTATTTTGGACCTATTCCAAAATAAAAACTTTCACCCGGGGAAGAATTTTTCTTTCAGAGGTACAGACCACCATGGAATAAAAAGTCTGCTTTGCTGCCCCAAGCAGGGCGTTAGGCACCGTCAGGTTCCACTGTGCATAGGGAGGAGGCGCGTGTAAATGTCCGCTTTGGCTCGACCTCTCTGATTGGTCCGCGTTGCCATTTTAAATCCATTTCCAGCTGTCCTTTGCAGAGTTGGGACACTTCACTGCAAGTTGAATGCTCTGCAGGAACCCAGGGTAACTCCGAGGTCTGGGAACGCTTAGTATGATGGAAAGTGAGAGCCCCATCCTTCCAGATAGAGCCCTGCAGCTGCCGGGGGAGGGAAGGGTCTAACAGGAAGCAAAGGTTTTCTGTCCGAGTTTGGCTGAAAGACGGTATCTTCACCAAAGGATTGAAGTTTCATCTACTAACGATTGCAGTGACATTTCCCAACTGCCAAGTCTGCACTTTTTTTTCTTTGTGATCACGTATTTACACTGCGGTGTGCACATTTTACATACACACACAGAATGGGCTTCTGGGCTTGTTTTTGTTTACTTTTTGCCAGGAGAGGAGATAAAATAATGAGGTCGAATGTAGGCAAAAGATGCTCAGTACGTCAGTTAGCTAGTTTTATATAGGTTCCCTCACTATATCTGAGGATTTTATTTTTAATGCACAGAACTGGCAAGAAAGGGATTCTAAAGCTGTATGTTTGCATTAATTATTGAATCTGAAAAGCAGGAGTATGTCCAGTCAGTTGTTTTTAGTCCACTTCACCATCGGACTACTTGATCCCTTTCAATTTATGTAAAGAAGAATCAAAAAAATTGTGTCAAGTTCTATCTGGTGGTTGTATGTAGTTTCATTCTTTGGAAGCTATATTTCTTTCAGGTTTTAGGTAAAACATTACAGTTTGCTTGCATCTTTAAAATTATTAAGACTTACCTCTTTTAAATTGTGTCCTTTATATATTCTTTTTAAAATAAATTTAAATGGTTAGTTTTTTTTTTAAAAAAGAAACAGTTCCTTTTTTACAATTACATTTGTGCAATTTGTTTCCCCAATTTAGGTTCCTCAGTCACTCACTTCCTGTCCTTTCTCTTACTATATATTGCCATCTATTCAAACCTAAACTCTTCTAATTTGAAAACTTTCCAGGTGGTTTCTGTCTACATTAAAGGGTTTCTTTTCTTCTTCTGTACTTACTATCAAATTGAACAATTAGCACCTAGGTTGTATATGGTAACAAGGTTTTTAATTATCTGTGACACATGGTTTAGATTAGTATTTAGATCAGGTCAACTCATTAGTGGGTGGTAAAATCAACTTAGTGGACTCAGAACACCATTTTAAAAAAGAGAATAAAATAGAGAATGTAACGCGAAAGATTTCTATTTTACTTATATAGTACATATGATAAAAATTGTTGTAAGACTTCCCCTACTTTTTACCATCTTGGAAATTGAGAAATATCATAGAGCTAAAGGTGTATTAGTAGTGTGTTATCAAATACTAGGTAGTAAGTATCCTTTCTATTTTAGTCGTTCTCATCATATACTGTATATGTCTTGCATAATGGAAGAGTTGACTTCTTTTGTTTGTTTGTTTTTTGGTACTGGGGAATGAATTCAGGCTTGCAGTGCAGGCAGTGGAACCACTGAGCCAAACCCACAGCCCTGGAGTTGACTTCTTACTATAGATTACAGTGGTTGAATGCCTCTGCCTTGGTGATGAGACGGGTTTGTTACAACTCCACTTAAGCTTGGTCTTTGTGACTACTGTGATGTTTAGCAAATAATTTCTCCATTGTATATCTCTGTGTCCTTATTTCTAAAATGAATAATAAGAATAATCTCCGAGAGTGCTTCGAGTTCTAACAGACTAGAAAACATGTATATTTTGTTTTCTAATTGCATCACTGTTTGAAAATTGTATTTATGGTCTATGAAGACAAGTAGCATTTCTGGACCCTTTTTTGGTAGCAGTTTTGTCTAGATAATATTCAGCTCAAAATAGACTTACTCATTACTAATTTATTGCTATGACAAAAATACTTTTAATGAAGTTATTATTTTACAAAATGTACCATACATGATGCGAAAATCATTACAAATATATTAAAATAACTTCATATTTACTTGACTAAAAGGTCATTTATCTGTAATGAACAGGTTGAGGTTCTCACATAATATTCACACTATACCACATAATATTCACACTACTATATTCATAAATTAAGGAATAATTTAGAGATTTCTTAAGATTATAATGGATTGAATTAATTATGACTGTTTTAATACTGAGATTTATTATAAGCAGTTATTTTGAAAGTGACTCTATAGTCATAGAAAAAATATAACAAATATTAAACAGAATTATATACATCTATATATACACAAATGTAGATAGAAACTCAGTACAAAGTAAGTATATTTTCTTGCCTTCAGAGAGTTGCATTTTAACTGTCCTGGAAAAAATATCCCAAGTGTTTTCAAGTTAGCTCATTTGCACTGCTGAAACTCAATTTAGAATGTATATCTCTTTAAATATGCTTACTATATAATAAATTGAGATTATCTTGAAGAGTTTTTCTACAGTGTGGCTATGAATAAATATTTGCTGGCAGGATAAGGCTTTTTATTTTTATTTTTATTTTCACTTTGGACAAGCTTCCTACTTTTATAGTCAAAGAATCACCAAACAAAATGAATTTCTTCACTTATTCTGTCAACAAACATTGCTTTTAAATGAATTAAATGCATATTGATTTAGTTTGGCAAACTTCTCACCTATTACTCTCTCAGGACTCAGGCATATAATTTATCTAGAACTAAAGAGACTCTCATAAAACTAGTGCTCATTTAAAATCTATGTATTATGATAAATCTTTTCTTCCATTTACCCTTTTAAATGTTTGTTCACTATCTAAGCATAGTTGATTTGACAACTCTTTATTGAGCATTTGGTATTTGCTAAGATTCACTGAACTTTTTTTTTTTTTTTTTTTTTGGTACCAGGGATTGAACTCGGATCCGAGGCACCAGAACCCCTGAGCCCCAGCCCATCAATGAACATTCTGTTTGACAAAAGTGATAGTTATTATATAGATAGTAGAACAGAAAGAGTTATTTCCATCTTTCATGTATTAACATTATACTGTCAGCCCCCAAATCTGGTTTTGTATGTTATCAATCAGATGTAGAAATCAGGATGAATCTAGGCTTAGGCACGGGAAGTAGAACCCCCCAAGATCCCCTCTTGCCCTGACTGTTGTGAACGTGTATGCACAATCCCTGGAACTATAATATGCTATATTTTACTTCAGTGATGAGTTTGTGTTAAATGGAGTGTGTTAAGGCAGGGAAATTACCCAGAGAAGCCTCACCTAATCATGTGTTTAAAGCAGGGTTTTCTCAGCCTCGTTTTAGGAGACAAAGTTAGAGATTTGAAACTCAGAAATATTTGACTCACTATTGCTGGTCTGCAGATGGAGGGGGTGTGCAGTGAGGAATGTGGATCTTTAGGAGCTGAGGGCAGCTTAGACTAACTGCCAGTGAGGAAACGGACCTCTGTTCTCCAATCACAAAGAACTGAATTCTGCCAAGAAGAAGAATGAGCTTGTAAGTTCAGACTCCGGCTCCAGAGCCTTTAGATAGAGACTCAGCAAGGCCAATACCTTATTTTCAGCATTGTTACCCTCCAAGCAAGGAACACAACTGCTCTGTGCTTGACTTCTGACTTACAGAACTGTCAGGCAATTAGTAGTATTTAAATGATATTTTAAACCTGTTAAACTGATGCTAGTCTGTTATGTCACAGTGGAATACAAATATCAGAGAGGTCACATCCAATACACTTCCCCTCCTTTCTTCATTTCATGAACTACTTCAAAGAACCTTGTGATGTCCCCTGAAGTTGTACCACTCCTGCCAAGCCATTGCCTTGTCACTCTGGACTTGTAGTAGAGCAGTGTCCAGCATGAAAATGCATCATCTTGAATTGCTTTCTATCCTTCCCTGTCTCACCTCTATCTGCCCTTACTTTTACTGCCCTAGGGGTGGACTTCTTAAAGTATCAAAGTATTAGTCCTTTTGTCAGGCTCCATTTTTTAGGAATGAAGGCTAAGACGTTCAAAACTCAAACTCAACTTCCATTTTGATAATTTTGAAACATGTTTTAAAATTTTTCTACATTCCTCCCACCAAATATAAAATCTCATTTCCCCTCCCTTGAATAAGGGTCAACTTAATTAACTTGTCTTTAGTAAATAAAAATGCAGTACAAGTAAGTATGCATACCTGCAGGGGTTGGGTAAGACAAGGATAATGCAGTTGCTCAATCTCAGTCTCTCCTGTTCCCCTCTCCCTCTCTTGCACTTGGAATCCCTGAGCCAAAACACAAGAAGCTAACTGCCCTGAAGCTACCATGTTGATAGGGCCTTGTGAGGAGGCTACACAGAGATAGAGACAGAGACAAAGGTAGAGATAAAGACAGCGAGAGATAGAGATCTTGGTTATTTTTCCACCAATTGCCTGACAGGCGAGAGCATGAACATTCAGATAATTCAAGGTCTCTGCAATCCCTGTTTTTAAGTCAGCCCAGGCGGATGGAGAGCAGAGCATATAGATGAGACTTTTTCTGAGTGCTGCCCCAAATGTAGACTTATGAGTAAAATATATACTGCTTTTGTTCAAAAACTAAGTTTTTGAATGGATTTATTAGAAGATCTGTCCCATCATTTCTCCTCAAAACAAATTTCTCTTTTTGTTTTCCTTATTCTAATTAATAACTCAAAATGGGAAAACAAAATGAAAGCCTCAAGTGAGTTATTTGCTTAGGTATTGATCACTTTTAACTGGAAATCACACTGAGGAATCACTCTGAATCTTCCTTTTCTTTCCATATCAAAAGATCATTGGGGCTAGGGATTTAGCTCAGTGGCACTGCACCTGCCTTGCAAGTGCAAGGTCCTGAGTTTAACCAATTGTATGAAAAAATTAAAAAAAAAAAAAAAAAAAAAAAAAAAAAAGATCACCAAGTCCTGTAGCTCTGTTTTCTAAATACTTCTCATTCTGTCTGCTCTGTTTCCATTCACTTCCATAGTCAAGTCATGTAGTCTCTCGATTTACATTTGGATTACATCAGTATCATTTTGTCTCCTAGCTTTCAGTCTTACATTTTCAAAGTCCATTTTCACAATACTTCTAGAAGAACCTGTTTCTTTTTATGAACAGTTATTTTTATTTCCTCTTTCTTATACAAGTAATAGAAAATGCTTATTTGAACATAGGAGATAGAAAGGTAAAATAAAACATTTGCCAGTTATCCTACCACCTACGTACAACGCTGAAACATTTAATTCTTCTAGACTTTAAACAAATACAGGTACATAATTTTCATTTGATTTCACAACCTATTTTTAATCTAACATATCATGAATATTTTTCATATTGATGAATGCTCTCTAAAATATGCCTTCTAATGGCTTCATTATATGCATTGTAATATATAATGTGTGCGTGCGCATGTGTGTGTGTGTGTGTGTGTGTGTGTGAAATAGAACACCTGGAATTAAATAAGCTTTTGATAAAAATTTTTATGACATCCTTGTGGAAAGCTGGAGAAGTATGGCTTGGATGTTACGCATTCCTTTGTGCTGACATCAGTTTCAAAGGTGGCCTCTTCCATCAGCCTCCTGGTATAATTTTAAAATTTTTAGACATCCTAAAGGTAGAAAGGATAGCTAAGTCTTCTGATACCCAAATAGGATACAAAAATATTTCAACAAATTATAATATAATTTATGAAGATAAACATGAAGTATGTTATTAGTTTCAAAGGGAAATCTGACTTCTTATATTTAGAAATAATACTAAGAAGTAGATACCACTTTCCCACCAAGTCTCTATTCTAATATAATAAGAGTACCATGGTGTTGAATATGACAATATGCTGAACAGTAAAACTACATGTCCTGGTCTCCCTTCTAGATCAGAGTTATCAATGAATAGAAGCAAAAATCTGGTCTCCCTTCTAGATCAGAGTTATCAATGAATAGAAGCAAAAATCTTTGGGAAGTACAGCTGGGAACCCTTTAAAGGAGCTGACTCAAGGGGGAGGATTCTTCCAATATCCCTCCCACAGCTTCCTTTCTTTTCCTGTCAGGAATGCAGACATGATATCTAATGCTCCAGAAGCCATCCTAGACCATGAGGTAACTTTGAAAATGGAAGCTATATTCTAAGACTAATAGAGCAGAAAGAAACAGAATGGGATGACTGAAAAGATGGCCTCATGGGGCTCTTATGCCTGTCCTGACTTGCCTACCTTTAGACTTAATTTGCAAGAAAAAACTCAACTTTGATCTTACTTAAGTCACTTCTGAGTTTTATTAGACTTTCAGTTCTCTAACATTTATAGTTAAATGCAATTGTTAATTCAATAAAAGATTCAAACATTTCATGATTGGCGTAAGTTATAATGTGATTGGTTTTTTCGTTTTTGTTTTTTTTTTTGTTTTTTGTTTTTTTTGTAGCAGAGATCAAACTCTGTACCTTGGGCTTTCAAGGCAGGCAGTGGAACCACTGAGCTAAATCCCTGGCCCCTATGTAACTGGTTTTTAAAGGATTGATAGATTTTATTTTTAAACAGTTTTAGGTTCATAGCAGAATTGAGCATAAAATATAGAGGATTCCCATATGCTCCCTGATTGCACACACACACACACACACACCCTTCCCAACTCTGGACATTGGCACCAAAGTGTTACATTTGTCACAGTCAATGACCTTACATTGACATATTACTCAAAGTTCATAACTTACATTAGGGTTCACTCCTGTGGATGTGTATTCTGTGGGTTTTGACAAAAGTGTAATGACATATAGCCACCGTTAGGTATCATATAGGATGTCTGGGAAAACTCCTTCTCTTTTAAATTTAGATTGTTCCTTTTCTCCCTGTTAAATTTTGGGAGTTTTTAAAATATATATATATATATTGTGGATAACCCACACCCTTTATCAGATGTGAGCTTTCCAATTATTCTCTAGTCAGTGACATATTTTCTCAAGCACAAGATTAGGTTAAAAATTATTTCCTTAGTGGATTATGCCATTGGTGTTATATCTAAAAAGTCTTGCTACACCGAGGGTCATTTAGGTTTCCTATATTTACTCGTAGGAATTTTATAGTTTTTCATTTTACATTTACATCTGTGATCATCTTGAGTTAATTTTTGTGAAAGGTGTAAGGTCTGTATCCAAATTTAATTTTTTAACATATGGATGAAAATTGTTCTTGCACAATTTATTGAAAAGATTGTCTTTGCTCTGCTATATTACTTTTGCTGCCTTATTAAGGATTAGCTGGCTGTATTTCAGTGGGCTGCCTCCTTCTGGACTAGTTTATTCTTCTGATCAATTTGTCTATTTGCTGACCATGCATTGTCTTGCTTATAGATTTGTAATAAATCTTGAGATCAAATAATGTTAGTTGTCTGATTTATTATTCTCCTTCAATTTTGAGTTGACTATCTTGGGTCCTTTGCTTCTTTGAAAAACTTTAAAATCAGTTTGTTGATATCTACAAAGTGAATCCTGGGATTTGGGTTAAGTTTGCATTGAACTTACAGTCAGGTTGGGAAAAACTGAAATCTTGATGATATTGAAATCTTCTTATCTATGAACATAATCTCAGCACTTAGATCTTTGATAACTTTTATAAGAGGTTTTGGTTTTCACAAGCAATCTTGTAGCTATTTTTTTAGATATATTCATCTAGAGGATATTAATGCAACTGGTAATAGGCTGTTGCTGCTGTGATATAAGAAAGAAATACCCTTTTGTCTATTAGGTCTGTATCTTACAACCTTGCTATAATTACTTATTAGTTCCAGGACATTTTCCTGTCAATTCTTTTGGAATTTCTGTATAGAAAATTTCTGTGCAGAATTTCTTTCTCCCCAATTTATATATCCTTAATTTTCTTTCCTTGCCTTATTTAATTAGAGAGGATTTCCAATACATGTTGAAAACTATTGGTGAGAGGGTACATTCTTGCTTTGTTCTTGAGATTGAGACTCAAGTTTCTTATCAAGTGTGATGTTAACTGTAGATTTTTTTGTAGATGCTCTTTGTCAATCTGAGGAAGCTTTTCTCTGTTCCCAATTTGCTGAGAATTTTTCTCAATGAATGTTGAATTTTGCCAAATGATTTTTATGCATTTATATTTATATGAGCACATTTTTCTTCTTTAACTCATTTATGTACTATGTTATACTAATTAATTTTAAAATGTAGACCCAATCTTGGCTGCCAAGGATAAATCTCACTTGTTCCAGTATATATTTTTATATACTGATGAATTTAATTTGCTAACATTTTATTCAGGATTTTTGCATCTGTCTTCATGAGAGATGTCGGTAGTGCTCTTTTCTTGTGATGTTTTTGGCTGCTTTTCTGCTTTTGGTGTAAGGGTGTTGCTGGCCTCACAAAATGAGTTAGGAAGTAGTCCCTCTGTTTCTATCTACTGGAAGAGATTATAGAGATTTGATATTATTTCTTTTTATCTTAATTAAGTTTATCGGTACATTTTAGGGATACAATATAGTTACATTCAACACTGGGATCTTGTACCTTTACATGGTTTATCTTGGCTTTCTTTTTCTTTCTTTAAAAAAAAAATTTTTTTTTTGTACCAGGGATTGAACTCAGGACCTTGTGCTTGTGAAGCAGGCGGTGGAACCACTGAGGTAAATCACCAGCCTAGATTCTTATTTTTCCCCACTCCCCAGCCTTCCCTTCACTGCTTCCACCCTTCCTTGTTTACAAAGACTTTGTTTCCATGTTTTTCCTTTTCACGTTTTTCTTTTCCCTTCTTACCTTTCCTCTACCCCTTCCACTTCCTCTACTCTTTTAGACCTTTCCTTCCTATTACACAATATCAATTACACATTTTGATCCTTATTTACACATTTAGTTTGTTACACCAGAGAAACTATTTGGTATTTACATGTGTGTGACTTATTAATTTCACTTAAGGATATGCCCTCATTGTGCATCCACTTAGCTATAAATATCTCTAGTTTCTCATTCTTTATGGCTATTACTCCACTTTATAAAAAAGCCAAATCTTCTTTATCCAGTCTCCAATTGATGGGCACTTCGGCTGTATCCAAATTTTAGATATTACAAACTGTTCCACTATTAACATGGGTAAGCATATATTGATGTGGTATGAGTCTTTTAATTCTTTTGGGAAGATACTCAGCAGAGGAATAGAGACCGCTAATCCTAGTTGTTTGATATCTCTATATTGATTTCTACAGTGGTTGCACCAGTCTGTACTCCCACCATCAATGAAGAAGGGTTCCTACCTTCCCACAACCCTGCCAGAATTTGTTGTTGTTTGATTTCTTTCTGTTGTTCTTTCTTCCTCTTTTTTTTTGTACTGGGGATCAAACTTGGGCCCTTGCACTTGCAAGGCAGGTGGCAAAACCACTGAGCTAAATCCCCAGCCCTTGGTTGATTTCTTGATAGCAGCCATTCTTTCTGGGGATAGATAGATCTCAGTGTTGTTTTCATCTGCATCTCTCAAATGACCATTGATGTTAAACATTTTTCATATGTTTATTTCCTTTTACTTCTTTGTATGAAAAATGTCTAGTCATCTCAGATGCCCATTTTTAATTGGGTCTTAATATTTGGGGGGATCTGATTTTTCTGAGTTCTTTATATATTCTACATAGTAGACCTCTGTCTGAGGAAAAGCTGGTAAAACTTTTTTCCACATTTGGGTTGTCTCTTCGCTCTGAGGTGATTTCTCTGGCAGCTTTTTAAAAAGACAAGATCCCAATTGTTGATTCTTTGTGCTAGTTCCCGTGCTACTGAGGATTTGTTTATAAAGTCTTTTCCTATTCCAATATCTTCAAGAGTTCTCCCTAATTTATCTTCTAGCAAGTTTAGTGTCTCTGTTTTAATATTTAGATCTTTAATTCAGTTGGATTTTAGTTTAGTGCATGGTGAAAGATACAGGTCTAGTTTTAATCTTTGACAAGTTGAAATCCAGTTTTTCCAACATCATTTATTAAAGAGGTTATCTTTCATCCAACGAGGATGGTTGGCTCCTTTGTCAAGGATGAGGTAGCTGAATACCTCTGTAGTTGTTTCTTCATCTTCTAATCTATTCCACTGATCCTCGGGTCTGTTTCCTTGCCAGTACCATGCTGTTTTTATCACAGTGGCTTTGTAGTGTAGTTTCAAGTTGGGGATTGTGATACCCCCTGCCATAGTTCTGTTGCCTAGAATTGCTTTTTGCTATTCTAGGTCTCTTCTGATTCCAAATGGATTTTTGGATTGTTTTCTCTTGTTCTGTAAAATATACTGCTGGGATTTCAATAGGGATGACAATGAATCTGTATAGCAGTTTTGGAAGGATTCTTCCTACCCAGGAACATGGGGTATTTTTCCATTTTCTTATATCCTCTTCAACATCTTTTTTTCTTTTTGATATAATTTTTTCCCTGACTGTTTTTGTGGAGTTCAACAGTGAATCCATCTGGTCTGATACCTTCTGGAAGATAATTAATCACTGATTTGATTTGTTTAATAGACATACAGTTATTCAGATTATTTCTTCTTCTATGAGTTTTGTCAGATCGTAACCTTCAAAGAGTGTAGGTGTGGAGTCATATTAGTTTTCTGTCACTGGGACAAAATGCCTAATGCTCACAATTTAAAGGAGAAGAGATTTATTTTGGCTCAACTTTCAGAAGATTCAGTCCATGGGTGGTTGGCTCTGAGGCAGAAATAGCATGTTGGAAGGGCATGGTGGAGGAAAACTGCTCAATCCTTGGCAGCCAGGAAGCCGAGAAAGAAAGGAAGAGCCAGGGATAACATTACACCCTTCCAACTCACGCCCCCAGTGACCAAATTCCAACCAGTCTTCAACTCCAAACAGCACATTGAGCCAGAAAGATTAATCCACTGATGACTATAATGCTCCCCATGATCCAGTCATCTTCCAGAACCCCAACTTCTGAATACATTAGACTTTGTGATGATACTTTCGATCTAAACTATAGTAAGAGTTGCTCATGGGCTGGGGATTTAGCTCAGTGGTGCCGTGCTTGTTTCATAAGTGCAAGGTACTGAGTTTGATCCCCTGTACTGCAAAGAGTTCTTCATAATATTCCTCTATAATTCTGCTAATCCTCATGAGATCTGTGATTATGATCCCTCTTTCATTTCTGATATTAATATTTTGCATCTTACTCTTCTTTATTTCTTAGCCTGGCTAAAGGCTTGTTAATTTTGTTAGTGTTTTCAATGAACCAGTTTTTGATTTAGTTGATTTTCTTAGTTTGATTTAGTTAATTTATTTTATTTCTGCTTTAATTTTCATTATTTCTGTTTACTTTGGATTTAACTTGCTCTTCCAGTTTCTTAAAGTGGAAACTTTCTTCTTTCCTAGAAATATATACTCACTGGTACAAATTTTCCTCTCAGCACCTGCTTTTGCCACATTGTACTAATTTTAATAAACATGCATTAACTTTTACTTAATTAAACATATTTTAAAATGGTCAGTGTGTCATTTTGAACTGTTAACCTCCAAGTTTTGGAGGGATTTTCCAGCTATGTTTCTAGCATATTGATTTCTATCTTGATTCCATTGTGATTTGAGAGCAGACATTGCATTATTTCTATTCTTTTACATGTGTTTAGATGTTTTATGGCTGAAAATGTGGTCTACCTTGGAGAATGTTCTATGTGTGCTTGAAAAAAATTCTTCTATTTTAAAGTAGAAAAATTCTACTACTTTAGAATATTATACAGGTCTAAATTACCTCCAGTTAACTGATAGCTGAGTTCAGCTCTTTACTGATTTCTGGCCTGCTGGATCTATTTCTGATAGAAGGGTATTAAGATCTCCAACTATGATGAGGGAATCATCAGTGTTTCCTAGCAGTTCTATGCAACAGGAGTTTTTACCTCATGTATTATGATGCTCAGTTGTTAGGCATATTCATACTAAGGATTATCATGTTATCTCGGAGAACTGACTCCTTTTTGGTTAGGTAATACCCCCTTCATCCTTGATAACTTTTCTTACTCTGAATTCTGCTGTATCTGAAACTAATACAAGGATTCCTACTTTCCTGGGGGTATTGGGTATCTTTCTCCATCCCTTTACTTATATCTAGCTTTATGTTTCAAATGTCTTTCTTGTAAACAATGTATAATCAACAATTAGTTTTTTGATCCACTCTGATTTTCTAATTAGTACGTAAATGTGCAAGTGATTGCAAATATAATTGGATAAATGATATTTATTATTTTATTTTCTGTTTTTTCTCCTACTCTTTTCCTTCCTTTTGTGATTTTAGTTGAGTATATGATTCTATTTTCTTTTTTTCATAGCGTATCAGTCATATGTAGTTCTTTATTTTACTTTTTTGACTGGTTGTCTTAGAGTTTGCAATGTATATTTATAACTAATGCAAACTCACTTTCAGATAATACTGTACCACTTTAGAGATTGTGCAGATATCTTATAATAACTAAATATTCTTAATATCGCCCTTCATGCCCTGAATATTCAGCTATTTATTTCACTTATACAAAAGAATTTATAAACATGTGTATGTGTACATATCAATATGCATAAGCATGTGAAATCAAATGTATTGTTGCTTTTATTATTTTGACCAAAATGTTATCAATTAGGACAGTTAAGAATAAGAAAAAACAAACTTTTAAATTTTGCTTTGACTTAATTCTTTCTCCAATGACTTTTCTTCTTTATGTAGATTAGAGATTTGGAGCTAACCACTTTCTTTCTCTCTGAAGAACTTCAACTTCTTGAGGGACAGTCGTGTTAGCAACAAATTATCTCAGTTTTTCTCTGAAAAAGTGTCTCTTTCTCCCACACTCTTGAAGGATAATTTTACAAGGTTCAGAATTCTAGGTTGGTAGGACTTTCCTTTAACACTTTAAATATTTCATCTTGCTTCTTTTTGCTTGTATTTTTTTTTAAGTCAACATAACTCTTATCTCTGTTTTTCTATGGACAAGATAATTTTTCCTCTGTCTCATTCCAATATTGTTTCTTTGTCTTTGTTTTCCAGATATTTCAATATATGTGTAGGCTTGGGTTTTGTTTTGTTCACATTTCCTTTTAGGTGTTCTCTGAGCTTTCTAGTTCTGTGGTCTGGTGCATGACATTAATTTCTGGGAAATTTTCAGTCATTGCTTTCTATCTTTACTATTCTGGTATTTTTATTATATGTATATATATATGTTACACTTTTTGTAATTATTTCATAGCTCTTGGGTATTTATTCTGTTTGGGGAATTCTTTTTGGTCTGTTTTCTCTGCTTTTCAATTTTAAAAGTTTATATTGCCATATCATCAAGTTCAGAGACTCTTTCCTCAACTTTCCAGTCTACTAATGAATCAATTAGGGGCTTTCTTCATTTGCATCTATCTCTAAAATTTCCACCTATCTGTTCATGTTATCCATCGTTGAATGCTCACCGCTCTTTCTATTAAAGTCCTTTACATATAAGTCACAGTTTGTTTTTTTTATTTCCTGGTCTTATTATTCTAGCTCTCTTTCTGTGACTGATTCTGGCTCTAATGCTTTATTCAGCCCTTTAAAAGGTGCTTTTTGCCTTTTTTTGTTGCATGCAATTTTTTTTGTTGTGATACTAGGTAAAAGAAACTGTGGTAAAGGGGGCTTTAATATGGTGGTAAGGAGTGGAGGGAAGGGAAGCATTCTACAATTTTGCATTTAGGCTGCAGTCCTTTGGTGAGCCTGTGCAGCTGGACTGTGAATTACACAAATGCTATAACCATGGCTAGAGGGGGATGGATTTGGATATTCTTCTCTCCTCATGTAAGGTTAGGTTCTAGTAAAACCTCTGTGGACTGAGCACTGGTGAAATAATTTATTCCAAGTGTAGACATGTTTAAAAAAAAACAGAATGTATTTCAAAATTGTTTCTTTCCTGCTTCCCTGCAAGGCACAAGGGTATTTTTCAAGGCAACCACTGAGGAACTAGTATAGCTGCTACAAGTAAACCTTACAAAAGTCTGAGAACCCCTTGAAGTTTTTAATTCTCAAGGCTTCCCTCACTGAGCTCCCAGCAGTCCACAAGTACACTTCATGTTTTCTGACCTGTCACTGGTTCCTGGAGAGATTTCTGCTCTAGTAAATTGTGATTATCATTACCCTGCTGTCTGTCCCTCAAATTTGGAGGTTGAATTTTCCTTGTGACCTTGCTTCTCTAACAGACCTCACATTTCTCTTCCATTTGTTCAACTTATTGCTCATCATAGTACAAAGTGATGACTTTTAAGCTCCTAACACACTGGACCAGAAACCAGAAGTACCCATGCCATGACATAAAGACCCATAAAGTAGTAATATCACTATTTTCTGTTCTAGTCAGTACATATCTGGAAAATTATTTGTCATTACAGGCATCATGTTTGAAGAATATTGACAAATAACAAGTGACCAAAATGGGCTTTCTAAATATGTCATAAGAATACCATATGAAGAAAGTATTTTTAGTCTGAAGACAGACTTGTGGCAATGGGATCACCATCTTAAACTGCAGCCATTTGAGAAAGTGAATTTAGACTTATTTTTTTATTGCTTCAAGAGAAAGAATTATGGGTAGTCAGGTTTCAGCCAAATATAAGATACAACTTTTTGAAAACATGCTTATGATCGTATTGAGTGTTAAGTGAATTCCCAGTTAGTGGAGACTTTAGATAGAAATATAGCTACCAAATAAAGGGACATTGTGAAAATGTCTGGGCAGGAGGTGAGATTAGATAAATTGTTTTCACTCTTTTTGAAGACCAGATCACTTTATTCAAGTGAAAACCTACCAAGAACTTTTCATCCATTCCTTACTCTTGAAACAACCTATAGAACTTTGCAGAGCAGAGCTTTAATACACTGGATTAGAACCCAACAGTATATGTTTATGCCAATACGTAATGGTGGATAACATCAGTTACAAATAGATATTGGATCATCCATGATTTTATTTCTTGATACCCTTGAAAGATTGGGAGAAAATCAAATTTATTATATGAAATTGTGGGGGGGGTTGGTTAATAGGGGATTGAGCCTAGGGAACTCATACTATCCCCATTCCTTTTTTAAGTTTTTAAAAGTTGTCCAAAAATTCTAAGTTGCCCATGATGGGCTCAAACTTGATAATCCTCTTGCTTCAGTCTCCTGGAATGCTGGATTTAAAGGTGCCACTAGGCCTAGTTTACCTGAAAAATTTTCAGTGAATGTAATCTTCTGTCATACAGAGCCAGCCTTCTCTATCTAATAGTTCCACATCTAGAGATTCAACCAACCACTGATAAAGTATTTGAAAATAAAATTTCATCTGTATTGGACATGCCCAGACTTTCTTCTTTGTAGCCCCCAAGCAATACAGTATAACAACCATTTGTATAGAATTGACATTGTATGAGTATAAGTAAAATGGTTTCAAATAAGTGTGAGGATGTGTGTAGATTCTATACAAATGCTGTATTGTTTTATATAAAAGACTTTAGCATCAACAGATTTTGTTGTCTACAGCGGTTTCTGGAACCGATTTTCTGCAGATACCAAGGGACAACTCTGTTTCACAGGTAAATACTGTCTATTTTACGTGTGACAAATGCATTACAACCAAAGAAAAATTTTAGCCTGCTCCATAAATTACATATTTTTGTTACATATGCATTGTAACTGGTATCTATTACAGTATTAAGAAGCAGTAATAAGGAGTAACACGGATGAATGATAGAGCACCCACATGATGAAAAGCCTGTTTCAGGTTCTTTTGAGAGAGGGAACAAAAAAAAAAAAAGGAGAGAGGGAAAAACAAAAACAAGTCAGACCTGGACATGGGTTCAGACTTCAAAGACTTTACAAACTGGCCAGAGTTACATGTACGTAAGTCAGTATAATTTAAAGCAGAAAAACATAATCACCATCAAGTATGTGTTGAGTGAGCTCAAGGAAGGAGAGATTTCCCATGGTGTGAGGATTAAAGAAGGCTCCTTGGGAGCAGTGATGTTTGTGAGGCCCTTGAAGGACAGATAGGGGTAGAGATGGGAGCAAAGGAATTTCAAGCAAAGGGAGGATTACGAGAAAAGTTGCTGAAATGCAAACCTGAAATGTGTGTACCAGGAGAGGTTTTACCGTTCATTCAGGTGCCAGCTGGAAACAATCCACTGCAGATGGTTCTTGTGAAGGCATTTAAATGCAAGGACCATGTATAGAGAGTGAGCAGTGTTATAGGAACAAAAAGGAGATACTTAGGCACCCAAACATCAACAATATTGAGAAGCCACTATCTGAAGATAAGAGCGGGAGGTAAGGGGAGGAAAAGTCTTAAAGGTCTGGGAGCCCTGGGAGGGCTATCGTGTACGAAGTGAAGCTAGGAAAAAATGTAACCATTGCCAAGAGGAGGTACGAAAGAAGAGAGAAGGTATGAAGAAATACCTGCCTTGTTTCTCTTTGCTCCTTGCCTTATGTCATGGGTCCCACTGACCAAAGTCCACAAGAGACGCTATGATTTAGACTACCGGTATTATTTTCTGGGAAGGGGAGAGAGTAGGACAGAAAAAGATGAGAAATACATCTTGAATGGGTAGTTGGTGAGGGATAAAAGAGTAATCATACAATAAAAATTAGAACTTTACGGAAAACGTAAATATCATACAAAGGAGATTGTAAATTATTTGAGAGCAAATGTAAAGGTGCTGATGCTTTATCAACAAGAGTGTGACATAACAAAAACTCCGGAAGTGGGCTAAGCAAGTGGGCAGAACTCCGCAATGTTATTGGGTTCTCATTTTTTCTTCCATTCTGTGCCCATTCTTATCAAGTGGCTTTTATCTGTACGATCACCTCATGGTTAAAGTTTGGCCATTCCACCTCTAGTTTCTAGACAAAATAATAAGAAGAAAATGACAAGGAGATGAAACTTTTGCAGAAATCCACAGCAGATTTTCACCATAGGGTCCACCCCAGCTACAGATAGTGGAGGCAGCAAAAAGGCATTTTGCTTCTCTGAATGAAATCACTTAGAAGAAGAAACAAGCTATTGCACAGCAGGTAGCAGAATTTGATACTAAGGAATAGAAGCCTTGATGAGAGAAAAACCTCATCACCAGGCATGCTCAGTGGACCCCAAGCCAGCCTGCATAAATAAGCACAAGAGCGATATAAATGCTAGAGGTTTAAACCACTGAATTCTGACATTGTTTATTACGCAATACTACTAGAGAAGAACCTGATTAATCCAAGTGGGCACCCTGAATAACCTCTGGAAATTACTTCGCCATCACTAGGATGACCACGATTAAAAAAAGACAGATAAAATAAGTGTTGATGGTGATATAAAACACGGGAGCATTCATACACTGCTACTGTTCCTGTAAAATGATTCAACTATTTTGAAAAAGTCTGAAAGTTCCTTAAAATGTTAGGAGTAGAATTATCATATGACCCAATAACTGTACATATATATA
>NW_022900927.1:30856010-30893183 GCF_012274545.1 Fukomys damarensis | reverse complement strand
TATCCACACAAAAACTTACATAGGAATTTTTACACTAGTTCTGTTCATAACAGCCAATAAGTGAAAACAGTGCAAACATCCAATTACTAGCCAGATAAAGAAAATTCATACAAAGGAATATTAGTCAGAAATAAAAGGAATAAAGTACTGACATATGCTACAACTGCACTGAAATAATTATGCTAACAGAAATGTATGATTCCATTTACATGAAATGTCCATAATAAGCAAATCCATGGAGACAGAAAGTAGATTTGTGGTTTGCAGAGAGAATGGAGGGAGGGATGAAGAGTAACTGAGTGAGTAAGGGATTTTTTTGGGGGGGTGATAGAAATGTTATAAGGTTGAGTATGGTGATAATCTCACAACTCTGTGAACATATTAAATAGCATAAATGGATGAATTGCATTCTGTACAAATTATATCTTAATAAAACTATTTAAAGCAAAACCAAGGATTTGGTTTTGTGAAGCCTCAAACCTGCTAACAAGAGGCATGTTATGATCTGGGAAGCGATAGACCAGTCACACTGTCTCACCAGGGCATGGCTGCGACAGACGGCATATGTGTTCGTTAAAGCTGGCTAGGATCACTGAGTGCAGCCTTCATCAGAGCAGGCTTTTTGTGTGTGATGATAACTTGCCATTGTAGTTTGTTGTTGGAGTATTAAGAAGTAGGATTTTCATGGGCAGGATTATGCCATCATAGAAGGACAACTTTGGACCCTTTCTCTCTTCTGCCTTCTATCTTCTTTTTGCTCTGCCATCTTTTGTTTTATGACTACAAAGTGTTCCTCCCAGTGTCTGAGATGCCATCTGTTACATCAGGAAAAAGTAGACAGAGGCACGACTATATAGGAAAAACACAAATATTCATGGCCTCATTAGTACTATGATTTAACCAATGGATTTAAAATTCTTGTAAAAATATTTTCTTTAATATTGTACACAAGCTGTACTTGAATAAATTCTTATTGTAGAGCATTCAAACAAGTCAGAAATATTTTGAGTAAAACATGAAAATGTAAAAATTCCTTTTTACCAACCCCCAACATTACATAATATATATATAATATATATATACATACACTATCTACTATACTATATATATACTTTATCTTATGTGTATATATATGTATATATGTATATATATATGTATATATTATACTTCATTGTGAATTTCTTGAAAACAAGGACATTTTATATAATTGTATATATATACATATATATATATACATGTTACTATATATATTTGTGTGTGTGCATATATATATACTATATCATCCCCCAAGGTAGCCACTGGAAACAACTGGTGAATGTTTCCAGCATCTGCATATGTATATAGGTTTATATACATCATTGTTGTATAAATTGGACTATAGTACAGACATTAATACAATGTACAATTAAAAACTTAATGTGTCCTCAAGATCTTTCCCTTTATTTTATCAGCTGTGTAATATTTCTTGGTATGCTTATACCATAGATTGACTTTTACTGAAGACCATTAGATTGTTCTTTTGGTCTTTTAGGTCTCACTGTGTAGTTGAGACTGACCTGGAATTCACTATGTAGCCCAGGCTGGTCTCGAACTCACAGAGATCCTCCTGCCTCAGCCTCCTGTATGCTGGGATTACAGGCATGTGCCTCCGTGCCCTGCTAGATTGTTCTTAATTTGTTGCTTTTACAAAACAATGATAAAGGAGTTTTGATGCATACTTTTTTCCACATGTGCACAAGCATTTCTGCAAAATGGTTTACAAAAGTGTTTTAGTCAGATTTATATTGGGCTGACAAAATACTTGAGATAATCAACTTAAAAGAAGAAAATATTTTGTCTGTTTTACAGATTTCAGTCCAGGGTAACTAAGCCAACAGCTTTGGGCCTATGGTGACACAGTACCTCATGGCAGGAGTGTATGATAGAAAGTGCACATCTCATGATAGACAGGAAGCAAAGAAAAGAGAAAAAGATCCAAGTTCCAATATTTCTTTCAAGGACACAGCCCACTGACCTAACTTCCTCCCACTGGGCTTCCCCTCCTAAAGGTTCCATCATCCCTATCCCCCAATAGTAGCACAGTTAGCAACCAAGCATTTGGCATGTGAGTCTTGGGGAGACATGTATGATCCAAACCAACAGAAAGTTACATTTCTGAGTTGAAGAAAATGCACATCTTAAATTTAAAGTCTCTCTCTTTTTTTACTGTTAAAACTCATACAAACTTTTACATCAAAGCCCAACATATAGAAACCTAAGAGTGTAAATGCACTGAGCTATAGAAAGGAAGCAGTGCTTTGAAAAGCCAGCCCTTCAGCCTCTCTCTCAACCACTACCTCTCACTGACTCTAGACACCTTCAAGGAGGCCCTAGAGTTCCACAAAATATAGTTCGGAAACCACTGCTTTAGCCAACATGTTATATTTCAGAATGTAAGGATGGATTTCAAGCAAGGTTTATAGGGCAAATTAATACCAAATTAGAGTTATAGTTATGTATAAGAGTAGTATATTGTTTTATGTCAACCACTTGGGCCACTGTCAACCAGCATGACTTGTTAAAGCAATGGCATTTCCGGAGAGGAGGGCTTAGAGGAGGTGATCTCATTGCAAGGGCCTAGATTCATTCTGCTGCAGCATTGAACAGTAGGCAGCTTGCCTAAGGTGGCTTGGAGTGGTGGTAGAGGCAGACGTGATTGTAGGTGATGGGATAACGATTGTCCTTCAAGCTAACATTTCATTTGACCATATTGTAAATGGTTCATAAATCAAAACTAGATGTCAGCAAGAGGGAATTATTCAGATCTTAGATTTTATACATCTTTATTGCCTATGGTTTTGTGCTAAATCTCAGGCAGAGAAATACAAATTCTTAGACTGTTTGTATTACCATCCACTAAAGGAAGATATATGGATAGCAATAATTCTTCTTCAATCTGAAACAAAATTTTGGTGGTGCTTAATTATGAAAAAAATCCTTAATAAATGAATTTCAAAAATGTAAAATATTTCAACAGTAACAAGTTTCATAGATACCAACATCATTTAGCTTGGAAATTATCATAAAAGTTTACAGCTAATAATTTTTAGTTCCATTTTATAGCAGAAAATATAAGGAACAGGTAAAACCTTCAAAGTAGAAGGTATTTACTCTCTGTCTAAAGTTGCACCAGTATTTAAGAAAATATAACAACAGAACACAAACACATTCAGAAATCTCTCATTCCCATTTCTTGTCATATCCATTAATTTCTTCCTTGAGAACAGAGCTTGTCTTTTTTTAATATATGTATTTCTTGGGACTTGCATATGATTCAATACATTTTTCATAAATGCATGTAAAAACAAAAGATAGCCTCAAAACCTGGATTTACTCTCTTCAAGAAAAGATGGGGTGCATTATTTAATTAAAACTTTCTTCCTACATAAAAGCAGTTCTAAATAAAAATATAAATCCTTTAAAAAGTAAATTTTCTTTAAAATTAAAAAAGATATAGGCTGATTCTGGGGAGCAGCAGTATGGACTACAGCAGTATGGCTGCAGGCAGATCCCAGCCAGGGATCATCTCTGACCCTAGAGGCTTGGGCCTATGTGCCCAAGCCAAAGACCTGCCCAGAAAAGAGTTGAACAGGTGCACAAGCTTCAGCCAGAGGCCCACCCATGCCATTGGTAACTGTGCAGGGTTTACCAAGCAGTGGTGTGGACTAGAGTTGTATGGCTGCAGGCAGACCCCAGCCAGGTCTCTGCCCCAACCTGAGTGGCTTGGGCACACAGCCCACTGCCAAGGGCACACCTGGAAAAGAGCAATACATGCACACAATAAACAGTGAAAGGCTTACCTCAATACTATTGATAAGTGCATGGAGATTCTCGCCATAAGTCTGCTCAGAAAATATGCACAGCTCCCAGCCAAAGCTCCTCCCAGACAATAGGTACATAGGGGGTCCAGCTAGAGGTACACCTAGATACCATCCCAAGGGTGCAAAGGCCCCAGCCAGAAGCCCAACCAGACAATAGGTCAGCTCAGGAATCCAGAAGGCCACCATTCCAAATCCAGGAATTGGTGCATTGGTGAGCAATAGAGAAAAGGCCACTTGGTGGCTTGCTGAGAATTGAAGACCACTGGGTGAGCAAAGAGTTGTCTTAACAAAGGCACAGCAGGCTGCATCTATTGAAATGAGAAGAGACACAAACAAGTCTCAGAACAAGACTTCCACCTAAGGCAACCCCAAAGGGAAATGAAATGAAATAATCTGATACTAACCACCTGGACTCCCTGAGCTGGCAACAAAAGAGGATTTTGAAAAAAGTGAAATCAGAAATGATTTCTCATATAAGAGCAGAGATTGTGCCCATAGTATAAGACATGATTAATAAATCTAGAGTAGAAACAGACCAAAAAAAAAAAAAACAAAAAATAGAGGAGCTGAGAAACATGATGGAATCCTAACATAGGAAACGAATGGAATCCATAAAACAGATGCAAACTGATTCCTATGAGATTAAAAACACCACTGAAAGTTTGCACAGCAGAACGAGCCATTGTGAGGATAGAATTTCAGATACAGAAGATAGGACTGCAATTAGTGACCAGGAAAAGAAAAATCTCTTTAAAAATAGGGGCCATGAGAAATCAATCCAGCAGCGGCTAGATGATGCAAAGAAGAATAAAATAAGACTGATCAGAGTCAGTGAAGAAATAGGAGAGTGCAGACAGCATAAAAAAAAAACTATTCACAGAAATAATGGCAGAAAACTTCCCAATTAGGGATAAGAACTTGACCTAAAAACAAATAAGGCACGTAGGACTCCAACTAGTGATAAAAGCCAATCTATACATAAACATATACTAGTTAAGATTCTTGTTCTTCAATAGAAGAACAAAATTCTACAAGCAGTCAGAGAAAAGAAAAAAATCATATACAAAGGAAAGCCCATCAGAATCACAGCAGATTTCTCAACAGAAACCCTCAAGGCAAGAAGAACTTGAAGTGGTGTATTTCAAGCCCTAAAGAAAAGCAGCCTCCAACCCAGATTGATGTATCCTGCAAAACTATCTTTCAATATGATGGAGAAATAATATACTTTAATGACAAAGAGTACCTTAGGAACTTTATGAGTACCAAATGAGGACTCCAAAAGTATTTCAAACAATATCCTAGGGAAAAGACAACAAGGATAACAACACAACAAAACCCAGCAGAATGAATCCATCAGATGTGACAAGAAATTAAATGCAAAGAGGGAAAATCCAACAAAAAGAAAAAGTCATGACAAGGATAAGTCAATACATATCAGTTATAACCATTGATGTTAATGGCTTCAATTCACTAACCTAAAGAAATATACTGGCAGAATGGGTAAAGAAGCAAGATCCAACAATATGCTGCATACAAGAAAACACACTTAATTAAAAAAGAAATGCATAGACTAAAAGTTAAAGGGTGGAAAACAATACTTCATGCGACAGGAACCTGAAAAAGAGCAGTACTAGCTATCTTCTTTACAAATCAAGTGGATTTCAAACAAACACTGATTAAGAAAGACACTATATCCTTACAAAGGGAGCAACCCAAGGTGAAGAGATGATAATCGTAAATATATATGCACCAGACAGTAGTTCACACAACTATATAAAACAAATACTAATGGACATGAAAAATCAAATAAGCACTAATACAATAGTAGTGGGGAACCTCAATAACCCATTGTCACAAGTAGATAGATCAACTAGACAAAAAATAAATAACAGAATATTAGAACTCAATCAAACTCTTGAACAAATGAACTTAACAGATGTTTACAGTGTTCCATCCCACAATAACAGAATACACATTCTTTTCAGCTGCACATGGGTTGTTCTCCAAAATAGACCACATAGTTGCTCACAGAACATGTTTAAGAAAGTGCAAAGGAGTTATCCCCTATATATTGCCAAACTATAGTGCAATGAAGTTGGAGATCAATAGCAAAAGAAACTTCAAGAATTTCATAAACGCATGGAACAACACACTTCTGAATAACCAATGGGTTAAAGGAAGTTAAAGAAGAAATCAGTTTCTACAATTAAATGACAATGACAACACAACATATTGGAATTTATGAGACACAAGGAAAGCAGTCTTACGGGGGAAATTCATAGCAGTGAATATTCATATTAGCAAAATAGAGTGAACTCAATTAAACAACCTGATGATGAACCTCAAATTTAGAGCAGGAAAAACTCAAAGTTTATACAAGGGAGAAAATTATAAAGATTAGAAAAGAAACAAATGCAATCAAGACTAAGAGAATGATACAAAAAAATCAATGAAGCCAAGAGTTGGTTCTTTAACAGAATAAACAAAATTGACAAACCTTTAGCCAACCTTATCAAAAAAGGAAAGAAAAGGTCCAAATCCCTGTAATTAAGAATGAAAAGGGCGAAATTACAAGGGACTCAGCAGAAATTCAGAGGATCATCAACACTTACTTCAAGCACCTGTACACCAATAAGATGGAAAATACATAATAAAAGGACAGATTCGTAGATATGTATGAATTACCAACATTGAATGAAAATGACCTAAAAATTCTAAAAAACAGAATATCAATACATGAAATTGAAAATATAATTAAAATCTTACCAACTAAGAAAAGCCTGGGCCATGATGGCTTCATTGTTGAATTCTGCAGGACATTTAGAGAGGAACTACTATCACTACTGTTTAAACTCTTCAATGAAATTGAAAGGAAAGCCATATTCCCTAATTCATTCCTGGAAGCAAGCATCACCTTGATCCCCAAAGCAGAGAAAGACCCAACCAAAAAAGAGAACCATAAGCCAATCTCACTAATGAAAATAGATGCAAAAACCCTTAATGAGATACTGGCAAATAGAATGCAGAAGATCATCAAGAAGATCATACACCTTGACCAAGTGGGATTTATCCAAGGGATGCAAGGATGGTTCAACATACACAAATCAGTAAATGTAATACAGTATTACACTATTCAAGGACAAACACGATATGATCATCTCAATAGATGCTGAAAAAGCATGTGTCAAATACTAACACACATTTATGATAAAAACCCTACAAAAAATTGGGACAGTCTCCACCTGAATCTGATAAAAGCCATCTATGAGAAACCAACAGCCAATATCATACTAAATGGTCAAAAATGAAATCCTTCACACTAAAATCAGGAACAAGACAAGGATGTCCACTATCACCACTCCTGTTCAATAGTTTTGGAAACATTAGCCACAGCAATGAAAGAAAGAAAGAAAGAAAGAAAGAAAGAAAGAAAGAAAGAAAGAAGGGAAGGAAGGAAATGAAGAAGTCAAATTGTCATTTTCAGATGACATGATACTCTATATAGAAGACCCCAAGAACTCCACCAAAAGACTTCTAGACTTAATTGACTATTCAGTAGAGTAGATGGATACAAGGTCATTGCTCAAAAATCAATAGCTTTCTTGTACACAAAAAGCAGACTCACTGAGAGAGAAATATACAAAACAATTCCTTTTACAATACCAACCAAAAAATTGAAACACATAGGAATCAACCTAACAAAAGAAATCAAACACCTCTACTCTGAAAACTGTAGCACTCTGAAAAAAGAGATTGAAGAGGATATCAGAAAATGGAATGATATCCCTTGCTCCTGGGTGGAAAGAATCAACATAGTGAAAATGGCCATACTTCCAAAACTGCTATACAGATTCAATACAATTCCAATTGAAATTCCAACAGCATACATCATAGACCAGAGAAAACAATCCAAAAATTCATTTGGAACAAAAAGAGACCTAGAATAGCAAAAGCAATGCTAGGCAATAAATAACAAGGTAGAGGGTAACATAATCCTCAAACTTACTGTGATAAAAACAGCATGGCAAAGAAACAGTCCTGAGGACCAGAGGAACAGATTAGAAGATGCAGGAACATCTCTGAACACACTAAGCCACCTCATCTTCGACAAAAGAGCCAAACACCATCACTAGAGGAAAGATAGCCTCTTTAAAATAAATGGTGCTGGAAAAACTGGCTTTAAGCTTGCCAAAGATGAAAACTAGACCTATATCTCTTACTATACACTGAACTAAAATTGAAATGGATTAATGATCTTAATATTAAAACAGAAACATTAAACCAGCTGGCAGAGAGATTAGGTAGAACTGTTGCAGACATTGGTGTAGGAAAAGATTTTGTGAACAAAACATCAATTGCCCATGAACTAGCACAAACAATGAACAAGTGGAATCTCTTCTTATTAAAAAGCTTCTGCACAGCAAGATAAACCACCAACAGTGTGAAGAGGCAACCCACAATGTGGGAAAATATTTTCACCAGTTGTTCCTCAGGAAAAGCTCTACTATCTAGAATATACAAAGAACTTTAAAAAAAGACATCCCAAATATAAAGACCCAATCCAAAAATGGGCATCTGAAATGAACAGACATTTCTCAGACAAAAAAGTAGAAATATCAAATAAACATATGAAAAAATGTTCAACATAACTGGTCATTTGAGAGATGCAAATGAAAACACTGAGATTCCACCTCACCCCAGAAAGAATGGCTGCTATTATGATATCAACCAATCACAAGTGCAGGCGGGGGTGTAGGAAAGGGGAACAGTATTCCGCTGCTGGTGGAAGTGCAGACTGCTGCCATCACTGTGGAAATCAGTATGGATATACTTCAAAGAACTAGGATCAGAAGTCCCATTTGTCTCAGCTGTTCCCTTCCTTGGTATCTTCCAGAAACGATTCAAAGCATCATACCACAGTGATATACGTGCACCTGTGTTCGTAGAAGCACAATTTGTGATAGCTAAAACTTGGAAGCAGCTCATTTGCCCATCAACTGGAGACTGAATAAAGAAAATGCGATTTTTAAAAAACTAAAATGGAGTACTATTTACATAAAAAAGAGATGAAAGACATTTATAGCTAAATGGATGCACATTGAGGTGATACTCAAGTGAAATAGAGGACACTTGTAAATACTGAATAGTTTCTCTACTGTGAGAAACTGAAAGTGTAAATAAGGACTAAAAGATAAAATAGATGTGAAATAGGAAGAAAAGATGCAAAGGAGAAGGGGAAACAGGAGGGGTAGGGGAAAAGAAAGAAGGGAATGGAATTAATATGAGAAAACAAAACAAAAACAGAAACAAAGTCTTTGCATATAGGGAGGGATGGAGAGGTTGAAGGGAGAGCAGGGAGATGGAGAAAAAATAAGAACTGAGATGGATTATGTAAAGGTGCAGATTCCCAATGATGAATGTCATTATGTTGTATACCTTAAATGTACTACTAAAATTAATTTTAAAAAGAAATATATGTCTATACTATATAATATAGAAATACAAAATGAAACTTAAGATTTTTCCTTCACCTACCCACCTACAGCTTGAGTTCCAGTCTCCAGAGGTAATTTCGGTTAACAATTTTTCTTAATTCTATGTGATTTTATGCATTTGTATATCTTTGTGTAGTGAATACTTCTTACTCTCTTTTGGCCTCAAAAGATCAGCATTTGCCCTCTATTTTGAGAATTCCTACCCAATACAGTAGTCCCCTCTTTGTCTATGGGAGCTACTTTCCAAAACCTTAGTAGAAGCCTGAAACAGCAAATGGTACCAAACTCTATATATTATGGGGTTTTTCTTATATACACATGCCTGTGATAAAGTGTAATCAATAACTTAGACATAGTAACAGATTAGCAGCAAATATAATAAAATAGAACAATGAAAACATATTGTTTTTTTTCTTTTATTGAGTTCATTGGTACATTTTAGGTATACAGTACAATTACATTCATCACTGGGATCTTGTACCTTTCTTTACAAGACAGGTCTTGGTTCTCATTTTTTCCCCTTGTCCCTGCCCTCCCTTCACCCCCTCCTCCCCTCCCCATTTACAAACACTTTATTTCCATTTTTTCATTTTCTCATATTTTTTTCTTTTCTCTTATTACCTTTCCTCTACCCTTCCCACTTTCTCTACACCTTTAGCCCTTTTCTTCTCATTTCACAGCGTCAGTTATCTCATTAGGATCTTATGTACTATCACAGTTTATTCATACCAGAGAAACTATTCAGTATTTACACATGTGTGACTTATTTATTTCACACACCCATGTTTATAGTGGCACAGTTTGTAATAGCTAAAACTTGGAAACAGCCCATTTGCCTATCAGTTGGAGACTGGATAAAGAAGATGTGGTTTTTCTATAAAATGGAATACTACTCAGTCATAAAGAATGAGAAATTAGATTCACTCATAGGAAAATGGATACATATTGAGGATATACTCCCAAGTGAAAATATATTATAATAAAAGTTATTTAAAGCTGATTTTTTATTTCTGGATTTTTTCCATATATTTTTAGATTATGATCAACATCAGATACCCAAAATTGTAGAAAGTGAAACTGTAGATAAATGGAAACTACTATGCTTGCTGGGGTAGACCCTGCCTCTCAGGATAGGAGCTAAAATGCCAGATATTCTCTTTCCTGGCATCTCTTGGGGAAAAGTGTAAGCACACATCCTATCCTTCATCATTAGCCCCCTAGGCTTTAGAAGGTAGAGATACCAGACCGGGGATGTAGCTGGTGCCACTGCCTGCCTCACAAGCTCAAGGTGCTGAATTCAATACCTGGCACCAATAAATAAATAAATAAATAAATAAATAAATAAATAAATAAACAAACAAATTAATTAAATAAGAAGAGACACCAAAAGCAGGTGACAGGTGGAATCTATGCATGTGAAGATGATGCAGGGACACCTTGAGTTCTTTCAAGAGGGTTGTTATAAAAGCTGTCTGCTTCCTGGCTCAAGATGGACCTGAAGGTCCCCCCAGGGCTCCTTACACACTCCACCATCAACTATTCAGCATGAGGTCTTCACCAGAACTGAACCAACACAGGTACATGCCCTTGAGCCTCCTACACTGAGAGCTAAATGAACTTCCTCCTCCTCCTCCTTCTTCCTCTTCTTCTTGGTCTTCTTCTCCTCCTTCTTCATGAGTAAGCATTGTTAGAGAATCCATTATATATATGTATTATATATAAAGCTAATATGATGGTAGACAAAAGCTGAAGGTTATTTCTTGAGACTTAAATGATTAAATCTAGGTTTTAGGGAATTTAATGTTAGAATTGCTCTGTGATTCTTAATGGTGGTGTCAACTTGAAGAAGAAGAACCTAAGCAGGTTGGTTTAGCACAGTTCTGGCTGTGCTTTAATGATTAACTTACTATCTACAGAAGACCCAAGCTTTGGATATGTGGCACCAGAAAATAGGCTTACATCTGTTTTGGGAAAAAGGGGAAAGAAGGAAATCTTGCTTCTGATTCTTTGAAGGAGCGCCATTGTCTTTGGATATCTGTCTCCAGGCTTGCAGCACAAACTCTTTGGTCTTCCAGTCAGACTCGTCATCTCCCTAATATGAACTCACAGGGGACTATGCAGTGAACTCCAGGCTTTTTTCTTCTTTTGATCTCATGGAGTTGCACCATACATTTATAAATAATGTTTTTGTATGACCCTAATCAAGGGAGATTTACTGCTGTAACTAGCTTATTTCTGGCTCACTATTGTCTAAGATCTTGCATTCTTTTAAAAGTTGAAACAGAAAACTAGATTAAATTACATATATCTGCTGCCCAAAGGAGTTATAGTTCCCTTTCACTTGTTCTTAAATAGCATCATTCTACTCATCTTCAGACTGCTCCATTGTAGAATACAGTGGTCAATTATCCTGTCACATAGTTCCTTCTCCTCCAGAACAAAGACAAAAAGAGAGGCATGGAGGGAGAAGTAGAGAAAAGCAGGGGGTATTTTTCTGTTTTACTAAAGACCTGACACAAAACTTATTAAAAATAAGTTAATATAAATACCACTACAAAGACTATTTCTGATTAGTCAAAGGCTTTCAGTGGTGTGGCTGGTTCTGGTTCACTTATTCTATACAATGAGAAATATAGATAGCATGAATTTCAGCAGCACATTGCAGTCTTTTATGATGGCACTAAATCTCAGCCAACTTGCAGATGAAGGGGGCCCACTGGCCTTGCTCTCCAGGGCTAGGGCTGAGTTCAAGAGTGTGAGGACCTGCTGTTGCTCTACAGGCTGGCTGCAGGCTTCCCTTGCCATGGCTGTCCTCAGGGCTCCTCTGTCTTCTGTTGGTCAACTGTGTCCATGCATTTACTTTTCTGAAGTCAACTAAGAAGGCAGATGTGGTCAGGGTTAACAATCCTATCAAATATATTCCTTTAGATCATTGCCTATAGAGCAGTCTGACTTTAATATCTAATGTGACATGTTCCATGTTCCAGATACCAGTAGGACTCCTCCCTCCATCCTTCCATTTTTCTCTTCCCTCTTCACCTTGCAATTCCTTCTTTTCTCCCTTTCAGTCCCTTCTTCCCTCTCTCCATCTCTTCCTTGCCTATTTATTAAGAGGAAGTTAAGTCACTTCAAATTATGCAAGTGAAGAGGGATTAAAAGAGTTGTATTTATGCCCAGAAAAAAAAATGCGCCACTGTCAAGGAAATGGTACATGTTGTCATCTAATTTACAATGTCCCAGAAAACATTTTTCTTTAAAGTTAGGCTTTTAACTGTAGGTTGTGGTTGTTGGCTTCTTTTCCTGATGATATATAGACACCAACTGAAGCCAGCAAATGGTGTGGCTACTCACCTCCATGAAGAAGGCACCTGGCCCAGCTGAGTTATTTTGATTTCTGTGACTGTAACTAACATATTCTGACAGCATCTGGGACAAAAGAACTGTCCCAAGAGCCACACAGGAGGCTTTCACACTGTGTCAGTTTCCTAGGACTGACATAACAAATTACCACAAACTGGGTGGCTTTTAAAGCATAGAAATCTATCATATAACAGTTCTGGAAGCAAGAAGTCTGAAGTCAAGGCATCTGTAAGGCTAGTTTCTTCTGGAGAATCTAAGGGAGCCTTGGTGCTGTGCCCCTTTCCCTTCTGCTGGTGATTGCTGTTAATCCTTGGCCTGTAGACCCACCACGTAAGTCTTTACCTCTGTCTTCACTAGATTTCCTCTCCATGTTTCTATGTTTCAAATCTTCCTCTCCTTTCTCTTACGAAAGATACCAATCACCATATTTAGGGCTCACCCTGAATCCAAATTGAACTCATCTTTTTATCCTTTATGACATCTGCAATGACCCTGTTTCCAGAGGTCACAGTCATGAGTGTCAGGGATTAGCACATGAATGTATCTCCTTTGGAGATGCATCTCCCTACAGACTACTACCTTAAAACAAAAAATTAAAATTAAAATCTGTAAAGTTTCTCCAAAGTTGAATCAATATTTAAGCCAATGACAAAGGAACGTTGAGGTTTATGATTATTCTGAGATTTGTCACTTAACAAAAGAGAACATGCACTCCTTTTACCCACAATCTCTTTACCTAGAATGATTTCTGCTTTGTAAGGGATCCTTTCCTTAAATACTCATGTCACGCTTACAGTCACTTCAGAAACCCAGCAGAGGAAAACAGTGCTGCAAAATTGCTTCCAAATTTCTTTAATCAAATATTTAAAATGGCTTCAAGGAGAATGACCATGTAGATAGCCTCACTAAAGACTATCTCGGGGTTTAAGAACTATGACTTATTAACTGAAGTTTGATCTCCAAGGAAGCATACCCAAGTCCAAAATCGAGTAGAATTAATTAATTCATTTAGCAATTTTAACACATCAAAGTCACATGGTCAGTTTGGGAAAAATATGTTGACTACATTGTTTTAATTTTAAGCTGAAATCGAATGGTAGGTTGCAGTTAGCCACCAGAAAATCTCTAATGGATCACAACTTTTTCATGCTTCTAATATTATGGTCATGCCATTCCCTTGCTTTAGGGTGGGAAAAATATTAGTGGCCTTAATAGATTAGCATTTTCTGTGAGCAGACAAGTCAGCACAATTTAATCATTTTCAATAATTCTTTCTTTACACACACTCATTTTGTTGACATTACTGTGCATGCATTCAGTGAAATGAATTTGACATTTTCTGGAATACTGACTCACCTATCTATATAATTTTTGATAATTCAGCTATTGACTTTGTATGCAGTGAAGTCCTTTTAAAAGCAAATACTCAAGGAAAATATTTCAGTGAACATAACTTGCCATCTGTCAGAAAGATGGAAACATTGGGTGACTTCCACAAGTTCCTAGGGCAAGTCATGGAAATAGGACCTTATCTTGGAATGTAATTATTGGTGCCCACACTCAAGTATGACACCAACAATGCATGCCACTCTCTGCCACTTCAGATGCAATGTGCCTCTAAGTGCCCCCAACAAGAGCTAATTTTATATTTGCATTCATCTCTAGGGACATTTCAACCAGTAAACCATTTAGCCAAAACATAGCTAAATTTGATACTGTAATATAATTTCCATGTAAAGGTGACTTTTAAGTTGAGACCGTGCTCAGATTTTGACAGCATTTAACAACATAGAGCTGTTTGGCATTATGTTGGCCTGGTTTCAAGAAGAGAAATCTGATTGTAACTACTGGTTATGCAGACATTTGAAATTACTTATATGCACTATAAAAACACAGAATGGGGCCTTCTTCTACAGCCATGATTCTTAGGCGTATTTATGGATTTATGCAGTAACACTTGGGAAAATACATATGAAAATATAAAACTCAATCAAAGTATGTCCATCATGCTTAACTGATGTATGCTCCCAGGGAAAGCAGAGGAGGTTTTTGCCTAAATTGCAGAATACAGCCCAAAGATAACACAATATTCTTCTTGTAGTAGGGTTTTTGTACTTAACAAAACTGTAAGACAAATATTTAATGTGCTTGGCTCATTAACAATAGTTTTTTATCAGAATTAATATTCTACCATATTTTCTTTGGAAATAGCAATGTTGATGCTTATGTGAAATTCAAACAAATGATGCAGTATTTCACATTTCCTAGTTTTTTGCTGTGATATATTAATTATTTAAAGTTTTATGTTAGCTCAATGTAAAAAAATTGCTTTCACATTCATTTCAAGATAATATAGTGCTCTATTATAGCAATGAAGTTTGGGCTGAGGAACTAGATGCTAAAAAGCAGTCTTTATGTGTTATTTATGTCTTGAATAAGGCTCTTTTGGTAGGTCTTGGATCACTGATAAGTTATTAAAAGACACAATTTTCAAGCAAATCGAAGACCTTTTAAACACATAGGTGTAGCTATAGGTATATTAATACATTTTAGTGCACTATTAAAACCTTTGAAGTAAACATACTCAGTGGCAAAGAGAAAACTACAAACATGTAGCTCTCAAAAAAATCAAATTAACTATGAAAGAGGAAAGTTGTTTGATATTTCACATTTTAAAAAGTCAAACTGACAATTGTGTAAATTATGTATGTCACACAGCATAATCACATATATCTAGCTACTACCTATTTACTTTGCCATTAAAGAATATGAAAATATTCTATATATAATTATTTTAAAACATTTAATAATTATATTTTCAAAATCTTTAAAATAATCCCAGTCAAAAAATATAAATCAAATTTAAAAAGCTGAAAGATGAACACCAAATTAGGACTAATTGGATGTAAACAGACTACATTGATCTACAACATAACCCAAAGTATTATTAATGTCTTGCTATATGCCAAGCATACATGCATAAACTCATTAATCCCTTGAGACAGATATCTTGTACTTTGAGACAAATAATCAATTCTGAAACTCAGAGAAGTTAAATTGCCCACTGTCACCTCTCAAATAAATGTGGGATCTGTGCTCTTAGCCACAGCCTGTTGTATCTTTGAAGATGATCCAAATCACTCATTTATTTTATTATCACTTGCATTTTAAATATTACATAATCTATATTTATATTTAAATGAGCAAGATAATTATCCTCTTCTTTAAATAGAAAAGATATGGAGACAATAAGAGCCTTAAGTTTTACAAATATTTGATCAATGTATACCACAGCCAAGTACTGAATAGCAAGGCTAACATTATACATTTTTTTAAGAATAAGATCTTTTCAGGAGATCATAAATACTTAATCACAGATGTATCACAGAGTGGCAAATGGGGCAATCCTTGATTCAAAGTGGAATTTTAAAAATCTTTACATTACTAACTATACAATCTAAATGTATGCCTTAGTTGCTAAATGTCCACTTTGCTTTGGAATATGCAGATGAAGTCTTTAAGCTAGTTTTTAACTTTCAAAATGTTTAACTTCAAGATCTCTAGAGGGCTTTGTGAAAGTAGTGAATAAAATGCGATAATCAATTTTAATAACAATTTTTATGTTCTTGATTAATTTACATATTTTAGTCTTAACCAGATTCTCCTATTACTCCTCATTTTTTATAATTGCTATAACCTTATAATTTTACTCTATTCATTAAACATACTTTCTGCTGAAATAGTTTTACTACCTCAAATATCCTTTCTTCTTCAAAAAGAAATCTCCTGAGATTTCACTGGATGTAGTGTTCAGAATAAAGATACACTTCCTAGTTTGCCTTGTAGTGAGGTGAGGTCATATGAGCATTTTTTAGTCAACAGGAGTAGGTGAAAGCAAAGAGCCAATGCATGAGCTCTCTTTCCTTGTGTAGACTGAAATGAAGGCACCCTGGCCAGTGCTTAGCTACCATCTTTGTTCACTAAGTAATTTTGAAATGGAGGCTTCACACAGCAAGGCAACGACCTGGCAGGAGATGAATCTCTCTCTATAGGGAATGCGTTTCCAGCCAGGATCAACTTCCTTCAGACTTTGAAACCATAAGAGACGTATTTCCAGCTTGTTTAATCTGATTTTTATTGTTGTTGGAACTTGCAACAAAGCCAATTTATGTAAAGTAACATGCTAATTAATATTACATGTGATCATCTTCTTTGCCTGTGAAGTCCCACAACAGTGACTGGCACAGTTGAGTTTTAGAGTTCTTGTAACAGGGATAAACAGCTTGGGTGATCAGAGAATTGTTTACTTTGATTCTGTATGTATTTGCTTCCTGTTTTACATTTCATGTATTTTATTATCTGATATGAAATGATCTCTTTTTTTTCTGCATACTACATAATCAAGTTCAGTTCAGGAGACTTTACAGGTAAACTGCTCTTTGAAATACCATAGTTAAACACAGTGCTTGCTTAACTTGTCTACTTTTCTGAAACTGTTACTTGTGTAAACAGCATGGAATTAATTCACATGCTGAGATCTTGTGGTGTTCTGTATTCTCAGGTTAGGTAGATGGGGTGGAAATATTTGGTCAGACTTAAGGCTGAAGGAGAACCTTGCAGATCCTGGGCGGCTGTAAAGCTCAACTTAAGAAGTTTTCCTCAACAGACGCAAATCTCTAAAAGCATTCAGGTAAATCCTACAGAGACAGCTTGCCTGCTTCACCACAGGTCTTAATGGCATAGGAGCTGGTGATGCTTTCTCTTAACTGCAAGACTGGTTGTGTAGATAAACACAGTGAATCAGACTTCAATCAAGTGTTTAGTCAAGTTCAGTACAGCTGTAGCGCAATAAAAACCAGTCCTGCTTTTTATTCTGCCTCTATTTCTTTTTCTCTCTCATTGAGTTTATTGGTACATTTTAGGTATACAGTACAGTTACATTCATCGTTGGGATCTTGTACCTTTTCGTGACAGGTCTTGGTTCTCATTTTTTCCCCTTGTCCTTGCCCTCCCTCCACACCCTCCTCCCCTCCCCATCTACAAGCACTTTAGTTCCATCTTTTCTTTATCTCACATTTTTTTCTTTTCCTGTATTACCCTTCCCCTATCCATCCCACTTACTCTAATTTTTAATAAAGAAACAATTGTTGAGCTTTGTAAAATTCTAGATGAATTTTGTTTTAATTTCTCATATAACAAAAAGTAATTGAAGGCTTCCTAATTTTACATAAAATTAGATGCATTTGAAATTCTTGATTTTGAGGTATTTATAGTTAAAAGCCTTTGAAAAAAGGGGTTGAATAACTATTTCCTTCTTGGATGCAGAAACAAATTTTCCTTTCACTTAAAAAAAAAAAATCACATTTGAGAGGCAGCCACCAGGGACAGTTTCACTTGGAAAGAGACTCTTTGAGAAAGTTCCAAGTGACTGAGAAAAGAGAATTATAATGGAATTTGCACCACAACTTTTATTCTGACACAGGGGCTATTCGTCCTATGGAATTCTTTTAAAATCACTGACCTGAACAATATGCTTCTGAAAATGTTTTCCTGCTTAGCTTATAAAGATATTACTATGTATGTATGATATAATCACTAGAAAATGCTCCCTCTGGGGGCAACTGTTGTTTTTCTAATTATTATAGTTGATTGAAGAATTGATACGCCTGATGTGCTTCAGGGTGTGACGGGAAAGTAGGTACAGTCTTTCAAGCAAATCACACCTTCTGTGTTCATACTGAAATTCTGTTTTAATATGTAATGCTTCAATCAATTAAAGAACAGCCTATAGATGCAATTTTTTGAATTTCAAAAATTAAGAAGAAAATTTTAACAAGAATACAATAATAATTTATATAGTTAAATGGTATCTTGATATAAAAACAAATCTATTTTAACTATAATCTCTGATACAACTCACTTCTGAATCTGCTTGCTTCTGTAGGACAGCTAGAAATACTTCCCATCTCCAAGGACAGATTTAAGGACACAGAGATGATAATACAGAAAGGGTTGGACTCTGTTATTTAGTCATTAACATTAGTGTTAATTAGAAGCCTACAATTCTAAGGTCCAGAACCATACATTCTTAAATAATAGAAGTACATGTTTAATAATACTGATCTTCATTATTTTGGTTGCAAACTACAGAAAAGTAACCCAGTAAAGTTAACCAACTCTAAAGAAATCATAGTCTTTAACCATCACTTAGGTCCTTGCAATTATTCAAAGTATTTGGGAAGAACACAGATTAGGTTAATGGAAAACAGCTGCGAAACTAGTATTTCTTTACATTTGGCTTTGGAATGTGTTTGGTTCAGACATTTGAAAGCCAGTGTGTCTGATGGTCTGCGTATCCACTTTGAAGAAGACACACTGAGGAGACGTTGCTCAGGCACAGAGCAAGCTGCTCATGTCTCCCTTTCTGCCTCTCTACCCGGTTATTCCCCTGCACACAAAGGTAAAAATGTCTGCTTTTCCTTCACTGATGAAAACTCTGTGTTTCCAAAGGTTTCTCTGCCTGCAAATTCAGTAGAAGAAATTGAAATATCTAAAAAAAGCCATAATTAAGCAGATGCAATATTAACTTCACTGAACTTCAAAGCCTTCTATGGATATCCCGAAGTTCTAATAAGCCACACAAGAACAATCCTGATTAGCAGCGATGTGCTTGTAATAATTATGAGCCATAGATCAGAATATACTAAAACAAAGCCTGCACATGGATTTTTTTTGTTTATTTAGAATGTTGATTTATTTTTAAGTGGGTTTTTTTTGTGTGTGTGTGGTACCAAGAATTGAACTCAGGATGTGGTGCTTGCGAGGCAGGTGTGGCACCACTGAACTAAATCCCTAGCTTTAAGTGAAATTTTAAAAAGCTGATATAGTAACAATATGAGGATGGAAACAAATTTTTGAGGAGAAAAGATCTCTTCTAAGAAATTCTTAAATTATTTTATTTTAGATAAAATATTTTATGCTTGATCTTGAACTTAATAGAAATTAGGTGCACTTAAGTAACAAAAACTACATATATTGTATTTTTATGTATCTGTTTACTTTTTAAGAGGTGGGACCTCACTATATTGCCCAGATTATCTCTAAGCTCCTGGGTTCAAGTGATTCTACTGCCTCGCCTCCTGGCTAGCTGGGACTCTAATGCAACGTATTTTAAAAGCCACACATGAATTTCTGCCTAAGAAGTTCAGGGTACAGCAAAACTGTTCACCTGAAAAGCCAGAAAGCAGAAGGGCGTGGGCTAGGGTCCCACAAATCCCCATGTGACCACTGAACTGAGAACATCCCATTAGAGCCCCCACCTCTGGAAGGTTTGTAGCACCTCAATGTTTCTGAACATGAGCCAGTCTTTGAACCTGGTACCTAGTGACTAAGCAAAGCTAAGACCCCAGAAAGAGGACCCTGCAGTATACAGCACATGAAATCATAATGATTTCCCTGTCCTTCCCTAAAGAACCCTATGGTGTGCTGGTGGTGGAGGTATATGACAGTACTACTAACATTCTGGGAAGCTGAGGCAGGAGGGTCACACATTCTAGCCCAGCCTGAGCAATTTAGTAACTCAAGGAGATCCAGTTTCAAAATAAAAAAAAAATAGATTAAAAAGTTGGGATGTAACTCAGTGTGAAGGTCTTGGGTTCAATCCCCAGTATTACAGAAAAAGAACTCTATGGTCATTTCCAGGGAAATAAGCCATTACTACCCATAGATCTATGGCATTGCTTTGCTCCCCATGTGGTCACTTACGGTCACAAATGGAGTCCTGGCCAGGGTCTGGCTCTTGGGGCAGGGCAGTGTTGGGGGGTCTTCTGGGACTGCATACTCCCTCTGTGGTCATTTATCTGGTGCCCAGATGTATAACTGAAATAAAGACACTTGGTACCTGGCCAGACCTGCCTTAGTTGCTGGGACTGTGGGATCAGAGTGTCAAAGAGGCCAAGGCAGTGGAGCAGTGAGCACACACCTGTAATTCTAGTGCTTAGGAAGGCTGAGGCAGGAGGATTATTGCAAGTTGAAGTCTTACATGGACAACTTAGTGAGATCTTGTCTCAAAATAAAAATACATACATACTTACATACATATATACTTACATACATACATACTTACTTACATTAAAAAGGACTGGGGATACAGTTCAGCAGTACAGTGTTCCTTGTTTCAATGTCCAGTATCACAAAAAGTTTAGGGAAAGGTCAATTTGAAGTGACCAAAACTTCTACCTCCCACAGCCAAAATGGCAAGTCACAAACAATATTACTTCCCAGAATAACAATAGAAATTAGGAAATTAGAAAGAGGAAATAACTCTATTTCCTACTGAGATTAATATTCTATCATCACTTCAGAAACTGGCCATCAAATCTATTGTCTATTTCATTTTCAAGGCCTCCAAACTGAAAAAACACATTTTTTCTAGTGATTTCATTACAGCCATTATATCCTAACTCCATTGTGACTAAATGATTTGGTAAAAATCCACAAAAATACCTTTTACTTTTGGTGGTAGTAGAGATTGGACTGAGAACCTTCATCTTGAGCTACATTCTCAGTCTTTTAAAAAATATATTTATTTACTTATAATGGAATAAATTACCTCTCTACATTAAAATTGTATTTATTTACTTATTTATTTATTTTAAATTTAAAGACAGGGTCTCACTAGGCAGCACTCAAACTTTCAGTCCTTCTGCTTCAAACTCTTTAAGTGCTGTGGTTATAGACGTGCACCACCAAAACTTTTAAAATAAGATTTTACCTATAAGCACCCTATAACTACTCTTAAAATTTTCAGTTAAGAAATTCTAACATTGGGCTGGGGATTTAGCTCAGTGGTTCCACTGCCTGCCTCACAAGTGTGAGGTCCCAAGTTCAATCCCTGGTAAAAAAAAAAAAAAAAAAAAAGAGAGAGAGAGAGAGAAAGAGAAAGAAAGCAAGAAAGAAATTCTAACACCGAGGCTATACTCTTAAGTGAAATAAACAGGGGACACATGTGTAAATACCAAATAGTTTTTCTGGTATGAAAAACTAAAAGTGAAAATAAGGATTGAAATGTATAATTGATAATGTAAAACAGGAACAAAAGGGCTATAGGAGTAGAGGAAGTGGGAGGGGTAGGGGAAAGGGAAAAAGGAAAAAGAGAAAATATAAGAAAAAGAAGCCAGGCGTGGTGGTGCACGCCTGTAATCCCAGTACTCCGGGAGGCTGAGGCAGGAGGATAGCTGTGAGTTCAAGACCAGCCTGGTCTACATAGTGAGTTCCAGGTCAGTCTCAACTACACAGTGAGACCCTGTCTCAAACAAACAAACAAAGAAAAGAAAAGGAAAAATGAAAACAAAGTCTTTGTAAATAGGAAAGGGTGGCGGAGGTGAAGGGAGGGCAGGGGAATGGTAGAAAAAACCCAAGATATGTCATGTAAAGGTACAAGATCCCAATGATGAATGTAACTGTACTGTATGACTAAAATGTACCAATAACTTTAATGTAAAAAAAGTAATTCTAACATCATTTGCTAGAGAACAAAGCTTTTCTTACAAAAAACTATTTCTGTTCAATGTGTTTGTGTATATGTGTGCATGTGGATTTTACAGTGGTCATAGCAATTTTTTTGAAATATGATGACTTCAGTTCCTAAAACATAAAATATAAAGCTGATTTTAGAGAAAACAGTAAAATAAATACATTTTACTTTTGTTCTTTTTTTCTTCTTCACCCTTTCAAACTTTTCTTTTCCCAACCTAATTTGCCTTTAGTAACTTCTTGGGAATGTTCTCTATAATATCTTAGCATCTGGAGAAATTGGGCTATGTTCTTGTATTCAGTATTTGAGATTATCTTTCAAAAAAAGAATTTATTTTTTGTTGCTGATATTTTTAAAGAGAGTTCAAAATCAGTAAAATTTAAGAAAATGTTTACCTAATGGGACATTTCAGTCATTCTTTGAGGAAGATTTTTATTATGTCAGGGGAGAAAGAATTAAATTTCTTAAGGTGTTTTGTTTCAGACGAAATGACGGCAATAATGCACTGCAAACATTCTCAGAAGTACAGATACAATCTCCCACCCCACGGACTTCCCACATGAATGCAGCACTTGGCAGGTGACAATGAAAGGAACAGGGCTCTGGCAGCTAATAAACAAGTCTGACTTCCCAAGTACTTCCATAAATGTTCATGGGTACCTCACCTTCTTCTTGTTAGGGCAGACAAGGGCTGCTTGACCCGGCCTCCACGCCAGGTCCCTTTTTAGATGGTTGAGGGTTATAATCAAGATGAATTGAAGACAGCTATTTAGAGTTATCTACGTGTCAACTTTAAAACACAAAAACAGAAAGACTGTGAAATTCACATTGGACTCTTTTGGTGTTAATGTGGTGCTATGTATCATTTGGAACCAAAGAGTTAATATTTATGAAACATTTAGTTCCAAGTCCTAGTAACCTCTAGGTAGGAATCTAAACCATACTGAATTATTACTAGTAGTATTTTTATTAGTAGTTGGCTGAAAAATACATCACTCATGTACAATGTGTCATAGAGCACCTGTGTTTCACATGGTCATCATAGCATTTTCAACTTTTTTTTTTTTTTTTTTTTTGAGACAAGATCTCACTATGTAGTTCAGGCTGAACTTGAACTCACTATGTAGCCCGGGCCTGGCCTTCAACTCACAGTGATTTTCCTGCTTCGGCCTCCTAAGTGCTGGGATTATAGGTGTGCACCACTATGCCTGGCCTGCATTTTCAAATTTCATTATTCACTGACAGTTTGAAAGATCAGAGTATTACAAGCTTGGATGGTTTAGCTTCTGGATCTACTCTCACACTCGTCTCCAGTTTACCACACTCCTCCTTACTCCCTATTGCTCCTCACTCTGCAGTAGAGTGAGAGTAGCTATTCATTGCAGCATTTGGTGCTGCAGTCTTTACTCATAATGTCCACTTTTCTTTTCCTTCTTTCTTTCCTAATTTCCTAGTGGCCATGCTCACTTCAGTTCACACATCCCCGAGGAAGCACATTATTTGCCCATATCAAAAGGGATCTTGCCAGGTTCTGTGTTACTTTCCCTCTTCTCTGTTTTTGCTTCTGTTACTGCATGTGCTCCCTTCTTCAGGCAACATGGTCTGAATACAAGCTTCTGCCTAATAACATATCCCTCTTGGGAAGAGAGTGTGTGGGACCTTGCCTAATAACTCCCTGACTTTTTGGGTTTCACTTGCTCATATAAAATCAACTAGGGAATTGGAATAGACATAAGACTATTTCATGGAATTTGCAAGTTTTACTGTTATTCCCAGACCATCTTCTCCAAATTACCCCTCCATTCTGTACCACATATACATTCATAAAATTGAGCAGGAAATCTGGGCATGGTGGAACATGTTTAAAATCCTAGCCTTCTGGGAGGCTGACATACAAGGATTGCAAATGTGAGCCCAGCCTGCACAAACTAGCAACTTAGCAAAACCCTGTCTCGAAAAGGGATGTGTTGCTGGGACTGTAGCTCAGTGCAAAGGCCTGGGGTTCAATTCCCAGTGTTATCTTCTTCAAAAATTATACAGGCAAAAGTTGAAATGTTTTTAAACAAGAATTCTAGAATTCTATAGCTATGCACTTTATAGAGTTCCAAGCAAAAAGTAACCATAGTAACATAAAATAAATCAGTTGTTTTGTGTTCCATAACTCACAATAATGAAAATATTTTCAGTCATCACTCTTTGAGTCTTAACTGTTTTATCTTTTCCTATTATCTTTTTTTAAAGGCCTCTTATTTGCCAGTTAGAATTAGGGATCAGTTTGGCACCCAATCACAAGATTCTTTAAGGAGCTCATCAGTATTTAATTCCGCAAATTCTCTAAGTTCTTATTGTAGCTTCCCTCAGAAAGGTCCTATCCTGACAAATATATCTTCATCATTTTTTAAAGTAGCATTTGGTTAGGAATTTGAAAGACTTAATTATTCAGAAAATCTTCAAAAACTACAGATGTAATTGGATGGTTTTTGTATCATTAAGTTGCAAGGAAAAACCAAACTTCCAAGGTTGTTCTAATGCTCTTGAAATTTGTTTTTGAGATTCCTTCTCTCCCCTCCCAAAGATGAAAAGTTGGGGAGTTTGTCTAATTTTTCCCATTGCTTTAGGGTTATAAACAAGTAATCCTTTCATTTTAGCATTAAAAACTATCCAGTCTAGTAATTACATGCCTGTAGTTCAGAGTCCACTCTCATAAACTAAACTGCAAAAAGTTTTATCCAATTTAAACCTGTATTGGGTCAAGACCATTGTTTTTGTTTTGTTTTGTTTTTTTTTCTCCTTCACTTACCTTCTCCTTCCTCTTTCTTCTGCCATAGTTTCTGGGTCTTGGAGGCCTGGATCAGAGCACAGAGAGGTGAAGAGCTGTGACATGGTATTGGTGGCTTGGGAGAGCAGGTGCTCAATGTTGTCTCTCAGACAAGACTCTTGCTGGCTCCTCAGTGATCTCTGGCCAGGAGGCTTTGACTGGTGCTGTCTTGAGGAGTCAGTTGTCTCATTAACAGTACCCTTTTGGAGGGCTTTGGCACACCTATATCTTTGTTAGGGTCACATTGTTTTTCCAGGTACTCAGCTTCTTCTGTTAGAGCCCTTCTAAGGCACGCAGACTAGCTCCTTTTAACCACAGCCTGCATCTGAACTCCAGGAAGCATTCACCTTTTCCCACTAGTCAATGCAAGTGAAGTTTACCCCATTGCCTCCTCTCTTATTCTGCAACCAGACACAGTGGCATGACCATGCCATAGTCTTTATACTAGCTATTGTTAGCAAAGCGTCAGACTCAGCCCTTATGTCCTAGCTCCATGGAGTACATATGAGCTCTCGGAGAGATTCTGTGGAAGTGACTTGTGTTGGATTATAATCCAACAATTTTTTGCTATAGAAAATTTTCTCCTTGAAGAAGATGATGCTGGCAGGCAAAGCCACCTCCAATTCCTCTTTTGCAAGCTGCACAAGGCAGTGTAGCACAACCATGTATTTTAATATAGAGTAGTGGGGATCTAGTGCCTTTTTCCTGGACTTTGGTCCCCCTCCCCCAAACAAGAGCAAATTACCCTAGTTTTAATATGTATCTCTTAACTCAGGTTTAGTGGTTGTTGTTAACCATTACCATTATTTAAATTTAAATGATAAAAATTTCAACTAAATAAATCATCCTAAAACGAAAGACAACAAACATAGCAGACCTTCCATATCTGTGGGTTTGGGATCCTTAAGCTCTGCACCTGCAGATATGACCAACCTTGGAAAATATTTTTAGAAATAATTGTCCAGTTCTGAACATAGAACTCATGTTTTCTTGTCATAATTCCCTAAACAATACAGTATAGTGACTATTTATCTAGTTTAACAGTGTAGTAAGCAGTATGAGCAATCTAGAGATGATTTAAAGTATATAGGGTGCTATGTGCAGGTTATATGCAAATACTATGCCAATTTATATAAGGGACTTGAGCATTCTTAAATGTGGGTATCATATGGGGGCACCGGAACCAATCCCTTACGGATATGCAACAGTCACTTTATATAAATACGATCAATTCCTAATTATTCTACTTAATTTTACTATCATCTCCACTCTTGAGATTTTATTTGTGATAATTGTATCTGTATGGTAAAAAGTACTATATGATGATTGCTATTGCACATTTCTTCCTGTTATGCATTCATTTACCAACTATGGTAACTTGAAATTGGCTGTGGTAGGATTATTTATATCAAGAAAATCACTAAGTACAGCAAATTAGGCTTCCCTGGCCACAGCTTGTTGAACATTTATTGATTCATTACTTTTCAGGATCTACTATCCAATCAATGTTAAATAGCAAGATGACAGGTGCAGTCTAGGGCAAGACAGTTTATTTCAATGTAAAAGAATTTCTTTCTAAAGACTAACACTTAGGACCAATAATTTCAGCATGTTCAAACCAAGTGTGTTCTCCTCTCCAATGCTTGTGACTCTTGGAGATCAAATTTATTCTCCTTCACAGGTATCCACCCTTAATACATTTTCAAGTACAAGTCTGCGATTAGACAAAGAAGCTCCTGCAGCTGCACATTCCTTGGCAGCCCACATTATAAATGCTCTTGCAAAAATGCCTCACCCAATTTTTTTAAGCTGTTCTGGGCTACTTTTAATGGACGATGAAAACAATGACATTTAAATATGCTACTTTACAATTAAGACATTACAGCAACTGTGTAAAAGAAACAGCCGCTTACTTTTGTTGAATGTGTACATTCGAGCAATAAATAATCTCTTCCTCCCTCCCTCTCTCTCTTCCTGTCTCTCTGAGCAGATTTAGGGAAGAGCTAATAATGTCACTGTTTCTCAGAGTGGGGGAAGTGTAAGGAACACACACATATGGTGTGAAGTGGAGTCTTTTACACAAATTTTAGAAGCATGGATGTCATGATGCTTGTTGAAAATAGGAGATTTAAAAGAAAGTAGACATTAAAGCATTAGGCATACAGAGAAGGAATCGTTGGATAGAGGTACCTCCTTTATAAAGTTGGCTTTCCTCTGTCTGACCCTGTCCCAGCCTTAAATATATGGATATTTGAACTTGGAAATAAGTTTTTCAATCTGCCTTCCAAATATTAGTCCCAGGTAGCCAGTGTGACCCTATCGTTTATAACCAGCATTTCTTCCCTAGTCCTTTGCTCCCTGCACTAAGGTATGTGTTAAACATTTTGAGTACCAGGTAAACATTCTTATCCAAAAATCTGAAATCCAAGATGCTCCAAAATATGAAACTAAAGTTTCAGATGCTCAATCGGTAAAGTTACACATATGGTTCAAACTCCAAAAAATCTCCAAAATCTGAAGCACTTCTCATCCCAAGAATTTTGGATATAAGGGATACTCAATGTATATCACCCTTTCTAGCACTTTATATTCACAAGAACATTCATGTCCACCATTTCAGATATGCTTTAGGCCACTCTTTCAGGTAGGAAAAACAATATTATTGGTTTCTCTTTGAAAATGAATTGCCTCAGTTCTGGGCTGGAACCTGGCAGTGTAGCACATAGAATTTGCCATCACTTGAATTTGGGTCCAGCAGAGCTTAGCAGAAAGAAATTAGCCAGTGATTCAGCTCAGTGGTTCCACCGCCTGCCTCGCAAGTGCAAGGACTTGAGTTTGATCCCCAGAACCAAAATAATTAAATTAAATTAAAAACTTGAAAAAAGAAAAAATATGCATGAGTTTTCTATTGCAGTGTAACAAATTCCCACGAATTTACCAGCTTAAAACAACACCCGTGTATTATTGCACAAAGTCTTTAGGTCAGAAATCTTGGAATAGTTCTACAGAGTCTCACAAAGCTGAAGTCTAGACACTGGCCATGCTGTGTTTGTCACCTGGAGCTCAGGTCCTCTCCCAACCTCACAGAGTTGATTGTCAGAATTCAGTACTTTGTGGCTGGAAGACTGAGGTGTTGTTTTTGTTTTGTTTTGTTTTGGTACTGGGAATCGAACTCAGGTCCTTGCACTTTCGAGGCAGTCATCAGAACCCCTGAGCTAAATCCCCAGCTGGAGGACTGAGGTTTACCACTGGCTGCTGCTGGTTTGCTGTGGGTTGTTGGCTAAGAATCATGCTTAGCTCCTAAAGACAACCTTCATGGCTCAGTTACCTGGTCCTCTTATGAGAGTCAATTTTTTCAAAGCCAGCAGGAGAATTTCTCTGATTTCTGCAAAATAGTTTTAAATACAGTAGTGTAATCACAGCAATGAGTCCAATCATATTCTCAGGTCTCCACACTCCAGGGAAGGACAACATACATAATTCAGACAAAGCAAGAGTGGGAATCTTTAATGCCATTTTTGAATGCTACATACCACACAGCATGAGTCTCCCCCACACAGAGAGGATCAACTTAACTGCCCTGAGCTTCATGTTCGTCAAAATTAGACCAATCCCACTTTCTCAGACAGGTGGTGAGAAACTGAAGTCCTAACATCTGGTCAGTATTTGGCATATGAAACTCATTCAACACACTGTTTGCTGCCCTTGCCACTGCATATGCACACCACTGCCTACAGGTACACTGGATCTTCACCATATTTCTTATGATAATTACAAAGTACCATGCTGCCTACTACCACAGTAAACCATGGGCATAAACAACGGGACAGGGAAAGTACAAAAGGATGACTAGCTCACCTTACTTCATCCTTGGTGAGGTACTCTGGTATTAGAATTTGTACATATCATGTATCCCCCTAGCCCTAAAACTCAGGGCTGTAGGTGTCACTAGTCCCATTTAGCAGGTGAGGAAACTGAGCTCCCAAAAGTTTTCTGTGTGCTCAAACACACACAGTGAACAACTGGAAGAGCTCATGACTAGGGATCTCTGCCTGTGATAGGGTATCTCACCAAGAAGCCACTGATCAACCAAAAGGGTGTGTGTGTGTGTGTGTGTGTGTGTGTGTGATTCATGAAGAAAGAATGCAAAGAATTTCCCTTCCCCTCAGGGAGAAGGCTGGGCCCCTTTACCCTCAACAGAGAGTGTACTGATTTTAAAATATAGCAAAGGGCCATTAGTTCCTATCGTGGGAAAAGGAGCTGAAAGAATATTTTATGAATAAAGGAGAGAAAGAGAGAGGAGAAAACTGGAATCAGTGATGACAACTCATTTCTCACACTATTTGATGCTAGTTTTTAGGTTCAAAATAATCCTTTGTTCTTGAGTTATGGTTGCAATGTCATTATTTCTATATTTAAAAAAAACTTGAAATCAGAAAAAGGGTCAGTAGCACAGCTATTCAATTCTCAATTTAAAAAAAACACTTTCTGAATAACTCTTCCCACTCAGAGGATTATATACCCAGATACAATTTCTAATTTAAAAAATGATATATTTATTTAGAAAGATTACTCTAGAGCCCTTTAAAAGAAAAGGGGCTTGATAATTAATGAGGCAAAGTTGATGCCATGGAAATAATTCTTTTTTCTTTTCTTAGTATCTTTTGTTTGGGTCTTATTTATTTTGTAAAAAATCCTTCAGACACTTGTGTAGCAAACTTATCAGGCTGATACAAAGGATTTGGCAGGAAAAACAAAGTAATAAAATGATTTTTTTTAATTTTTAAAAAGTGAATTAAATGTTATTAAATTTTTGTCAAAGAATATTCGTGATTTTATATTTTATGTTCAATTGTCAAAATAAAGAGTTAGAATAGTGATTTATACATTGTTTAAATCTTTTTGGTCAAAGTTCTGTAATAGCATTACATTTAATAAATACATTTTAACTTTTTAAATTAAAATAATTGCATATATTTACAGGGCACAGTGTAAAATGTTATATATGTATATATACATTATGGAATTATTTTTTAGTTAAGATTTTCCATAAAACAAGAAAACAAACATAATATTTAAATGGAAGCAGGTGATGTTTAAATAATATATTCACTTATATTTGATAAAATAGAAGAAGATATAAAGAACTGTGCTTGTGTTAATAAAAACTATATTTCTATAGCAGACATCTATGCAAAAAGAAAAAGCAAAAGATTCTCAAAGTTCTGAAGGTTATGAGTAAGAGATGGGAAAATTTCAAGGTGAATGTGTCAGAGGAAAATACTTGGAAATAGATTATGACCATCATTTTACCACCATCATTTTACCAACTGGTACACAGTCAGAAAGAGCCCTTCAGCAGTTGCCTCACTTAAATCACATTTATAGATGATTTAGTTAGAATAATGAACATATTTGATATAAAAAGATTTTCATACGTTAAAATGGGAACTCAGTTCTATAAGATTCAACGTTTAAAATTCTTTGCTTGGTTGCAAATATCTAATTCTCTAATTATGAAGCACTGCAGACGCACAAATTACCAATAATGTGCAATAGGCAGCCACTGTGTTGTCTATTTTCATTTTCATTTCTTCTTTAGTAATAAACTTTGGATTTTTTTTTTTTTATCAGTAATGTATCCATCTAAGACTATTTTTTCAGCCACCCATGTGGAAAGACGTGGTCGATGAGATGGAGATGGAATTCTTTGCAAATCGACTTTAGGGTAGCTATTTAAAAAGCAGTGATTCATCTGGGAGGATTGTATCTTTTGATTTTCCTTTCTTCTTCCTGCCTGAAATATAGATTTAATGACTGGATCTCTAGTGGAAACATTGTGTTACTGATGATGGACACAAATAAAGGTGACAGAGCAGAAAAATGAGGGAGCACCTGATGATATCATGGGGCCTGTGGGCTCCAGCTGTGCACCTCCATAGGACTTCCTCTATAGGGTGAATAAACTTTAACTAGTTATCCTTCTAGTAAGGTCTCTGTTAGTGCAGAGGAACTCAATTTCTGAAACTGGTCATTAAGACAGTGTCATGATGAAAATCATGCAAGTGATCTGAGACAGCATTAGTAAATGTACCTGGGTGAGGGTGAACAAGACTACAAATACTGAACAGCAGCAACAAAAATTGACTGATGCCAGAGTTTCTTTCTATGACAGTCTCTAAAGAGATGGCAAGAAGAATTTTCTTTAAGGACTCTGAAAGGACATGGTATTGGGCTGATCCAGATTTAGGGAAGTCAAAGGATATGCTTAGAGGGTAAATGTAGAAAAGGTTGGCCTTGGGAAGGGGAGTTCCTGCCTGCCTGAAGAGGGAATAGAAAGAATTTTGCAGCATCCTAGGGAGGCCACAGGGTCTTAGAAGGAAATAGTTATGTGGCAAGCAGGAAATCTGGGCACCAGGCATCGAAGCTCTCATTTCTAGCTATGGCAAAGACCCTAAAGCTCAACTTTGGAAGGTAAAGTCTTCACATTCTTCACATGGACCATAATGGCCTTGGACAATGAACCTCCCATGGGAGATTAAGACAGCCTAATGACAGAGACATGTTCCTCAATGTCCAGGACCCACATAACATGCTGGTATCTTTAGTGCTATATTTATGTGACCCTGAGAAAACAACACTGAATAAAGACATTGTGTTTTTTCATCAGCATTGTGGGAGAAGGCTCATATTTGGATTTAGAAAAGGTAAAAGCATTTTCTATCATTTGTGAGTGATGGAGTGAAATTCCTATTTTTACAATGTGACAGCTGAAAAAAAAAAGACTGTGATAGTTATGTTCACTCTTGACTACAGCACTGCACAAGAGACAAAAAAGCACAAGGGGATAGTTCTCTTCTATAGCCATTATTCCTTCTTTCAAAGCAAAAATACCTCCACATTTTAGGAGTGCATAAGGTTCCCTAGAATACATTCCATTTCCAAATGTTTCTTCCACAGAGGCTCACAGAGAACTCAGATTGAGTAAATGCATTATAAGCATAAGTGGTATATTTGGACAGGTGTCCCCAACTTTTGTTTTTGGCATTACTACCTAAGCTGTGCCTCCTGGAGTTGAGATTGCTCAGAGGAAGAAGAGGACTCTTTTTAAAAATGTGAATCTTCTGGTAGAAAAGAAATACCCTTCTCCTTTGTGGTCCCATGGGGCAAATCCAGCACCACGAAAGAAAACTCGAGGAAGACATATATAGGCAAAATACAGGATGAATGGACTGCTTATGAGTATCACTTTTAACTGAGGCAAGCCTCTCACCTGGACTCTTTCACTGGCTCTTTTACTTGAGGTGACTAGTTAATTTAATCAAGTCATCCCTTAAACTATATGTTCATTGAGGGTGGGAACAGCATCCTTCACCAGGGAAGTGGCAAGGAAGTGCTCCTAGCAGCTTCCGCCAAGGTGTGTGTGCATATGTGGACATACCTAAGCAGACACACACAAGGAAGAGTGGTAGAAGACCTTCGCCACTACTGATTGCTCCACATAGACATTTCAGCCACGTTGCAAACTGTGTCATCTTGATCCCATTTAGAATATCTGGACTTTGCAAGTAAAACTATATCAGATGTTTTGTTCACAATCCATTTTCTGTACTCTTTTTATCCCCCAAAACGAATTCATGTGTGCCCTGCTTTAAGACAGACAGATACAATATAGTAAAATCTAAACGTAACAACATTAATTACAGTGTGAAAATTTACATTACAAAAACATTCTGAATACTGACTTCCTGGGAAAAGGGCAAACATACTGAAATTTAAGCTACCTCCTCAGGATAAAATTGAAATAGCTCCAAAATCCAGTTGAAAGCAATGGGAAAATACTTCTTTAAAGGCACAAAAAACATCTTGTGATATCTTTGTGATTGAGACATTTTCTTAGGCATGTACCTGATGCTGATACACAATACCTACAACTTACTGGAAGAGAAGTTTATTGTGGCTCACAGTTTCAGTCCATGGTCTGTGGGCTCCACGGCAGAAACAGGAAGACAGAGGAGAAAGCTTCACTTCTTGGCCAGCAGGAGGAGAGAAAAGGGAGGAGCGGGAAATAAGAATACATTTTCAGGCCATGCCTCCAGGGCCTACTGCTTCTTAGCAGGCCTCAACTCCAAACAGCACATTTAGCTACTGAGCTCATCAGTACCTGACTCCAGTGGTGATTATAGCTCCATCATGATCCAATCATCTTCTAAAAACTCGAGACCTTGGGAAATTTTGTAGCTGTAAACCATATGCCTGTGTTACTATGAATGATTAGATGTGTTTAGAGACTGGCAGTGCTCTTGCACAACTGGACTATTGTGGCTTTCCTCATGTTGTATTGAGAGAAATTATTTTAAATCAAAATGACTGGAAGAAAGATAAGCACAGTAATTAGCAATGCTCTGTTTCCCATGAGGCCTTCATACGAGGACCCCTTTGAGTAATGATTTGGTCCTAAGTCATTCGCGCTTTCACTTATTCCCATTACTTAAAGTCCACTGTGCTGGATATTCAAAGAATAAGTCATGGAGGTACTTTCAAGAAGTCCATTCTCAGACAGTCACAGTGGTTTGTGATGGCTGTAATATTGTTAATCTCACTATCAACTCTTCAAGGAAGCACTCTGTCTTGCTCCACTTCTTATGCTGATGCATGGTTCTCTGTACAGTTCCTACAAGGTTACACTGGGCTCAGCGGCTCAGGTTTAGAAGAGCAATCCAAGTTCCAAAGGATTTTTACTGCACACTGCAGAAGCTGTGTCCATTACTGACCAAGAGAATTTTCACCTTTGAATTGTACTTGGCTTTGGTAGAGGATGGAGAAAAGAAGACAGAGGAACAGAGTTTTGTTACATTTAGATATATGATTCTACAAACAGGTGAGGATCCAAAAGCTGTGCTTACTTGAAGAATGGAGAATTGTTACATCATCTTCTCTAAGGAGGTGTATTATTAATTAAGCCCACTGAAATCTCAACGGTGTGATTAGGAGGAAGTAGGATCAAGGAGACATCATAGCTTAGGTATCGTGAGCAGCAAGAATTGGTAGCCACAGGTATGAATTGTGATGCCAGCAGAGATACATCAGCACTGTAGGAGGAGCAGAGAGTTTACAAATTATGCCATTGGAAACTCTTCTCTGTTGGAGGGTGGATTCTGCATAAAGGACCTCCCCTGTTCAGCCATGCGGAAACCAGGTTTAGCCCAGGTAAAAAAGGGCAGAGACCTTCAAATTAGCCCAGTGCTGCTGCAAGCCTAAGGAGGTATGTTCTTGTCCTTTCCAATTCATTTTATTCTGCTACCTTCCATTAGAAGGCTAGGTAGAAGGGGAAATTTTAGTTCGGTTCTATCCTAGCTAGAGAACCAAAATCTGTAGCCTATACAGGGGCCAGCGCACCAGGGCAGGTCAGTACAGTGGTTTTTAGAGATCAATCACTGGCTACGAAGTGTTAAAAGCTATCTCTGCACAAAATGAGGTAGCATAGGGAGTGGCTCATCAGTCCAGTGATTCAGGATGTTTTTCTCTTTTCAGAAACTAATAGATTAGGAAAGAAAAATAGATTCTCACCTAATTTAGATTAACAATGTTTTTTTTCACAACTAGTGTGTTACTCACATACACATAATATTTTAAATTAAAAACATGTACTTATTGCAGATAAACAATATACTGAAAGGAGAAGAGGAAAGAGGAAAAGGAGATTTCCAAAATATCCATAGGATCACATTTAAAGGCTACAATTAAGAAGTCTTGGCTGGGAATTTAGCTCAGTGGTGACACTGGCTGCCTCACAAGCGCAAGGACCTGAGTTGAATCCCTGACACCACCTAAAGAAAGAAGTCTCAAGGAAATAGTAAGAGGATGGTAAGCAGGTCCATTTTATTAAGGGTGTAGTTTTGTGAGAGAAATTCAAATAGGGCTTGCAGAGATGGCTAGATTCTGCAGCATAATACCTGAGGCCTCCCCAGGGATTATTTGAATGGCTGGAGGTAAATGGGCCGGCTCAAGTGGACTAATGACTCTGGCCCTATACCTCAAATCTTCATCGTGGATATGTGTCAGATGTTTTATTCTCCTTAATATGGCGGCTTCTGACATTGTAATGTCCAAGATGGTGTCTTCAGTTATATATGTAAAGCCCATACCAGAACACCTGGTGATTGGAAGAATGGTCTCTCTCTTTCTCCCTCCACAGAGATGTAGTCTTTCCACTTGTCCAGCTTGGGCTTCCATAAGACACGACAGTCTTAGGGTAATTCATATTATTCCATGGTGGCTGGCTTTCAAGATGTCAGCATGGAAGTTGTCAGTCCTCTTAAAAGACAAGCCTACATGTTACTTCTGCTCTACTCTTTGATCAGAGAAGTCATAGGTCAGCCAGACCAGGAGTAGCGGGACATAGGCCCTACCTCACAATGGTAGGAGTATCAAAGAATTTGGAGCCATTTTAAATTTATCACAATATCCAAAGAGATCGGTAAGTTGGTGTGATGACACATTCCTATAGTCCTAGTACGAAGCAGGCTGAGGCAGGAAGACCATAAGGTCGAGGCCAGCCTGGACTGCTACAGAAAGTAGTTCAAATCCTACTCGAAGACAGAGAAGGAGAGAAGGCAGGAGAAAGGGAGGAAGAAAGGGAGAAAGAGAATATGAAAGAGAGACAGAGAGAGAGAGAGAGAGAGAGAGAAAGAAAGAGAGAGAGTTTTCTAAGCTTTGCACACATGAGGTCCACGGATGTGTTTTCACAGATGACATATAGAACCAGTTAAAGACAGAACCAGAGTCAAAGTCATTCTATCTTATAGTCCTGAAATATCTTCATTGAACCCCTCAGCTACATCTCATATGTGGTTTTTCTTTTACTAGGTCTTGAAGCCACCCTGCAAAGATAATAAATTAAAGAGTTTGTTATAATCTTTAGAAAAATACTATCCTGAAATATTCTTAATTTTTCATTGTTTTTGCTCTTTCTTGATAGTATGCTGTCTTTTATTTTTTATTTTAGAGCAAGTTCATATGTGTGGCTTTGAAAATGATAACTGTTTAAACTAAAAGTTTACACCAAGAGAGTCTAAGAGAATGTCGGGTTTTTGTTTTGTTTTGTTTTGCCAACTGCATACTTCTTGGAAGGAGGGCAATTTGATAATATTGATTGATAATGAAGATGCTCTATTTTGGGTACTTATTTGCAAGGCTGCATTAGCTACTTCCCTCCAGATTTCAGAATTCATGTCATCTGGACTCATTGATTTGTGTATGTTCAGATATTTCAAGTGCTCCTTTACCTGCATTGACAGAGCATATATTTGACAAAACAATATTTAAAAAATAAGAGCAAAAGATGGTCAGAATCTTGACTGGTAAGGGATAATACTGAAAATGCTTTGTAAATGAAAATCACATTTATAGAAATTCCCTTTAAATATTTAGTTCTATCCCTCGTGGAGATCTTGAAAGAGCCCAGTGGCATGACTAAGATAGCTGATATATTCCATCTGAAATAATGGCTCCTAAAATAAAAAAGATGACTAAGATTAAGAAGGAGAGCAAAAAGAAGCAAAGGAAGGAAGATGAAAGAAAGAAAGAGAAAGAGAAGAAAAGTAAAAAGGCAAAGGAATTTTCCATATTTCTTGCTGCCAGATGTCAATTTGCTACCTAAATCATGGAGGTGGAAAGAAACCTTTTCCTGTTCCCGTATTTGATGCAGCTTTTTTGTCAGTGAAGAAAGTCATGACTGCGACCCAATGAATACAAGAAAAAGCAAAAGACACTTATACCAAGAAGAATTTCTGAGGATCTCAAATTTAATTACTTGTATTAGGAGGACAGGTTGATGAGAAATCTGGAGTCTGTACTGATATCTGGAATAAGAAAGCCAACGTTTTAAATTTAAAGAATATAAAGTTCTATATAAAATCTCAAACCTTGTACAAGTTGAAAAGAGAAACTTGGTAAAATAATACCTGAGGTTTTTCTCAAAATCTTTTTGGTGTATGCCCATGTTCTGACTTTAAAAAGATCTACATATAGCTGGGAATTTAGCTCAGTGGTTCTGCCACCTGCATTGCAAATGCAAGGACCCAAGTTCGATCCCTGGTACAA